>NW_015174401.1:42449-67476 GCF_001447785.1 Gekko japonicus | reverse complement strand
CAGAAACAATTCTACTTCAGAAAGGATTAACTATTCAGAAGTGGATGAGAACAAAGAATCGCAGCAAAGGGAGTTTTGGTAGCCGTGGGGCAGCAGTGTGCTGGAAGCGGTCTGAATGCAGATTCCTGTAAAACAAATGCAGAAACAAGAGAAAGCCCTGACAGAAAGTGAAAATGAAAGTAGGAAGGGAATGCAGAACGGAAGAACAGGATGTGCTCAGAAACCGAGGCAAACTATGGGTGCTGAAAGGGCCTCAGGGCACATTCCCGCTTGGTGTCATCACTAGCAGGGAGGGTGGTGTGGAGAGAAGGCAGGGGAAGGGAGTGTTCTGCAAAGGCACCTTCATTAGTCAGGTTCAGTGGGGACAGTTCGGTTTTCTGTTGTTCTGTGCTTCCTTTTCTGAATGCAGGAGGCCAAGAAGATAAATACAATTCTTCTGCCCCTTCCAACCCTGGGGAAGGTAATCCCTGGGGGCCTGTAACCTGTGTGGACTAAAAGCTATATAAAGTAGGAGTTGCATTGAACAGGGGAGGGGAGTAGGGTTGCCAAGTCTATCTTCGCCGGGAGCGGGGGGCTCCCGGCTGGCGTCTTGTGCACGCGCGCCGCACGCACGTCACCTGGAAGTGACGGGAGGACACCAGGCATGCTGGGGGCGGGGCCACGGCCATACAAGGGAAAACCATAGAGTTTTCCCTAGAGGCCAGGTTTGTTCTGACCACGTGTGCCACAACATCTTCTAGCATCTTTTTGGTCAAGTCCAGCAACTCTTCCCCTATATTTCTGGCCACATTCATAAGAGCTTGTTGGTGGAGGAAGACAGTGACAGAAAGGGGACAGATGAATATCCCTGGGGGGAGGGTTTTGTAGTTTTGGTGCCATGGCCAAGAAGGCCCTCTCTCGGGTCACCAGCAGGTTAATCTCAGAAGGTGGGTGCCACCCAAAGCAGGCCCTGTGAAGATACTGGGCAGCTCCCCCAGTGGCTCCCCGGGGCAGCTGCAGTCAAGAAGCCACAGACTTAGTTTTATAACAATATATATATTTTGAATTTATTTGGAAAAATACAGAAAATGGGAAATTCAAGCCAACTCGATTCCAGAAGTCATACAAGAAAACAGCGAAAGCTACCTTAACTGCCTGACTTACTATACTCTGGGTCAGACAGCACGAAACATTGGTTCCAAAGTGCAGGCCTCCATGCAGCATGGTCTATATCTTTGGCAAGATAGGTGTAAAGTTCGTGGGGGCGTCGGGGCATCAGCTGCAGAATTAAGTATCTTGATTGCCAAACAATGAGATGCCTTTTACCGATACTAATTCTGAAACATGCCTATTGAATACATGTCTTGCAGAAGTAGTTCCATGATAAGAAGCTAGCCGTACAGCATGTAATAATTTTGTTAGTCCATCTGGATAGTCTTGTAATGAAGGGAAAAGCTAATGGTGCGGTGGAGCTGGAGGGCTGGATCTAGATTAAGTTTACTGCTAATGGAAGGTGTGGGATAATTTCCACTAGTATCCTCTTCTTCCTGCAGACCCCCAGTTTCCCTCTCGTGCTGCTCCTGCGGGTCCCCTGTGCCCCAGAAGCAGCATTTTGGGGAGATGTGTGGGCTGCAGGGAAGTAGAAACATTCTGTCTTGCTGACAGAAGTGTGTCTTGCATGAGCGGAGCACTTAGTCTGGTCCCAACTCCAAGGAAGGAGACCTTGGTTCTAATATCCACTTAGCCCTGATGGCCACCGCATGGCTCCATGGGCAGCTTGTTGCTTATCCTCTTCCCCTTTCTGAACAGTAGGGTACATGAGGATCAGTCCGTTTATGCATTCAGATTTCTGACACACTCATCCTGAAGGCTTCCAGTTGGTGGCAAAACCAAAAATCAGTAGGAGGAACCGAATTTCATTTAATTCCATTAAAGTTCTCCCTTCCCCCCCACCTTTCTCCTAATCGCCTAAGGCCAGGTAGATCTTTAAAAAAAGCTTTCCAAAAAGGTGTGCAGACTTTGGCTGTAATAAATTTGCAGCAGGAAGCAGTTCCGTCGCTGGAGGGCGGCCTCTGAGGGTGTCTTTCTTTATGCCTCTGTCTGTTGAGCTTGATCACGACATGGGCGCCGTGTGTCTCAGAGGATGGATAGGGTGGAAGAGTGATCAATATCTCCTGCAGCGGTACTTTGAAGGAAACAGGGCAGTTGTTCCACTGAGTCTCTTCTTTCCGTTTTAAGATGACTGTTTCGTGCTTCTCTCACCACAGCCCTACACCGTGACTCATCTGAAGCTTTCTGCTGGGATTATGGTTACTGCTTCTCATAACCCGAAGCAAGACAACGGGTACAAGGTATTCACTTGCAAATCCCCACCCCACCCCTGAATTTCTGATGCACGCTTGGAGTCAATAGTTGCGCCTTCATGCACCACTCACTGGCCAGATTGGCACAGAAAGGGCTCTTTTTTTTAAAAAAAATTAATCACTATATGATTAGGGTGGCCGTGGTTATTGTTCAAACAGGGCACACTATTATAACAGCATTTGTCTTCCGCTGATCGCGCTGGAGGCAATCTTTGCTAGGGTTGCCGAGTGGAACTTACCTTGGCGGCGGGGGACTCCTGGGTGGATCCCGGAGTGCACATAAGTCACCAGGAAGTGACGTTATGATGCCGGGCACGCTGGGGGTGGGGCCACGACCATACAAGGGAAAACCATAGAGTTTTCCCTTCTATGGCCGTGGCCCCGCCCCCAGCGTGCCCGGCGTGCCCGCGTCACTTCCGGGTGACGCGCATGTCGGGGTAGAGTTCCCCCCGGGGCCCGATCCGGCGGCGTTGGGGAACGGGCCTCTGGGGCGGGGGTTTCCCCGCCCCCCGGGGGGACTTGGGATCCCTAGAGGGGAGGGGGAAGACCCTCTTGCCTCGGGTTGCCAGCTCCAATTTAGGAAATCCCTAGCGATTTGGGGGCAGTGCCTGGAGGTCGCAGAGTTTGGAGAGGGGAAGGGGCTCGGGGGTGTAATTCCATAGAGATCTGGAGATCAGTTGTGATTTTGGGAGAACACCTGGCCCCACCTGGGGACTGCAAACCAAGAGGAGAGATCACGGGATGGACGATGGGAATGAGCCGAACAACCGTGATATGTTATGCCAAGGAAAATCTCCACAGACTATTAAGTTCTTATCCAATATTCAGTTTATTTGGAGTAATTCAATCCCTCAGAATTCATTCATATCAACGCCATCAACACTAACAGACTGCATATCAGGTGTCGTTTCGTTTACAACTTTGTCAGAGCGTATTTGATGGATTTGATGAAAGTCACGGTGAAAAATGGCCATACTGCTTGTTAAATAGATGAATTGTAAGTATATAATTCATTAGCCGCCTGAATGGACAGCCTTGCGTTATTTTTTTTGTTGCTAATATTAGTATTTTTATCCTTGTTGTTAGATATAGAAATTTCAACGCTATACACTCTGACAAAGTTGTAAATGAAACGAGACCAGATATGCATCGTCTGTTAGTGTTGTTGGCGTTAATATGAATGAATTTTGAGAGATTGAATTACTCCAAGTAAACTGAATATTGGATAAGGACTTAATAGTCTGTGGATATTTTCCTTGGCATAATAGATGCGTTGTTCAGCTCATTCCCACCCACCTGGAGATTGGCAAACTTATTTCTTCCCCTTCCCACTGCCCAGTATGGCAGAGAGTCCACATGGATGCAGTGACCTCGGAGGGGTTGGAGTTGGAGCAGGATGTAGGAAGTATCTCTCACAGATCACAAGGTCCAACCCACAGTTCTTTTCGGCGGCCTGCGTTCAGACATTGCACTGAACCCAACTTTAATCAAACCGAGGTTTATGAACAGGCTTATCGTGATGTCTGAATTCAGTCCCTCTGTTCGTACGCTACATGCCGTCAAAATTGCTTCAGACGTACGATGACCCTATGAATTAATGACTTCCAAAACTTCCTGTCCTTGACAGCCTTGCTCGGGTCATGCAAACTTAAGTCCGTGGCTTTTTTTATTGAGTCAATCCATCTCATGTAGGGTTGCCAGGTGCCTACCTACTGCCAGCAGGGGGCTCCGTCCTGCTGCCTGGGATCTTCTGGTTCTGATGCCACGTTGACATCACCGTGAAGTGATATCCTCATGCCGGGCACGTCGTGCAGTGGAAACTCTAGCGCTTGGGCAAAGAATTCCATGGTCACCATCAATGCTCCCTCTAAGCCGTGGAGCCTTGTGAGCAAAAATTCTACTTTGTGAGCGACTGGCGTTAAATTGTGAGCGGGCGATTGGGCTGCTGCATCAATTAGTTTGCTCTGGAGCCCTCCTTCTTGAGCGAAGACAAAAATGTGTGATCCGGAGGCTAAAAGACTGTGAGCTAGCTCACGCCAACTCAGCTTAGAGGGAACACTGGACTCACCATAGAGTTCTTAGCCAAATGCTAGAGTGTCCCCGTATGACGTGCCCGGCGTGATGACATCACCTCCAGGTGACATCATCGTGCTGGGCACATCGGGCATGGTGGGGCTCTTCAGGGGCGGAGCTCCCCCTGCCGGCCAGCTGGCCAGCAACAGATTAGGAGCCCCAAAGTCAGGGGAAACACTGCTCCCATCGGGGGGATGGCAACCCTAATGTTATGTTTGGTGTAGTGGTTAAGTGTGCGGACTCTAATCTGGGAGAACCGGGTTTGATTCCCCAATCCTCCACTTGCAGCTGCTGGATGACCTTGGGCAAGCCATAGTTCTGTCAGAGCTGTTCTTGAAAAAATGAGCCGTTTCTGTCAAGAGCTCTCTCAGCCCCACCTACCTCACAGGGTGTCTGTTGTGGGGAGGGGGAGGGAAAAGCCGCTCTGTTTGTAAGCCGCTCTGAGACTCCAAGTGAAGGGCAGGGCATAAATCCAAACTCCTCCTCTTCTTCTTCTATTAGCATTCCTGAAAAGAAAGCCGGCTTCTTCCCTTCCTGCCTCCTCTCTGTCCAAGGGGGGGGGGGATTTTTAAACAGAAAGGGAAGGTTTTGCTCGTCTCAACCTCCAAAGGGAAAAAAACCTGCATTTCTTCACAAGTGTGAAAAGGAGGAGGAAGACGAATTCCCCCGTGACGCACCCTTGGTGCTTCTGAGAAGGTTCCAGACATCATTAAGAGCAATTATGTAATTATTGCCCTTATCTGAACACAGAGACTTGCACTGACTTACTCCTCATTTTTTTCACTCTCGCTGCAAAAATTTTAGCTGTAGGTCTGAATCAAGATCCTCCTACCCAGGACCAGTCCCAGGGTTCAGTGGGCCCTGGGAAGAGAGCGCCTGGGTCCCCCGCCCCCAGGCCCTCCTTTGTTTACCCCTGAGAAGACCCCCAAACACAACTCCCTACCCACCTTGTCTGCATTCTCCTCCGCCACTGTCCATCCAGTTTTGGGGAGTATCCACTCACCAGCTGTAGGCTAGTGGGCCAGCACTCCCAACAAATGGCCAAACAGCTCAAAAACCGGCTAAAAAGAGGGTTGCAAGCTCCAGGCTGGGAAATTCCAGGAGTTTTCCGAACTGGTACCGGAAACCCTGACTGCGGCCTGCCTGTCACGGCCTGTCCGGTGCTTGACAGCCACCCACCTCTTCGTTTGCAATTGCAGGCACAGAGTTTTTTAACAAAGCGACTTAGCAAAGTTCTGGCGAGTCACCAACGAACTGCATTTGGCTTGATAATCCACGCATTGTTCAGACCAGTGTTAGCTGGGAGGCGGCACTCCTGTGAGAGCCAGTTTGGTATAGTGGTTAGGAGTGCGGACTCCAGCCTGGGAGAACCGGGTTTGGTTCCCCACTCCTCCACATGCAGCAGCTGCTGCTGTGACTTTGGGTCAGTCACAAGTTCTTTCAGAGCTGTTCTCTCAGGAGCAGTTTCTTTCAGCGCTCTCTCAGCCCCGCCTACCTCACAGGCAGTGTTCCCTCTAAGCCGAGTCAGTGTGAGCTAGCTCACAGTTTTTTAGCCTCCGGCTCACTCATTTTTGTCTTAGCCCAGGGAGAATGGCTCCAGAGCAAACTAACATATGCAGTAGCCAAATCGCTCGCTCACAACTTTAATGCCAGTAGCTCACAAAGTAGAATTTTTCCTCACGAGTCTCCACAGCTTAGAGGGAACATTTCTCACAGGGTGTCTGTTGTGGGGAGGGGAAGGGAAAGGAGATTGTAAGCCGCTCTGAGATGCCTTCGGGTTGTGAAGGGCGGGGTATAAATCCAATCTCTTCTCCTTCATCATCTCATTTTGCATCCTTTCCAACTGGATCTTTTGTGCTTTTCCTTTTTCAGAAAATGAAGATGGTCCCCATCCCTGAAAAGGCCTATGGGAGTTTTTTCGAAGGGGACTGCTACATTATCTTACATGTAAGTAGCTGGGTAACCTACAGTGGTGGGAACGCATCATCACCCAGTCTAAACTATACAGAGAGACTGGTTCATCTGATAAACAGTCTTTATTTCAATTTGGCATGCATTTTGACATTTCGGAGGGAATAACATGCAAGTTATGAAACCAGTTAAACAGATTTGTCCGTTGTGAATCTATCGATAGCCAAGTAGATTCTCTGTTATTTATTTATCTGAAACATCCCCCCCCCCTGCTTTCTCCGTGTGAAAACCAGTGTGAAAACCATAGAGGTTCTGGCAATTCCTAGAGCTACCCTCTGTCACTTCCAGGTTTTCACCATAAGGGATGTAGTGGCACCTGCGATGCGGTTTGGTTTTCAATTTTTTTCTCCTGCTGGAGCAGTGGTGGGAAACGGGGCCTGGGTGAGGTATCCCCCGGCCGGGGTTTTGGCGAGTCCACCTGTAGAGCGGCTACAGGTGGAACATCTAGATGGATGCGACGGCCAAACTCATCTTGTATCTAATCTGGCGGGAAACAGATTTTCTTGGGATTAACGTGGAAAATCCCAGGAACGCCACTTCAGATGAGCATGACATAGGGTTGCCAGGTAACCACTTGAGCCACCGCAGCTCTAGAAAACCATAGAGGTTCCGGCAGTTCCTAGAGCTACCCTCTGTCGCTTCCAGGTTTTCACCAGAAGGGATGTAATGGCACCTGCGATGCAGCTGGGTTTTCAGATTTTTTCTCCTGCTGGAGCAGTGGTGGGAAACCGGGCCTGGGTGGGGTATCCCCCGGCCGGGGTTTTGGCAAGCCTGGCCTTCCTTAGAGCGGCTACAGGTGGAGCATCTAGATGGATGCGACAGCCAAACTAATCTCGTATTTAATCTGGCGGGAAACAGATTTTCTTGGGATTAAAGTGGAAATCCCAGGAACGCCACTTCAAATGAGCATGACATAGGGCTGCCAGGCTCCAGCTGGTGGCTGGAGATCTCCTGGGACCTCCAAGCAATAGAGATCAGTTCCCTTAGAGATAATGGCGGCTTTGGAAGATGGACTCTATGGCATTATAGCACACTGAAGTCCACCATAGAGTCCAGCCCCTCCCCAACCCTGGCCTCCTCAGGCTCAACCCCCCCCCCAAATCTCCAGGTATTCCCCAAGCTGGAGGTGGCAACCCTCGCATGATGCCATGTGGATGTTCTCTTTCAATCTCGGGGCTTCCTACTTCCCATGGAGCAAAACAATCCCTGTGTGTCATAGGGTTGCCAACCTCCAAGTGCGGGTTGCCAGACAATCTTAGGATCTCCTGGCTAATTCTACATACAATGCCATACGATCAATGTTCCCTCTAAGCTGTGGAGTCTCATGAGCAAAAATTCTACTTTGTGAGCTACCGGCATTAAAGCTGTGAGTGAGCGATTTGGCTACTGCAGAAATTAGTTTGCTCTGGAGCCATCCTTCCTGAGCTAAGCCAAAAATCTGTGAGCTGGAGGCTAAACAACTGTAAGCTAGCTCACACTATCTCAGCTTAGAGGGAACACTGCATACGATCATTGTTGTTGTTATTATTATTAGTTATTATTGTTCGTTAGATTCCCCCAGAAAACCGGCTTTATTTAGCTAGTTCCACAGACCTTGGGGCACCAGGGAGATGGAGCATCACTCTTTTATTCAGCCCCCCCCTTTTGCCCTCAGGGCATGAAATGGCTCTTTTCCCATAGTAATCGCCATGGTAACCTAGCCACAGCACCATTTTGCAAATGTTTACTTTGCAGGTCGGTTAGAAGGTGCTAGAAAAATAGGCTCTGTGCAGGTCAGAGCATGTATTGTTTTTGCGGTGGTGGCGTTCTCGGCCCAGTGGCCTTCTGGGTGTTCAGGTGGCTTCCACAGGGGATCCTCCCGAAACAACAACAACAAGAAGAAGAGGTTGGATTTATACCCTGCCCTTCACTACCCAAAGGAGTCTCAGAGCGGCTTACAAACTCCTTTCCCTTCCCCTCACCACAACAGACACCCTGTGAGGTAGGTGGGGCCGAGAGAGCTCTTGACAGAAACTGCTCTTTTTCAAGAACAGCTCTTATCAGAACTGTGGCTTGCCCAAGGTCATCCAGCAGCTGCATGTGGAGGAGTGGGGAATCAAACCCGGTTCTCCCAGATTAGAGTCCGCACACTTAACCACTACACCAAACAAGGACGACGTGGGCACTTCCTGTCACAAATCATGGTCCTCTGATTGAAGGGAGTGGGCCTCTGGGTTTCCAGCCATGACGCTCTGTGTGTGTGTGTGTGTGTGTGTGTGTGTGTGTGTGTCATTTATGTAGGGTTGCCAACCTCCAGGTGGTGGAGAAGAACAAAACAACCATGATACTTTATGCCAAAGAAAAAAATTCCAAAGACCTCTAAGTTCTTATTCAATGTTCAATTTACTTGGAACAATTCAAATGCCATCAACACCAGAACGGGCTGTGCATATCCGTCTCGTTTCACTTTCAAACTTTGTCAAAGTGGGTAGCATTGAAATGCACGTCTGATGAATTCTTTTAGCAAACACTCTGGCCATTTCTCATGGTAACAATCTTCAATGGCTGGTCCTTTGTGCTGCTTATTGGTGTTTGAATTGGAGCTGGCAACCCTAGTTATTCAAACCCCCCCCCCTCAAAAGTCCTGGCAAAGAGGTAGAATAATAGAATCATAGAGTGGGAAGGGATCTCCAGGGTCATCTAGTCCAACCCCCTGCACAGTGCAGGAAATTCACAGATACCTCCCCCTCCGCTAACTAACATGTTTTTTGAATAGGGACTTTTAAATGGGGCCATATGACTTTACTGATGATTCAATTTGTGCATATAAAAACTGTGTACTTGAAGATTAAGGGATATATTTGGAATTTATATTAGTGATTTGGTCACGATAACCTGTGTGTTTTTATTACTGAACCTCAGGCTCACGGCAGCTGTGTTTCCAACATGGTCATTGCAGAAATATAACAGATTTAGAGTCCAGTGGCGCCTTTAAGACCAACCAAGGTTTATTCAAGGTATGAGCTTTTGCGTGCATGCACACTTTTTCAAATACACTGGAATGGAAGATAGAGTTTAAACTTATAGACAGAGACTGAATAGCAAATTAACACGTAACATGATGAAGACGTTTTAATATAGGCAAAGACAAAACTTAAGAACAAGCTAAGATTATAAACTCAACAGTTTTGATTTAATTAAGGGGGGGAGGATAGCAAAGCAATAAATATGTTAAAACACGGGATAAATGTGTAAAGGAATCCAGGGGTCATTTCGTAGAAAAAGAGGTGCAGGAGCTCATTAGCATAACTTATTAGCATAATTTATTTGCATATGCCACACCCCCTGACATCACCGGAAGTGTGTCAGAAGGCAACACCCACCGCTCAGGCTCCACTGGACTGTTTTGGATTGCTAGCTATGGGGGGGGGTGCGCAGATCTGCCCTCACAGAGGAGGGAGAGCTTGTACCTGAAGGCAGGCGGGGGGGGGGCTCTGCAGCTTACCTGGCTGCTTCTTGCTCCTCGAGGCCCGACTGAGGGCTGCTGGGAGTAGGGGAGGGGCTTGTTGCATGTGCCCACCCCCTAAGCTCCTTACTGCCGGAGCTCCGGTCCTGTGCGCTCCCGCAGGAAATGACCCCTGAAGGTATCTTTTCTAATTGTGGGGAATAAACTGAGGCTCACCATTCATCTCCTCTTAGGCGTGGAGGTAACCTAACAGCATCAACATATTTTAAAACATCTTCCATCATGTTACATGTTAGTTTGCAGTTCAGCCTCTGTCTATAAATCCGAACTCTTCCCTTCCCTTCCAGTGTATTTGGAAAAGTGTGTCTGCACACGAAAGCTCATACCTTGAATAAACCTTGGTTGGTCTTGAAGGCGCCACTGGACCAATGCTCCCTCTAAGCTCTGGAGTCTTGTGAGCAAAAATTGTACTTTGTGAGCTGCTGGCATTAAAGTTGTGAGCGAGCGATTTGGCTACTGCGTAAATTAGTTTGCTCTGGAGCCATCCCTTCCTGAGCGGAGACAAAAATGTGTGAGCCGGAGGCTAAAAAACTGTGAGCTAGCTCACACTAACTCAGCTTAGAGGGAACAATGCACTGGACTCCGACTTTGTTCTACCGCTTCAGACCAACGCGGCTGCCCACCTGGAACTGTTGCAGAAATATATTTGCCCCGAAGCCTTCTTCCATTTCCCCCTGTCATTTGTTGTTGTTGGGTTTTTTTGTCCTAGAACACAAAGACGCCGTCTGGATTTGCCACCGACCTGCACTTCTGGATCGGGCGCGAGTCGTCTCAAGACGAGCAAGGGGCGGCTGCTTTCTACGTGACTCAGCTGGACGACACGCTGGGCGGGAGCCCCGTGCAGCACCGGGAAGTGCAGGGACACGAGTCAGCCACCTTTAAAAGCTATTTCAAGAAAGGCATCATGTGAGTGATAAGGAAAGGAGGGGTAGCAAGAGTCAAAAAAGAGTGCCGATGTACATAAGAACATAAGAGAAGCCAGTGTTGGATCAGGCCAGTGGCCCATCCAGTCCAACACTCTGTCACACAGTGGCCAAAAATACCAGGGGTCATCAGGAGGTCCAGCTGTGGAGCCAGGACACTAGGAGCCCTCCCACTGTTGCCCCCCCGAGCACCAAGAATACAGAGCATCACTTGCCCCAGACTGAGGGTTCCTACCTACACCTTGTGGCTAATAGCCACTGATGGACCTTTGCTCTTAAGAACGTAAGAGAAGCCAAGTTAGATCAGGCCAATGGCCCATCCAGTCCAACACTCTGTCACACAGTGGCCAAAATTACAAGGTGCCCTCAGGAGGTCCAGCAGTGGGGCCAGGACAATAAAGGCCAACCCACTGTTCCCCCCCCCCCAAGCACCAAGAATACAGAGCATCTCTTGCCCCAGACTGAGGGTTCCAATCTATACCTTGTGGCTAAGAGCCACTGATGGACCTCTGCTCCAGATGTTTATCCAATTCCCTCTTGAAGCCGCCCATGAAGCTGCCACCACCTCCTATGGCGCTGAATTCCAAGTGTTAATCACTCTTTGGGTGAAGAAGGACTTCCTTTTATCCGTTCTAACCCGACTGCTCAGCAATTTCATGGAGTGCCCATGAGTTCTTGTCTTGTGAGAAAGGGAGAAAAGGACTTCTTTCTTGACCTGTTCTGTCCCATGTATTACCACGGAGCTGGTATAGGAGAAGTGCCTTTGATCTGGTTCTTGCCTGTTCCCCTGTTTTTGGTCCTTTTGCACTTTTGCTGTCATGCTTTCAAAAGCGTGTGCGCTGTGAAGTCACTTCCAACTTATGGGGAGGCTATGAATGAGTGACCTCCAGAACGTCCTATTGTTAATGGCCGTGCTCGGGTTCTGCAAACGCAAGGCCACGGCTTCCTTGATTGAGTAGATCCATCTTATGTTGGGTCTTCCTCTTTTTCTGCCGCCCTCCACTTTTCCTGGCATTCTTGTCTTTTCCAGTGACTCTGGTCTTTTCGTGATGTGACCAAAGTATGACAGCCTCAGTTTAGTCATTTTAGCCTCTGGGGAGATTTCAGGCTTGATTTGATCTAGAACCCACCGATTTGTCTTTTTGGTGGTCCAAAAGGTGCTGGAGAAGACTCTTTTTGGTGCTGGAGAAGACTCTTGAGAGCACCTTGGACTGCAAGGAGATCAAATCAGTCAGTCCTAAAAGAAATCAACCCTGACTGTTCCCTGGAAGGCCAGATAATGAAACTGAAGCTCAAATACTTTGGCCACCCAATGAGAAGGGAGCTCTCACTGGAGAAGACCCTGATGCTGGGAAAGATTGAAGGTCAAAGAAGACGGGGACGGCAAAGGATGAGATGGTTAGACAGTGTCATAGATGCAACAAACATGAAATTGAGCAAACTTCAGAGGACGGCGGAAGACAGGAGGGCCTGGCGGGATCTGGTCCATGGGGTCGCGAAGAGTCGGACTCGACTGTGCGACTGAACAACAAACAATAAAAGTTACCTGTAAAACTCTCCTCCGACACCACATTTGAAATGAATCAGCTTTCTTCAAAAGTATAAAAACATTAATGAGGACTAGAAACCTGTTTTGTTTTTGTTGGTTGGTTCGCCCAGTTGAAACCCAGATCCTTAACCAGGCTCAAGTTTGTAGGACTTGGACTCTGAGCCTGCCTTTCCTCCACCGCTGCAATCTGTATAGAATATGGCTGCCTTTAAGAAGTTCCTCTCCTTATTTCCCAACAGCTACAAGAAGGGAGGAGTTGCTTCCGGGTTCAAGCACGTGGAAACCAACATGTACAACATCAAGCGCCTCCTTCACGTCAAGGGGAAGAAGCACGTGTCAGCTACAGAAGTAAGGATGGGAAAACCGTATCCTGATGGATTACCAGATAATTAAATCTCACATGGTTCAGTAGCGTTCAGTGGTGCATGAAGATACTGGGATGTGCTCTCCAGTGCCACTAGACCATGACCGATACTCAAACTGCCACATCTCTTCCTTCAGTAGAAAAGGACTCTCTCAGTTCCCAGCAGAGGAGCCCATGCGCCCTTCTCTTTTGCCACTGCTGTGGTGTGGGGGCAAGTTGAGGCTCGGTGTCTCTGCTGTGTAAATGGAGCTTAGAATAGCAAGGTGGTTCTTCCTACACACACACACACACACTCTGTTGGGATATTTGGTAAATATAGCAGAGTTTGCCGAGTCAAAGAAGCGTGATATTGAGTGCAGTAAACAAATCTTCCAAGGAGTATATTGCAAAAAAAAAAAAAAAAGGTAAACTTACGTTTATTCAAGTAGATCCAGTTCACATTCAGGTTGCAGTCAAAAGGAGAGAGAAAGAGTTAAGTGCGCGGACTCTAATCTGGGAGAACCAGGTGTGATTCCCCACTCCTCCACTTGCACCTGCTGATGTGACCTTGGGTCAGTCACAAGCTCTGGCACAGCTGTCCTTGAAAAAAAGCAGTTTTTGTCAGAGTTCTCTCAGCCCCACCCACCTCACAGGGTGTCTGTTGTGGGGAGGGGAAAGGAAAAGGAGTTTGTAAGCCGCTCTGAGACTCCAAGTGAAGGGCGGGGTATAAACCCAATCTCTTCTCTTTTTCTAATCTAAAGAGTACTTTCCCCATCACAAGTGGCCAGCTTGTCCGGCATCTCATGTGTGGGAGTAAGAGGGCGTTGTCTCCACAGGAGAGACCTGTAGAGACATATGTCTCCAGGGAAGGCCATGTAGAGAATGGGGGAGAACAATGGGCGCAGAGAGAAAGGAGGGGTCAGAGGGCAGATCCCAGGTTAAGATAAAGAGAGAAACATCCCATCTGAGGAGACAGCACTTATACACACTAAGTGCGATGTAGCACACACATACACCCCAATGTCCAAGCATGCTGGGTCACTCATGTCAACACACACAGCTGGCAAAGCTCTGGAACGATGCACTTGCAACTTTTGACCCTTGGGGTGCTGGCAGAGCAGTTAACGCAGCAATGGTGCACAACCTGATTAAAGAGCAGATGAAGGTTTATTTAGGAACTAATATACTTGATAGGAAAGCGGGGAGACAGAGATAGGTTCCTAATGACATCTCTGGCTAAGAGAGAGGGTAAGACTGAGTGTGGCACTTTTCAGAAGACGGGGGAAACTGCCCTGAGAGTAGCAGTCTGGAAACAGACTGAGACAAGGAATGACGCTTAATGGGGCACTATCCTATCCAATTGTCTTCTTGCTGCCCCCTTCTGGGTCATCTTCTCTTCTTTGCAGGGGTCATTTCGTAGAAAAAGAGGTGCAGGAACTTATTAGCATAACTCATTAGCATACCTTATTTGCATGTGCCATGCCCCCTGACATCACCGGAAGTGTGTCAGAAGGCAACCCCCCCCACTCAGGCTCCACTGGACTGTTTTGGATTGCTAGCTATTGGGGGGGGGGACGTGCAGATCTGCCCTCGCAGAGAAGGGAGAGCTTGTGCCTGAATAAAACTTGGTCTTAAAGGTGCCACTGTTTGGACCGGGGGGCCGGGGGGAGCTCTGCAACTTACCTGGCTGCTTCTTGCTCTGACTGAGGGCTGTTGGGAGCAGGGGGTGGGGCTTGTTGCATGTGCCTGCCCCTTGGGCTCTTTACTGCCAGAGCTCCGCTCCTGTGCGCTCCTGCAGGAAATGACCCCTGCTCCAGACTATATATAGATCAGTTCCCATGGATCAAGTGGCTGCATGGGAGGGTGGACTGTTTGGCATCATGCCGTACCCTCCCCAGGCTCCACACCCCAAATCGCCAGGAATTTTCCCAACTGGAGATGGCAACCCTACTGTATACACAAGTGGCGAGAAACAGGAGGAAGCCTCAGTCTTGTATACCCTCCCAGTGTCTAGAATAATTAGCAGTAGACTGGAACCTATGTATTTTAATGACAATTGTTTAGGTAGGTCAATAGCCGCTCATGCCGTTAACCTGCCCTTCACATTGAACTGGTGTTTCTCCCTCTCAGCTTCATGTTATAACTGCTGGCCTTCCTCCCAAACAGGTAGATCTTTCCTGGGACAGCTTCAATAAAGGGGACGTTTTCCTCTTGGACCTTGGCAAAGTGCTGATCCAGTGGAACGGGCCTTCGTGCAACATTGCTGAGAAATCCAGGGTCAGTCTCAAAAAATCCGGGGTGGTAATTTTAATACAGCTTTTTGAGTGTGGAAATGCTCAGCTGCAGGCTGAAGTCTGCATGGCAATCCGCGCGGCAGTTTGGTGTAGTGGTTAAGTGCGCAGACTCTAATCTGGGAGAACCGGGTTTGATTCCCCACTCCTCCACTTGCACCTGGCTGGAGGACCTTGGGCAAGCCATAGTTCTGACAAGAGCTGTTCTCTCAAGGGCAGTTCTCGAAAGAGCTCCCTCAGCCCCACCTACCTCACCGGGTGTCTGTTGTGGGGAGGGGAAGGGAAAGGAGTTTGCAAGCCGCTCTGAGACTCCAAGTGAAGGGCGGGGGTATAAATCCAAACTCTTCTTCTTCTCTTCTTCTTTTCTATATTGGCAGGACCAATTACTGTGGAACCTAAGGGGTGAAGGTGGCTCTAAGGTCGGGTTCCAATTGGTCCACTTATGGAGGTAGACTTCCAGGCGATTGCAGCCTTGGCCTGCCAATCCTCATCTGATCAGTGGGGGCGGGAACTGGAGGGGAAAATTGTCCCAGGGGAGAAAAATTAAGAAAAATAAGGCCTCATGTACTGGAGACCCAGCCCTAGGAGGAAAGGTGGAGGGACTTGGGCATGTTCAGTCTGGAGAAGAGGAGGCTGAGGGGGGACAGGATGAGTCTCTTGAAGTACTTGAAGGGCTGTCGCTTAGAGGAGGGCAGGGAGATGTTCCTGTGGGCAGCAGAGGAAAGGACTCGCCATAATGGGTTTAAATTAAGGGCAGGAAGGTACCGGCTGGATATTAGGAGAAGCTTTTGTTCAGTAACAGTTGTGCAAACAGTGGAATCAGGTGCCTCGGGAGGTGGTGAGCTCCCCCTCCCTGGCAGTCTTCAAGCAGCGGCTGGACAAACCCTTGTCAGGGATGCTCTGGGCTGATCCTGCATTGAGCAGGGGGTTTGACTAGATGGCCTCTGTGGACCCTTCCAACTCTGATTCTGTGATAGAAAGTTCCTATCACAGAGTTCTTGGCAATTCCTAGAGCGCCTCTTGTCACTTCCACGTAGCTCCAGAAATCACCAGGAACTCTATTGTAATCTTACCATAGAGGTGATTCCTAGAGTGCCGCTTGTCCCTTCCATGTAGCTCTAGAAATCACCAGGAACTCTATGGTAAGAACGTTCTGTAAGTATACGAGGTCTTGTTTTCTCATTTTTTTCCTGTCATGCTGCCCCCCCCCCAGTAACTCTCCCTCTGATTGGCAGCCACTGCCTGGCAAACCTACGCAGGTCAACCCTGGGCCAGGCCTGCTCATTTGGGTAAAGACCTGAGTCTTTCTACTGTTGCGACTGGATCTATGGCTTCACTGTGTCACGGGCTGGGGTGCCAGTCAAAGGGAGTCCAGAACAGGCCAAGGTCAGGAGCCAAGAGGACAGTGCAAAGTCCCAAAAGCCAAGCTAGGGTCAGGAGCCAGAAACACAGAGCCAAGTCCAAATCACTAACCAGAAACGTAGTCCAAAAAGCCAAGCCAGGGTCAGGACCCAGGAACACAGAGCCAAGTCCAAAGCCAGGGGGTCCGAAGGTCTAGGTGCAAGAGCCGAGCCAGAGTGCATGCTAGCAGCATGAAGCTGACTTGTTGCTTCCACGAAGAGTACTTCCCAGAGCGTGGAGTTCAATGCTGCTACCAATTAGCCAGCTGCACAATCGGCCAGGCTCCTGTTAGAACTCTGGGCTGGCTGAGCGTCTCCCTTGTAGCCTGGCCTCTCTTCACCTGGTTGCTATGTTTTTCTGCAGTCACTCCCTTAAACGAGTCACACGTGGGGGTGAGTCAGGAGGACTCTCAGCTTGCAGTTCTTCCTCCTCATCTGGGCCAGGTGTGAAGACTGCTGTTGCAGGCACTTGCCAGCTATCTTCCTCTGCTGCTTCAGAGGGGCCAGCTGTGGTTTCTGCAGGCTCTGTCAGCTCATCCTCATCCTCACCCACGCCCATGACACACTGCCATACGACTCTTCTTCCTATCTCTCCATCTCCCAGGGAATGGGCTTGGCACGGAGCATCCGGGACGGCGAGAGAGGCGGGCGCGCTCAGATCGGCATCATCGACAACGAGAAGGATTCCCCCGACCTCATGCAGATCATGAAAGCGGCCCTGGGGGAGAAACGTGGAGAGCTCAGGGATCCCACACCGGATGAGAAAGCCGATGAGCTGCAGAAGGCCAACGTCCGGCTCTACCAGTAAGTCTCTCACCTGCTGGATTTGGGAGTCTAAGGCCCTTTATTGTGAAGGAACTTCTTACTGGATCGAAAAGGCTCTAGATAGCTATCTAAGCTAGGGGAGATTTTAGGGGTGCCGGGCTGTAGCCGGCAACCCCTGGAAGGAATTGAGTGGTGGGGTCTGATGTGTTGGTGTCGTGCCAACACTGAGACATAATTTCTAGAAAAAATGGAGGTGATGTCTTTAGACGCTCTAGGATTAAAAAAAAACACCTCTATGGTTTTACCATAGAGCTTTTGCAAAATGCTAGAGTTTCCCCGTGTTACTTCTGCTTTTATTGGAAGTGACGTAAGTGCGCCAGCACAACACCAGCATTCGTTCCTCCCCCATCTCCTCCCTCTGGCACCTGAAACGTTACCAGGCAAGAAGCCTCGATGCTCAGGATGATGTGTCCGTAGACTGAAGAGTGATTGCAGAGAGCATGTTTCGCCCGCACAGTGTTTTTTGGAAAGAAGCAGGAAGAGAAGTTAGCCAGAAGGAAGGAATCCATAAGAGCAGCTTTCTGTGTAAACAAAGAGACCGCTGCAGAGCCGACGAAGGAAAGGATACAAGAAGTGACCTATCTAGCCATGCTAGCTCCACTGCCTCCTCTGAAACACCCGTGTGCTCCATACAGTATAACATCGCTCAGTTCCGCACTTTTGATGTGTCAGTAGCCTTTCCAGTAAGCACAGCGCTTGGGTCTCAGGATCACAACTCCTGCCCTTGACTCTTGGCCTCACGCAATGCCTTAGGTCAGGGGTTCCCAGCCTCTTTGAGAGGAGCCAGTTTGGTGTAGTGGTTAGGAGCGCGGACTCTAATCTGGGAGAACCGGGTTTGATTCCCCACTCCCCCACTTGCAGCTGCTGGTGGAATTCTGACACAGTGTGGTGGGCGCAATCACAAAATGGCTGCCACAGGAGGCGGAGCCAGTCGCAAAATGGCTGCTGCAGGAGGACCGTGGAATGTCAGAGAGTGAAGTTATACATACCTCTAGTAGTGAAATCCGACACTTCAGGCAGAACCTCCGTTTAACAGAACGCCTTTTAATCTGCACAGCCAATCAGAAGCCCGGCTGGGCAAATGCCCCACCTAGCCCTTCCCACTTCTTCACAGCACTTGGCAGGCACCAGGAAAGGTGATGGTGGGTCGAGCCCCTGCCTTAGGTTTTCACTGTGCTCTTTTGCCTCTCTGTAGCGTGTACGAAAACGGCAAGGATTTGGTGGTTCAAGAAATTGCTACGCGGCCCCTTACGCAAGACCTCCTGCGCCGCGAGGTGAGCTATATAACATATATGACCTGTGGGAGAGAACATCACGCCCTTTGCCGTGCCTAGCGAGCATCGGTTTAGCTGCGCACAGCTACGTCTCCTGACATGCCTATGATGTGCTCAAAGTGACGGGTTCAAATCCTGTGCAGCTTGTTTCTTCTTTTTCTTTCGTTTTTTAAAATATATTTATTTTTCAATTTTTTTCAATTTTTCACTCAATTTTTCTTTCTGACAGGACTGTCACATTCTCGACCAGGGGGGCTTTAAGATTTACGTCTGGCGAGGAAAAGAGTCCAGCCCCGAGGAGAAAAAGGCTGCGTTCAGCCGAGCTGTGGTGAGTTTGCCTGCAAATGCCACTTCCCGTATCTTTGTTGCAGGTCAGACGCCAAACTCTAAAAATGTGAAATTTAGACTCTTCTCGTGAAACTGACTCCCCCGCTTTCCCTCCCCTGCAAATCCCTTCTTATAGATGCTGCTTGATAGTTTGCACGGGGCGTATACCTGCATTCACTTAAAGAGGCCTTAGATTTCATACAAAGACAAAAACTGCAGGCTGCAGGATTCTGGACATAGTCCATACCAAACGTATGCACGTAGGACCAGATTTATGCGTGTATTACAGCTGGGGTCCCCAACGGGATGCCCATGGGTGGCATGGCACCCCACCAACACCTTTTCCAGTACCCGCCAAGTGTTTTCAGGAAGTGGGTGGGGCCTGGTAAGGCTTTTGCCCAGCAAGGCTTTTGATTGGCTATTGGAGATTTGATTGGCTGTGCAGATTTTTTTAAAAAAATATTTCTTGGGCAGCAGGTGCTCCCACAGCACAGGGATACAGTTACTGAAGTTCCACTGTGGCAGCCATTTTGTGACTGGCTTCACCTGCGGCGGCCATTTTGCCGCAGCCATTTTGTTGCTGCGCCCACCATGCCAGGCTAGAATTCCAAAAGGGCCTGCAGGCTCAAAAAGGGTGGGGAGGCCTGTGTAACAGGACCGCAGGATTAGATCGACCAGCGCGTTTCCACAGAAAGAAGACTTTCCACTCAGTTTGGTGTTAGTGGTTAAGTGTGTGGACTCTTATCTGGGAGGACTGGGTTGGATTCCCCACCCCTCCGCATGCAGCTGCTGGATGACCTTGGGCAAGCCATAGTGACCTTGGGAAGCCATGGGTTAGTCACAAGTTCTTTCAGAGCTGTTCTCTCAGGAGCAGTCCTCAAAAGAGCTCTCTGAGCCCCACCCACCTCACAGGGTGTCTGTTGTGGGAAGGGGAAGGAGATTGTAAGCCGCTCTGAGACTCCATTGGGTAGTGAAGGGCAGGGTATAAATCCAATTTCTTCTTCTTCTTCTTCTCCTCTTCTAATCTGGGAGAACCGGGTCTGATTCCCCACTCCTCCACTCACACCTGCTGGAGGACCTGGGCAAGCCATAGTTCTGATAAGAGCTGTTCTCGAAAAAGAGCAGTTTCTGTCAGAGCTCTCTCAGGCCCACCCACCTCACAGGGTGTCTGTTGTGGGAAGGGGAAGGGGAAGGAGATTGTAAGGCGCTCTGAGACTCCTTCAGGTAGTGAAAGGCGGGGTGTAAATCCAATCTCCTCCTCCTCTTCTTTTCTTCTTCTTCCTCTTCTTCTTCTTGCAGTGTGATTTTTTTTGCCTACCTCTCCTGCTTAGGGTTGCTGGCTCTGGGTTTGGAATACCTGGAGGTTTTGGGGGTGGAGCCTCAGGAGGGCAGGATCATCATTTCTACATACTCACTACTGCCTGTTTCCTCCTGTTTTGACAAGTAGGTTAATATAGCAAAAATGAAGAAGGAAAGTCTGTTCGACATCTCGTAATAAGAAAATAAAAGACGTTTCTCCCCAGGAGCAGCATTTTTGAGGGGCATTTTGGGTTGTAGTAGGTGGGACGGGGAGTTGAGAATCAATCTCCACAGGTGGGAATCTTTCCACGGAAACACTCTGGTGGATCTAAGTCACAGGATTGTACCCTATGCTCAGCCTAGCAGTCTCCTGACTGTCTCACCTGCCTGGGTGTTCAATGAAATTAAGGAGCAGTAGGTTTAGAACAGCTAAAAAGAAGTACTTTCCCCCCTAAAGAGTCGTTAACGTGTGGGATTCACTGCCGCAGGAAGTGGTGGTGGCTATGAGCCTTGACAGCTTCAAGAGGAGATTGGATAAACATATAGAGCAAAGGCCCATCATTGGATATTAGCCACAAGGTATACATTCAAGACCCGGGTGCCGCAAGACAGGGTGAGCTCCTGTCTCTAGTTCCAGCTCCTGCCAACCTAGCAGTTCGAAAGCAAGAAATTGCAAGTAGATAAATAGGTACCCCTTTGGTGGGAAGGTAACAGCGTTCCGTGCGCCTTGGTGTTTAGTCATGCCGGCCACATGACCACGGAAACGTCTTCGGACAGCGCTGGCTCTTCGGCTTTGAAACGGAGATGAGCACCGCAACCCTAGAGTCGGATTCGACTGGCTTTCGAGCAAGGGAACCTTTACCTTTACCTATACATGGAACACTCTGTCTGGGGCAGTGTGCTGCTTCTGGAGTTTTGGCCCCACTGGTGGACCTCCTGATGGCCCCTGGGTTTTGGCCACTGTGTGACACAGTGTTGGACAGGATCGGCCAGTGCCTTCTCTTATGTTCTCATGTCTGGGGCAATGGTGGGAGGGTTTTTGGAGTTCTGGACCCACTGGTGGACCTCCCGATGGCCCCTGGGTTTTGGCCACTGTGTGACACAGTGTTGGACAGGATGGGCCATTGGCCTGATCCAACATGGCTTTTCTTATGTCCTTATGTTATGTTCCTATATACAGTGACAATGCATGCCAGCTGTGTTCCCTCTAAGCTGAGTCAGTGTGAGCTACCTCGCAGTTTTTTAGCCTCCAGCTCACAGATTATTGCCTTAGCTCCGGGAGGATGGCTCCAGAACAAACTAATTTATGCAGTGGCCGAATCGCTCGCTCACCCCTTTAATGCCAAGTAGCTCACAAAGTAGAAATTTTGCTCACAAGACTCCGCAGCTTAGAAGTAACATTGCGTGCCAGCCGCAGCGATGAAATTTCCTTTGCTAGAGTCGCTTACATATCTTTGGCATTCGTCTAGGGCTTCATCCAAGCCAAAGGGTATCCTTCTACGACAAACGTGGAGGTTGTAAACGACGGAGCGGAATCGGCTATGTTTAAGCAGCTCTTCAAGAAGTGGACCGAAAGAGAGGAGACTCAAGGACTTGGCAAGGCACACGCGATTGGCAAGATCGGTGAGGCAGAAACACCCAGATGAGCCATGGCTCAGGGCCAACTCATACTATCTAATACCTTCTTCATGCCCTTTGGTAATGTCTACATGAGGGGAACATACGGACTGGGCCGGCAGCCAGGGTCCTTCCTGTTTGAACGATGTCTTCAAAGCCATGTTTGTGTGAGAAAGAATGATGTAATTGGCCTGGGTTACAAATCTTACGAAAGGGAGGACACGGGGGAACTGTTGCTACAACACTGCTGGTTCTCGGTGCTTGGTCTCAATATGGCCTGTGAAGGTATTGGTGTCACCTCGTCAGCCCACAGAAACTCTCCCATTGTGTCTCAGACCACGAGAACCAGCACGGTGTAGGGCTTAGGAGCGGTGGAGTCTGATTTGGAGAAGCGGGTTTGATTCCCTTCTCCCTCCTCCACATGAGGCCTAGCTGGGCGACCCTAGGCCAGTCACCTTTCTCTCAGGACTCTCTCCGCCTCACCTGCCCCACAGGGTGCCTGTTGTGGGGAGAGGAAGGGGAAGGCGATGGGAAGCCGCTTTGAGACACATGAGGCCTGCCGGGTGACCTTGGGCCAGTCCCAGTTTCTCTCTCAGGACTCTCTCAGCCCCACCTGCCTCACAAGGTGCCTGTTGTGGGGAGAGGAAGGGAAGGCGATTGTTAAGACTCCTTAGAGTAGAGAAAAGCGGAGTATAAAAAAACCCTTCTCTTTTCTGATTTCTGCAGGAGATGTCTTTTTCTCTGGCCAGCTCAGTAGTTCAAAACAATCAATGTCTATTGTCATCAATAATGAACGGATCTATGGTACTTGATATCCATATCAAAGCCGCAATTCCTCTTTTGTTCTTTTTTGCATTTTTAATGTTGATCATTGTGACGACCCCTTAACTGGGGAGGTCTGGGTTTACTTTAAAATGTTCTTTCAGTTTTGTTTTACTCTATATATCCGGCTGCCACCAGGAAATTTTAAAAGGATTTCCAAACCTTTATGCTTTCTCTATTTCTGGGTAGAAATGTCGAGGGTTTTAGGCGTTCACGAGGGTCTATGTGGTCCTGGGAAGTATTTCTTTCACAGTGGGTAATTTTAAATAAAAGAGGATTTATTGAAGTAATTCACAAATAAAAGATTAACTCATTGTAACCAGGAAGGCTTAAATACTGAACACATGCTTGGTGTATAACACTCTTTTCTCTTTTACTGACAGGGATCTGGGCATGTCACTTTGTAACAATATTTTCCTTTAGGCCCTATACGTTAACTGTTTCTTATACATTCAACTTCAGCTTATAACTGTTTCAACACAGACGGCTTCTCTCACAGACTTCAGAACTTAACAACCCCACAGGGAAGCTTTTTCTTCTCTCTCATACCTAGCTTAACTTTTTTTTCAACTGTCTTTTTCAACTGTCCAAACTCTAACAGTCACTCCTGATAGACATTCAAATCATCCACACAGCATCCATTCCAAAACCCCTCCCCCTCTCTATCACACACCAATCATATCACTTGCCTGAGTCCAGCACTCTAGATTATCATCACAGCCATGCAAACCAAACTTTTAAAGCCACACACACACAGTTAAACATGAAATCATTACAATCATATTTTAAAAAACCACAATCTTTTCAAACGAGCTTAAGATCGCAGCACATACCTCTTTCTTTCCCTCATCTTAGAGTCATTATACTTCACCTTTCAATACGACTGTGCCCCTGGCCACTGAGAACAATAACAAGTGCAATGTTTCTCCAAGGGGCCTTTCAGCATGTCGGCATTCTAAACCTGGTACAGGAACAGAAATGCAAACATTATTACAAATTCCTCAAATATATATACATATATATTAAAAAGAAATTTAAGAGCACAATTTAAAACCAGGGTTACAATTAGAGTTCCCAGGTCCCCCCAGGCCACCAGTGAGGGATGGGGTGGTTGTGTTGCCCAATGCAGGCTGGCTACCCTCACTGGAGCCCTTTATGTGCCTTGCAGTGTATTTTACATGGCTGAGGTGTATGTTTTGGTTCTGTTCACAGCCAAGGTGGAGCAAGTGAAATTCGACTTCGCTCAGCTGCACGCCAGGCCGGAGCTGGCTGCCGAGCAGCGCATGTCGGACGATGCCTCTGGAAAAGTGGAGGTGAGTGAGTGTTTTTTGAAAGACTCCCCTCAGCGATATTTCTGCCCTCCCTGTAGAGTTGCCAGACACCCCCCCCCACGTGGAGGTGGGGTTTCCCCACTGCCTAGGGTTCCCACACACCCCCAGGTGGGGCCAGGGGATCCCCCGATTTTGGGGGGACCAATCCATCACCGGCCACCTTGCCGGTGGGGGAAGCCCCGCTCCTGAACAGCAGTGTTTCACAGGGACTCCACTGATGCAATAACCAGTCGTGACGTCATTATGCTGAGGTCGTCGCATGGTGACACTCTAGCATTTCGGGGGGGGGACTCTATGGTTACCATAGAGTTTTTGCCCTGAATACTAGAGCATCGCTGCACGATGCTGCTAGCGTGATGATGTCACTACCGATGACCCTGCACACAGCAGGAAACTCCAGATAAGGAGCTGGGAGCTCCCCGCTGCAGCAAAGGTGAGACCTGGCAATGCTACCGTTGCCAGGCTCTACCTCCCCACTGCCAGTCAGTTGGCCGGAGGGTGGAAGCTGACCCCGAAAAAGAGGGAGACCCATTTGATGTGCAGCGACGTGTCTACGCCACTGCCCACATGACCCAGAAGTGACGCCATCACATCTGTAACATCAGGGCAGCGTGCTGGGATTTGGGCAAAAACTCTATGGTAGAAGCCAGATTTACACACGTCACTGTGTGTTGTCTGGGCCTCCCTGCTGCTCCCGGTAAGTCCCCCATCCCCATCCCTTGCTGGTTGCCAGGAGGGACCTGGTGAGTGGCGACCAGGGGTCATTTCGTAAAAAAAAGAGGTGCAGGAGCTCATTAGCATAACTCGTTAGCATAACTTATTTGCATATGCCACGCCCCCTGACATCACTGGAAGTGTGTCAGAAGGCACCACCCACCGTTCAGGCTCCACTGGACTGTTTTGGATTGCTAGCTATTTGGGGGGGGGGGAAGGAACACGCAGATCTGTCCTCGCAGAGGAGGGAGAGCTTGTACCTGAATAAAACTTGGTCTTAAAGGTGCCACTGGACTGTTTTGGACTGGGGGGCCGGGGGGGGGGCTCTGCGGCTTACCTGGCTGTTTCTTGCTCTGACTGAGGGCTGCTGGGAGCAGGGGGTGGGGCTTGTGGCATGTGCCCGCCCCCTGGGCTCTCTACT
>NW_015174401.1:41240-42320 GCF_001447785.1 Gekko japonicus | reverse complement strand
TTGTGCCTTTGAGAACTGTGAATGGGGATGACTGGGGGGGGGGGGGCTGTTCTTAGACAGTTAAGTTTTAAGAGTTAATGAAAAGGGAAAAGTACTTAAATGTCTGACTCAGTTTATATGGATCTAAATGAAGTGAAGACTTGATGTAATGAAGCTAGTGAGGATCTCCTCTCTTGGGTTTTTAGTCAGTAGTGGGTTTCTATACTTTGTCCCGTATATGTAGTCCCCCTTCCCTTTTTCTGTGATAGTTTTTGTAGTTTAAAAAAATAATAATAAAAAATCCCCTCCGGGGGCTCAAAAAAAAAAAAAAAGAGCTGTCCTTGAAAAAGAGCAGTTTCTGTCAAGAGCTCTCTCAGCCCCGCCTACCTCACAAAGGGTGTCTGTGGTGGGGAGGGGAAGGGAATGGGGTTTGTCAGCCGCTCTGAGACTCCTCTGGGTAGTGAAGGGCGGAGCATAAATCCAATCTCTTCTTCTTTTGTTTCTTCAGGTGTGGCGAATAGAGGATCTTGAGATGGCCCCAGTAGAACCCAGAACCTACGGGCAATTCTACGGCGGAGACTGTTACCTCGTCTTGTACACCTACATGAAATCCAACAGACCCCATTACATTATCTACATGTGGCTTGTAAGTAAAACCCAGACGGCAATGGGTCCAGTTTCAGTGTTTTCAGTGGCCCTATCTGAAGAACAGACCCAAAAAGGATATTAAGTGTTTCTTTTTCAGATATTGTAGTCTCTTAATTTTTTTGAACCACTTACCCAGTTGTAGGATCTGGGTATCTTTAGCCTGGAGAGGAGATGACTGAGAGATGGTATGATCGCCATCTTCAAGTCCTTGAAGGGCTGTCACAGGGAGGAGGGAGCCAGAAGCCGAGTTACGCCAAAGTCGACGTAGCCGACCCGGGAGAAAAAGGATCGACTAACCCCTCCACTGGGTGCCGGTAGGGATTGTCCCCACCCCTAATAATTGTGGCCATAGGTTAGGGATAAATGAGTAACTGTAGCCGCTCAGAGACCCCTTAGGGGGTTCGAGCGGGGTAGTAAGTCGAAAGAAAGAAAGAAAGAAAGAAAGGAAGGAAG
>NW_015174401.1:11109-41090 GCF_001447785.1 Gekko japonicus | reverse complement strand
GGTTCCTTAGTGGAACAGGCTTCCTCGGGAGGTGGTGGGCTCTCCTTCTTGGGAGGTGTTCAAACAGAAATTGTATGGCCATCTGACAGCAATGCGGATTCTGTGAACTTAGGCAGATCATGAGAAGGGAGGGCAGGAGGGGTTGCATCAGTGCTTAGTTCTCGTGGCCCTTTCTTTGGGGTCAGGAAGCAATTTTTCTCCAGGCCAGTTTGGCCAAGGATCCTGGAGGATTTCTGTCATCTTCTGGGCATGGAGCAGGGGTCACTGGGTGTGTGTGTGTGTGGGGGAGGTATTTGTGAATTCCCTGCATTGTGCAGGGGGTTGGACTAGATGACCCTGGAGGTCCCTTTCAGCTCTCTGATTCTATGATTCAGTGAGTACCCACTCACTGTGAGATTCTGATTCTAAACTACTTTCCCTCAGTGACCCCTTGCTGTACGCCCAGGGTGTATGAGGCCTTGCTTCTTCTTTCGCTCTAGGGCCGCCACGCCTCCGCGGACGAAATCACCGCTTGCGCTTTCAACGCCGTAGAGCTGGACAGGAAATATGGGGACGAGCCCGTGCAGGTTCGCGTGACGATGGGGAAGGAACCCCGGCATTTCCTTGCCATCTTTAAAGGAAATCTGATCATTTATGAGGTAAATCCTCACAAGTCAATGGCGTGAATGAAGACTTTCTGTTCAGTTCCAGGAGAAATGCCTGGAGATTTTGGGGGTGGAGCCTGAGGAGGGCGGGGTTTGTCGAGGGGAGGGGCTTCCGTGTGGTATAATGCCACAGAGTCCACCGTCCGAAGCGGCCATTTTCTCCAGAGGAACTGATCTCTGTTGCCTGGAGATCAGTTATAATAGTGGGAGTTCTCCAATCACCAGTTAGAGGTTATCAGTCCTTCTCTCGCTGCTTCTCAGAGAGCCAGTTTGGTGTAGCGGTTAAGAGCGCGGACTCTAATCTGGGAGAACCGGGTTGGATTCCCCACTCCTCCACGTGCAGCTGCTGGTGTGACCTTGGGTCAGTCACAAGTTCTCTCAAAGCTGTTCTCTCAAGGGCAGTCCTCGAAAGAGCTGAATTCGAGTGGAAATTACGTGTTCAGACAATCACAATTGATTGGGTTGTGTGAGAGGTTTGCACTGCGTCTTTATAAAGCTACGTTACAATCTGACCCAGTTTGAGACGGCCAGTTGAATACAGCCTTCACATTCGGGTTTAGAATCAATAATGTGTTGTCATTCAGGCTGCCAGCTCCGGGTCGGGAAATACCTGGATATTTTGGGGGTGGAGCCTAAAAAGGGTGGGGTTTGGGGTGGGGAGGGACTTCTTTTTTAATTTTTCAAAGCTTTATTGAGATTTATAAGCAATTACATACACAAAGAGCCAGTTACAGTAGACGAATACATAAAAGAACCGTTATAAGTAGAATATTATAACCAAGTGTAAGCAACAAGAACGGTTAAAAAGAAACATATGTAACTTCACATATTAGACTAGTTAATATACAGCATTAATAGCTTCTAAAACCGATTCAAATTTCATTTCGGGATGCTAAATATTCTAAAACTGGGAACCGTACTTTTAACAAACCTCGAAGAGTAAGGTTCAGTTTCTCCTTGTACTAAAGAGTCTGATAATTTATCCATTATACAGTATTCTTGGATTTTTAAGAGCCACTCAGAGATTGTAGGACGTTTGTCATTTCCCCGAAATTTGGCAATGACCACCCTTGCAGCTGAACAAAGTATCTCTATTAGGTCAGAGGCAGGTAAGTATCTATTATCATCAGGCCACCGATTTAGTGATAGAAATTACATTTCCATTGGTATTTCGAGATGAGTTATTTCATGTATATGTTTAATAGATTTCCAAAAGTTTAGTATGCAGTCCTACCGACAATGCTTGTATGACCCTATTTGTTTGCATCCTCTCCAACATAGTGGGGGAACGTCTTCTAGGGCATAATTAGTTTTTTTGAGGGGTTAGAGACCACCTTGCAATCACTTTGAAAAATTGGGTGCGGACCTGTGTTCCCTCTAAGCTGAGTTAGCGTGAACTGGCTCAAGGTTTTTTAGCCTCTGGCTCACACATTTTTTGTCTCCGCTCAGGAAGGGAGGGCTCCAGAGCAAACTAATTGATGCAGTACCTGAATCACTCGCTCACCACTTTAATGCCAGTAGCTCACAAAGTAGAATTCTTGCTCACAGGACTCCACGGCTTAGAGGGAGCTGCAGACAGATATGCTTTTGGCACGAAATATACGAGAGTTCCATATCTTCCTCCATTGGTCTGGAGAGAGTGGTTTGATACAATCTTTATTCCAGTAGGTAGTATATGTTGGCAGGTTATCATTACTGGGGGAGGGACTTCAAGGGGGTATAATGCCAAAGTGGCCATTTTCCCCCAAGGGGAGCTGATCTCTCTTGCCTGGAGCTCAGTTGGTATAGTAGGGGCTGATCTCCAATCACCACCAGTGTTCCCTCTAAGCTGAGTTAGCGTGAGCTAGCTCACAGTTTTTTAGCCTCCGGCTCACACGTTTTTGTCTTAGCTCAGGAAGGAAGGCTCCAGAGCAAACTAATTTATGCAGCAGCCAAATCGCTCGCTCACAACTTAATGCCAGTAGCTCACAGAGTAGAATTTTTTGCTCACAAGACTCCACGGCTTAGAGGGAGCATTGAATTCACCACCTACAGGTTGGCACCCCTACTTGGGAGATTCCTGGTAATTTGGAGGGGCAGCAGACTGGGGAGGGCAGGACTGAGGGAAGGGAAGGATCACATCAAGGTATAATGCCACACAGTCCACCCCACAAAGTGGCCATTTTTCTCCAGGGGAACTGATCTCTGTCGTCTGGAGAGCAGCTGTAATTCCCAGGGATCTCCAGGCCCCACCTGGAGGTTGGCTACCCTGTCTGTCATCCAGCTTCAGGCATCCTTTTGCTCTTCCAGGGAGGCACAAGCCGGGCCCAGAAGAGTGAACCGGAGCCCGCCGTCCGTCTCTTCCAAGTCAGAGGTTCGGGGGAATTCAACACTAAAACCATCGAGGTCCCGGCCCGGGCCTCCTCTCTCAACTCCAATGACGTCTTCCTTCTCAAGACCAACCAAGTCTGCTATCTGTGGTGTGGAAAGGTAAATTAAAAAAAAATGTTCAAGGTATACACATTCTAGACATCTGTCCTCCCGCTCGACACGCCAAGCAGCAATGCGGCGATATCTCAGAAATATATATAAAAACAGGACAGGATTGTGCAAATGGTGACTTCAGTTCAAAGCAAACAAACCAAGATTTCATCCTGAGGGCTGACTGACTCAAATGTCAGGGTCCCATGAAGGTGGACCTCCTGGTGGCACCTGGGGTTTGGCCACTGTGTGAGACAGAGTGTTGGACTGGATGGGCCATTGGCCTGATCCAACGTGGCTTCTCTTATGTTCTTAAAAAGGTAAAGGTTCCCTTGCTCGAAAGCCAGTCGAATCCGGCTCTAGGGTTGCGGTGCTCATCTCCGTTTCAAAGCCGAAGAGCCAGCGCTGTCCAAAGACGTTTCCGTGGTCATGCGGCCAGCATGACTAAACACCAAGGCGCACGGAACGCTGTTACCTTCCCACCGAAGTGGTCCCTATTTATCGACTTGCAATTTCTTGCTTTCGAACTGCTAGGTTGGCAGGAGCTGGAACTAGAGACGGGAGCTCACTCCGTCATGCGGCACACTCAGGTCTCGAACTGCTGAACTACCGACCTTCCATAGCCTGCAGTTCAGCGTCTTAACCACTTGAGCCACCGCAGCTCCCTTATGTTCTTATGAGGAAGCTTTGACCTCCTTGCTTTTCTGGTGGGTCTTCCAGGGCAACTGGTTGACCACTGATGGAAACGGGATACAGGACCAGCAAGGTTGAAAGGAAGACTATAAATAATGTCAATCCCACAAGTTTTTTTTTCCCCCTTTCTTCGCACTGACTTGTGACGGTTTCATGTTGCACCCCCAGGGTTGCAGCGGGGACGAGCGAGAGATGGCCAAGACCGTGGCCGACATTGTCTCCAAGCGGGACAAGCAGACCATTCTGGAGGGCCAGGAGCCAGCGGACTTCTGGTTGGCTCTCGGAGGCAAAGCCCCATACGCCAGCGACAAGAGGTGAGATTGGAGGGCGGTAGAAAGGGGCTGTGGCTCAGTGGTTGAGCATCTGCTCAGCGTGTAGAAGTTCCCCGACATCTCCAGTTAAAAGACCAGATAGCAGGGTGATGTGAAAGACCTCACCCTGGAGAGCCAGTGTCAGTTTCAGTATAAAAAAAACAATACAAGGAACCACAGCGTTTGGGAGACTAAAGATACAAAACACAGTGTGCATACAAAATATACAAACTATAATAAAGGTTTTAATAAACTATACCCCGTGTGATTCGATATCTATAAAATTCTATTCTAGTTTCTATCTGTAGGATCCACCGCGTGGCTCCCCTATACCATAAATCTCATGTCACATCAAAAGTCTCTAGTTTAAGCTTAAATATACAAGACCTCAGTAATTTCAACAACAACAGGAACGTCTGAATTCACAACATATACAATTCAACAAGTAAATTCAGTAGGAAAGTCCAATGCAGTACATCAGGTCAGTTGACTCCAATCTTACAGGTGAAAATTCAACAGTTAAGTTCAACGGGAGAATCCAGTGTAGTGTATCAGGTAGGTTAACTCTGATTAATGTTAGGCCCTTGTCTATATTGAGTAACTGTACATCGCTTTGAGCCCACTGGAGAAAGCGATTAATAAATGGAGGGGGGGAAATTACGATGTCTTTTTTTTAGCTTCTCTCCGCTGAATTGCCAGTTTCACTTCTGGCTTTAATTTTTGGCTTAACAGGTAATCCGGTAGCCCCTGTTTCCAGCCATGCGTCTTCAGAGGGCGTACAAATCGATATTATTTCAAACTGAAAAGCCTCAGATCGATATTATGTCAAACAGTGTTCTTCTCAGTCAGGTTCTCATGAATGACTTCTCTACCTTAGGAAGAAAAACTCTTAAGCTACTAACTGTGCTTTCCGATAGTGTGTTTTGTATCTTTAGTCTCGGTATAAGGCAGCATCCTGTGGTCAAGGGTTCGTGTTGTCGATGCATACGGAGAGACAGGCAGAGTATTCGTGGTTACAATGTAAAAATCCCCTAGGAGCATCTTCCCACCCCCCTTTCCTTGCCTCTGGCAATCCGCTAGCGCACCAAAGGTGGAGGACCACTAACAGCCCTGTCTGGGCATGACCCTAATCAAAGCCCCCCCCTCCCTATTTTGCAGTTTAAAAAATGCTCTGGAAAAAACATCTTGTCTAGTCTGATCTTGAAGAAGCACAAATCCGTCTCTCTTTAAAAAAAAAAAATTGCTCTAAATCAGTGTTTACTCTAAGCTGAATTAGTGTGAGCCAGCTCACAGTTTTTTAGCCTCCGGCTCACACATTTTTGTCTCCGCTCAGGAAGGATGGCTCCCGAGCAAACTAGTTTATGCAGCTCGCTCACCACTTTAATGCCAAGTAGCTCACAAAGTAGAATTTTTGGCTCACAAGACTCCGCAGCTTAGAGGGAGCATTGCTCTGAATATATTATCTAGAACTGCGGGCAGTTGCAAAACCAAGCCGCTCGCTTCCTTTTCTGATTTTCTGTAGCGCCGTTACCCAGTTTTTGAGACAACGTTGATGGGTTTGGAACATTTAATTTTATTTTATGATTTCTCTATGCTCGTTTTTCCCCAAAAGGATAATTTTATTTATTTATTTTATTTTATTATTCGTATTTATACCCCACCCTCCCAGCGAACCGGCTCAGGGCGGCTTACAGAAGTCGGTACGATATCAGCATAAAGCTTTGAAAACATTTAATGACAAAATTTGGTACAAACGTTGCCATTAAAACTGACGCCTGGTTTTTGGCATCCGCTGAAGAACATTAGATTAAATTTTAATCTGCTTTTAATGTATTATTGATGTATTTTTAAAATTTTGGAATATCGTAAAGTTCTTCTTCTTCTTCTTCTTCTTCTTCTTCTTCTTCTTCTTCTTCTTCTTCTTCTTCTTCTTCTTCTTCTTCTTCTTCTTCTTCTTCTTCTTCTGTATGACTAAGGGCCGTAACAGTAAACTGAGCTGAACTGGCATCCTCTGAATATAAGGGTTGAAAATGGTAAGAAAGACAGAAAAGTGAGAATTTTCCCAGAGAGATCAAAGAACAGAGAATGCTTTTCTTAGTCATGCATGAAAATGAAGAGGTGAAAAACACCCATTCGTAGATCTCTGGTTTTCCCGGTGCCGTTTGGAAGGAATATAATTCTCCCGCCTTCCTTCCTGTCCAATGGTCCAGGTTCCAAGACCCGGCCTCCCACTACCAGCCCCGCTTGTTTGAGTGCTCTAATCAGACAGGGCGGTTCATTATGACAGAGATTGTGGATTTCTGCCAGGATGACTTGGACGAAGATGATGTCATGCTGCTAGACACTTGGGAAGAGGTGAGCGAACCCTTTGCGGAGGAATTCTCTATGCCCACTCTTTCGTCGGGCACAAAATTTGCAGGGAGGGAGTGTGGCTCAGTGGCAGAGCCTTTTGCTTTGCATGCAGAAGGTCCCAGGTTAAGTTCCCTCCATTAAGTTCTGTCCCTGATGTGCAGTTTCAACACAAAGTGACGCTACCACCTAGTGGTGAAGCTGTTACATTGCTTTTGCTGCCTTCCCTGGCTCTTGGTAAACCAACATGGTACCTCCTTTCTCTCCGATCTCCCATTTCGGTTTAGATTTTCCTTTGGATCGGCAAGGCTGCCAACGACTACGAAAAGAACGAATCCGTTCCTTCGACCAAGGAGTACCTGAAGACCCACCCGGCGGGAAGAGATTTGGCGACACCCATCATCATGGTCAAGCAAGGTCATGAGCCGCTCAACTTCACGGGCTGGTTCGCTGCCTGGGATCCGTACAAGTGGAGCGTGAGTAGCCACGGTGCTTGTCACTGCTTGGAGAACGGCCCAGGTTCGGCGGCAAAGCTCCTGCTTTTGACGCAGCAGTTCCCTGGCCTCTCCAGTCAAAAGAATCTCTTGAGCAGGGCTTGCAAAGGAGTCTTTCCAGGGAGATGGTCACTCTCCCTACCGTCCCCAATCCCGAAAGCAGCAAACTTCACCTGTTCGTCAGGCGTTAGAAGTACTCTGTGATTTTGCGAATGGATGAGCATAAATCTGACAGTGAAATTCACAGCGAAATTCGCTCGAAAACTCGAGGAAGAACATTTTATTCTTCCAGGACATTCAATTGCTGACTTAAGAGACTCTGGAGTGTGTGTGTGTGTGTGAGAGAGAGGACTGTCAGTCAGCTGTGAATTAATAGCGCTTTCCACCGTCACTGAAGTGGTTGGGATAAGGATGCTGGGGAGGGCAAGAAGTTTCTATGTGAGATTTCCAGGACCGTGGATTCTCCGAGATTTTCCCCCTCACAAATCTGATAGTTGCTTTCTTTCAGGACGGCAAGTCCTATGAGGAGCTGAAGAGCAGCTTGGGAGACGTGTCGGCCATTTCAGAGATCACCGTGGTGAGTGGCCCTCCGCGTGTGGAAATCACGCCGTCCGCCACGCTCAGAGAGGGCTTCCCTTTCTTTATGCATTTCGGTTTTCCCTCGTTTTCAGACGATGCCAATTTTCAGAATCCCAAAAGCGCCCCAATTTCAGCAAGCTTGGGGGGACTCTTGTGTTACCCTTTTGACATACACACATGTGTGACCATTTGAAATTGTAACACTGGGTTTGGATAAAGGTCCCTGTGGCCACGGCTCTGTAAAAACAGTTGTTAGAATTTAATTCCAACAACAAGCAGGAGATGTCTTTAAGAAGAGGAAGAGGAAGAAGAGATTGGATTTATACCCCACCATTCACTCAGAGCGGCTTACAATCTCCTTTCCCTTCCCTTCCCCACAACAGACACCCTGGGAGGTGGGTGGATGGCTAAGAGAGCTCTGAGAGAAACTGCTCTTGAGAGAACAGCTCTGAAAGGACTTGTGTCCAATGTTCCCTCTAAGCTGGGGAGTCTTGAGAGCAAAAATTCTACTTTGTGAGCTACTGGCATTAAAGTTGTGAGTGAGTGATTTGGCTGCTGCATGAATTAGTTTGCTCTGGAGCCCTCCTTCCTGAGTTAAGACAACAGTGTGTGAGCCGGAGGCTAAAAAACGGTGAGCTAGCTCACACTAACTCAGCTTAGAGGGAACACTGCTTGTGACTGACCCAGCAGCTGCATGTGGAGGAGTGGGGAATCGAACCCGGTCCTCCCAGATTAGAGTCCGCACTCATAACCCCTACACCAAACTGACTTAAAGCCCTATATGTTGGCAGAGTTTAAATGTGCAGAGAAATGGAGCACCATCTGTTTAAAGAAAGTAACTCGGTTTACTAAAGAAGAAGAAAAAACTCTGATAGAACAGAGGAGAGGGAGAGAGGCTTAACTAACCGACTAACTGCTAGTAGAGACAGAACAGAGGGGGAGGTATGAGTTGAAGCAGGAAGTCTCCAAAGAGCCAAACAGTGAAAAAAAGCTAAAGCTATTTATTTATGTGTATCATTTGTAAGCTCCTTTTGACCCCAACGGGGACTTAAAGTGGCTTATCACATCTCCTCCATTTCATCCTCACAACAACCCAGTGAGGTAGGTTAGGCTGTGTGTGTGTGTGTGACTGGCTGCAGGCTGGGTCTTGTGACATTGCAGACTGTAGGTTTGGTGTTTGATTCCACCAGTTTGGTGTCTGAGGGCCAGTTTGGTGTTGTGGTTAAGAGCGGCGGACTCTAATCCAGGAGAACCGGGTTTGATTCCCCACTCCTCCTCCACATGCAGCCAGCTGGGTGACCTTGGGCCAGTCACACGTTCTCTCAGAGCTGTTCTCTCAATAGCAGTTCTCTCAGAGCTCTCTCAGCCCCACCTACCACATAGGGCAGTGATGGCGAACCTTTGAGAGACCGAGTGCCCAAACTGCGACCCAAAACCCACTTATTTATCGCAAAGTGCCAACACGGCGATTTGACCTGAATACTGATGTCTTACTTTAGAAAAAACAACTCATATATTAACTTAAGATGATCCAAACAAAGTAAGGAAAGCAATCCCAAATGCTTTCATTTACTTAAAATTATTTGGCAGAGAATTCGACACTTTAATGATGGTCTGGGCCTGGCTGGGGCGATGGCACATGTGCCCACAGAGAGGGCTCTGAATGCCACCTCTAACACCCGTGTCATAGGTTCGCCACCACTGACATAGGGTGTCTGTTGTGGGGAGAGGAAGGGAAGGAGATTGAAAGCCGCTCTGAGACTCTGAATGAAGGGCAGGGTATAAATCCAACTCCTACTCCTCTTCTTCATCTTCTTCGTGTTATGGTTTGGTGAGGGGTTGCTTGCTTTGCACAACCCACTCCACCGTTCTCCCACACACACACACACACACTTGAAACCTCCTTACTAGGTATCTTTGCTCTGTGGAGCAGAAAATGAGAGAGCCAAACTTTGTTGGTTGCTCGGCAACAGCCGGCCAAAATCTGTGGACCTCTGAACATGACGATGGACCTCTGCTCCGTACGCTTACCTAATTCCCTTTTGAAGCTGTCCATGCTTGTAGCCGCCACCACTTCCTGTGGCAGTGAATTCCATGTGTGAATCACTCTTTGGGTGAAGAAGGACTTCCTTTTATCCATTCTAACCCGACCGCTCAGCAATTTCATGGAGTGCCCACGAGTTCTTGTATTGTGAGAAAGGGAGAAAAAGACCTCTTTTTCTACCTGCTCTTTCCCATGCATAATCTTATAAACCTCCTTGTATGTGATTGTTCCCCCCTCCCCGTGTCTAAAACGTCCCCACATTTCAAAGGCTTTCCTTTTAATTCGGCAGGACCTTAAAAATGCCAACTTGAATAGCAAAAAAGCCAACAGCAAGTCGACGCCCAAACAGACTCCTGATTCAGCCGGTTCAGGGTTCGGGCAGAGTCCGCAGACACACCAACCCCTCGCCAACAGCAACAGCAGCGGCAGCATCAGTTGCAACAACAACGGCAACCCTTTGCCAGAGCCTCTTGGGAACGGCGCTTTCCCCCGAGAGCTGCTGATCAACAAGACGATGGACGACCTGCCGGAAGGTGTGGACCCCTCCAAGAAAGAGGTAAAGGGGGTTCCTCTGCACGCTTGCTTGTGGTGACGGAGCTTGCAGAGAAGTTGAATTCTCGGGAGGCCTTTTAGTTGTTCTTTCGACCCAGCGCTGAAACTTTATCTTTAGAGCACTCGTTGAGCAGATTATTGTGGGTTAACAGCTTGAATGTTCATTTTGGATGGGAGGGCTTTTTCAGTAGGGAGAGATAACTGTGACAGGTAGTTTGTGGGCTCTCCCATACTCTCATTTCCGTCACGTGTGTCTCTCTGTGGCATTGGGTTGTTATTTTCTTTTCCCTGCATGTTTTGCTCCCTCCCATGGTTGACTCGAGATTGCATCGTTGTATGTCCGGCATCTCTACCCTGTTGAACTGCGGGTTTTTATGCTGGACATACAGCGATGTAATATTGAATCGTCCACTAGAGGGAGCAAAACATGTATGGAAAAGCACCCCCCTTGAAGCAATAGGGACACACAAGCACTGAAAATGAGAATGCAGAAGAGCCCTGTGTTATCTTGATGAATTAGGCAACAAGCAAAAAAAAAAGGCTTCCATGGATATGCATGCAATACATTTAAATTTTTTGATGGCGGGATTGTGGGGCTGAGCCAGTGTTGGTATGCATGTGTGTCCTTTTCACTGTGCAGCTCGGAGATAGCTGCTCTCACCCCTTGGCCAAGGGACATCTAGAGAGAGCAGCTTTTATTGTTGCCTTCATCTGCCTTCATGCCCACTTTGGGCAAGGCCTTTTATTCCTTCCTCCCAGGCTCCACCCTCTACTCCTCTGCTGGTGTAAGTTTTCCCTCCAAATCCCCTCTTAGCCAATCACAGGGTCCAGAGGTCACCTGGGAAATGTAGGCTCTAATAGCTACACTAATACAGACTTCCCTGGAGCCACTAGGCCGCCTTAGAGCCTGTAGACCGCACCACTATAGGCCCAGGATCATGACAAGTGGCGTCAGGTCACAGGTGACTTCTGGTGACGCCAGCAAGTGGCTTCCAAGGCAAGGGAGAAGTGGAGGTGGTTGGCCACTACCTTCCTCTGCAGAGCCTTCCCTGGTGACCTTTCATCCAAGACTTCTGGTGATCTCAGCAAGGGGCTTTCAAGGCAACTGAGAAGCAAAGGTGGTTTGCCATAACCTTTCTCTGCAGAGTCTTTCTTGGTGGTATACCTTTCAAGTGTTATGGTGATCCTAGAAAGGGGTCTCCAAAGCAAGGGAGAAGCAGAGGTGGCTGGCCATGGCCTTCCTCTGCAGAGCCTTCCTTGGTGGTCTCCCATCCAAGACTTATGGGAACCCCAGCAAGGGGCTTTCGAGGCAAGTGAGAAGCAGAGGTGGTTGGCCATGGCCTTCCTCTGCAGAGCCTTCCTTGGTGGTCTCCCATCCAAGACTTATGGTGACCCCAGCAAGGGGCTTTTGAGGCAAGTGAGAAGCAGAGGTGGTTGGCCATGTCCTTCCTCTGCAGAGCCTTCCTTGGTGTCCCATCCAACCCTGTTGAGCTTTTGATGGGATCAAGCTATTCCTTCCTTCCTTCCTTCCTTCCTTCCTTCCTTCCTTCCTTCCTTCCTTCCTTCCTTCCTTAATAATAGGACAGCCCATTTGCAATGGAAACTGACTCTGCATATGTCTGGTGTCAGTGTGTATATGCTGATTCCGGAACCGTCCCCCCAAAGTTGCAATTCTGAGATTAGCCAATGCACTTGAATGTCTCTCACTCTCCTCCACCTTTATGAAAAAAAAACCCCATCTCTTTTCACAGTTCTACCTGACTGATGCAGATTTCTGCGACATCTTTGGGAAACCCAAGAACGAGTTCTACCAGATGCCCAAATGGAAGCAGCAGAACGAAAAGAAGCAACATGGACTCTTTTGAGCCAAAGACCACGGCGACCGCTTGGAACTCGTTTCGGGTGGAGCCCGGCGGGGGCGGAAGGGATCGTTGCCGGTTTGGAAGGCAACTGAGTTCCCTCCCCAGACAAGGAAATGACTTTGAGAATAATACCCCTGGAATCAGTGCTGTTAAAAAGCTTGGCAGAATCCCATTCCTTTCCCCGCCCCCTACTGAAAAACGGCAACTTGATTTCCTCCGAGGTCCATATTATTTATATCCGTGCCAGGGGATTAAGGGAGATTTCGTTACTTTGGGAGGTCTTGGAAATCCAGCGTGAGGATTCGAAGGCCAGCTGTGTTAAGAACATAAGAACATAAGAGATGCCAATGTTGGATCAGGCCAATGGCCCATCCAGTCCAACACTCTGTATCACACAGTGGCCAGAAATACCAGGTGCCATCAGGAGGTCCACCAGTGGGGCCTCCGGGGGCAGTGAAAACTGCCCCCCGTTTACCCCCCCCCCCAAGCACCAAGATGACAGAGCATCACTTGCCCCAGAGCCCCTATCTATACCTTGTGGCTAATAGCCACTGATGGACCTCTGCTCCATATGCTTATCTAATTCCCTTTTGAAGCCGTCCATGCTTGTAGCCACCACCACTTCCTGTGGCAGTGAATTCCATGTGTGAATCACTCTTTGGGTGAAGAAGTACTTCCTTTTATCCGTTCTAACCCGACCGCTCAGCAATTTCATGGAGTGCCCACGAGTCCTTGTATTGTGAGAAAGGGGAAAAAGTTCCTCTTTCTCTACCTGCTCTTTCCCATGCATCATCTTATAAACCTCGATCATGTCAACCCTCGGCCGTCGTTTCTCCAAGCTAAAGAGCCCCAAACTCTTTAACCTTTCCTCATAGGGAAAGTGTTCCAACCCCTTTATCATTCGAGTTGCCCTTTTCTGCACTTTTTCCAAAGCTATAATATCCCTTTTAAGGTGTGGTGACCAGAACTGCACACAGAATTGCACACAGTATTGTGTGTTGGAGGGTGGTGGATCGGGTTGCCATCTCCGGGTTGGGAAGTACCTGGAGATTTTGGGGGCGGAGCCTGAGGAGGGCGGGGTTTTGGAGGGGAGGGACTTCAGTGGGGTAGAATGCCGTAGAGCCCACCTTCGAAAGTACCCGTTTTCTCCAGGGGGACTGATCTCAGTTGGAGATCAGTTCTGACCGCAGGAGGTCTCCAGCCACCGCCTGGAGGTTGGCAACCCTTGCAGCGAACGGCTTGTGGGTAGGGCCCTGGGGCGAACGCTGGACCCTCTAGCAGTTTGGGAAGGGAACAGAAATCCCTAATTCAGTCCTGCAGGCAAGAGGATCATAGAATCATAGAGCTGGAAGGGACCTCCAAGGTCATCTAGCCCAACCCCCCTTCAAAATTCAGGACATTCACAAATACCTCCCCCCCCACACACCCCCAGTGACCCCTACTCCATGCCTTCCCTCTGGCTGCCTGGGAGGGAATGGCCGAGTCCTTTAAAAGGGTTGCTGGCTCTGAGTTGGGAAATACCTGGAGATTTTTTTTTGGGCGGGGGGGTAGAGCCTGGTTGGGGCTCGGGGAGATCCTCAGCAGGGTGTAACACCATAGAGTCCGCCCTCCAAGGCAGCCGTTTCCTCCAGGGCAGCTGATCTTTGTCACCCGGAGATCACTGGTAACATTGGGAGATCTCCAGGTCCCACCTGGAGGCTGGCAACCCTCCAGGCCACAGACACGAGTTCTGCGGGAGAAAACGGCAGGATGGGACTCAGTGGCCTTCTATCTCACGGAGGCTCCTCTCTTCCCTCTCCAAACTGCACCTTTCCCAAACTCCACCCTCAGACCTCCAGGAATATCCCAAGCCAGAGTTGGCAACGCTAGGAAGGGAGGGGGTGTTTTGCATCTTTCCTGCAGGGTCTCTCCCCTTCCGCTTGCACATCCTGAGAGGCGAGAGCCAGTTTGGTGTAGTGGCTAAGAGCAGCGGACTCTGATCTGGAGGACCGGGTTCGATTTCCCACTCCTCCACATGCAGCCAGCTGGGTGACCTTGGGTCAGTCACAAGTTCTCCCAGAGCTCTCACAGCATAAAAAAATAAGTCTAGCTCACCACTAAAAGAGCTAGAACTTAAGGCTGCCAGACAGTCTTTGGACCTCCTGGCTATACTACACACGCTGCCATACGATAATTAAGTAATTAATCCTGAGAGGCCATGTCCCCCCCCCCTCCATTTCTCAATCTAGCTCCATACTGGGGCAAGAAGTATGAATCTCCCTAATTCAAATCTGTTTAGATAACATTGTTCTATTTTCTCAGCTACAGTCTTTCTCCATAACATTAAGAGCATAAGAACATCAGAAGAGCCCTGCTGGATCAGACCAGAGGTCCATCTAGCCTAACGTCCTGTCTCACACAGTGGCCAACCAGTTCCTCTAAAAGGCCAACTATAGGGCACAGAGGCCAAGGCCTTCGTAAGAAGAGCCCTGCTGGATCCAACCAGTGGTCCATCTAGTCCAGCATCCTGTCTTACACAGTGACCAACCAGTTCCTCTGGAGGGCCAACAGCAGGGCACAAAGGCCGAGGCCTTCCCCTGATCAGAACATCAGAAGAATCCTGCTGGATCAGACCAGTAGTCCATCTAGTCCAGCATCCCATCTCACACAGTGGCCAACCAGTTCCTCTGGACAGCCAACAACAGAGATGCTGAGGCCTTCATAAGAAGAGCCCTGCTGGATCAGACCAGTGGTCCATCTAGTCCAGCCTCCTGTCTCACACAGTGACCAACCAGTTCCTCTGGACAGCCAACAACAGAGCAGAGAGGCTGAGGCCTTCATAAGAAGAGCCCTGCAGGATCAGACCAGTGAGGGTCCATCTAGTCCAGCATCCCGTCTCACACAGTGGCCAACCAGTTCCTGTGAAGGGCAAACAACAGTGCAGAGAGGCCGAGGCCTTCCCCTGATAAGAACATCCAGAAAAGCCCTGCTGGATCAGACCGATGGTCCATCTATTCCAGCACCCTGTCTCACACAGTGGCCAACCAGTTCCTCTGGAGGGCCAACAACAGGGCAGAGAGGCCAAGGCCTTTGTAAGAAGAGCCCTGCTGGATCCGACCAGTGGTCCACCTAGTCCAGCATCCTGTCTCACACAGTGGCCAGCCAGTTCCTCTGGACAGCCAACAGGGCATAGAGGCCGAGGCCTCCCCCTGGTGTTGCCTCGTGGCTCTGGGATTCAGCAGTAGAGTGCCTCTGAACATGGAGGTTCCCCTCAGTCATTCGCCATGGCGAGTAGCCACTGATAGACTTATCCTCCATGGATCTCTCTAACCCACTTTTAAAGCTGTTTATGCCCTGCGGTCATCACTACATCCTCTGGCAGCAAATTCCACATTCCCAGTTATTGGTACTGTTAGATTGAGGCAGCTGGTTCATTTTGGGTTTAAAGCCGCTGAGGTGAGGCACAGCTTACAGGAGACCATGGCCCGGTTCCTCTTCAGAAGGGGCCGCGATCCTTTACTTGTCTGATCCCGGAAGGGAAGAAACCAGTGTGTGTGCTCTAGAAGTAAATTTGTCTCTGCTGGGCAGGCCTAGGTGACTTTGGGCGATTTCTCACTAGAGCTGCCCAGCTGCCGTTTGCCCCGACACAAACATGTCAATTTCACTCCCGAAGCTCCGGGGCTGCATTTTGACTCGCGGCTTCACCCGATTTCCTCCGCAGTGAGGATCATGAAACTGCGGAGGAAATCAGGTGAAGCCGCAGGTCAAATGCAGCCCCGCAGCCTCGGGTGTGAAATTGACATGTTTGTGTCGGGGCAAACGGCGCTGCGCTGCGAGGCAGCTCTAGTGAGAAATCGCCCAGAGTCTCTTTCATTCCGATGTGCGTGCGACACAGTCATGTGGACAGCTGCGTCTTCTGGGGGATCATGTGACTTGGAAAGGGAGCCAGCCGACCAACCGAGACGTCACATGACCTGGCTAGAGAGGCCTTAAAAGCTCCATTAGAGTCAATCAGTAGTAGGCAGTGAAAAGAAAGGATGGGGTTGCCATCTCCAGGCTGAGACATTCCTGGAGATTTGGGGGGGTACAGCCTGGGAGGAGGGGGAAGGCTGGGACTTCAGTGGGGTAGGATGCCACTGAGTCCACCCTCCGAAGCGGCCAGGTGAACTGATCTCAGTAGGGATGCCATCTCCGGGGTGGAAAATACCTGGAGATTTGGGGGGTGGAGCCTGGGGAAGCGAGGGACTTGAGTGGGGTGCGATGCCGTAAATCGGCCATTTTCTCCAGGCGAACTGATCTCTATCGCCTGGAGGTCAGTCATAATCCCAGGTTGTCTCCAGCCACCACCTGGAGGTTGGCAACGCTAGACGCCTGTCATCTGGAGACCGGCGGTGATTCCAGGAAGTCTCCACGTCCCGTAGGGTTGCAAACCCCCAGGTTCAGACATGCCTGGAGATCTGAAGGCGCAGCCTGGGAGGGAGCGGCGAGACCTTGGAGGAACACAATGCCAGGTAGTCCGCCTTCCAGGAGAGATGGAATGTATGTTTTAAATAAATAAAGTGGTTTATGTTGTCTGGAGATCAGAATTCCAGGAGGTCTCCAGGCCCCACCTGAAGGTTGGTAAGCCTAAGACCCCTCCTGAAGGTTGCAAGCCTTAAGTAGGAAGTAGTTATCTTGGAGGAATTCCGTCTCTGGATGGTGACTCAGGTTGGTAGCCATGTTAGGAAGGGGATTACATAAGAACATAAGAGACGCCAATGTTGGATCAGGCCAAAGGCCCATCCAGTCCAACACTCTGTATCCCACAGTGGCCAGAAATACCAGTGCCATCAGGAGGTCCACCAGTGGGGCCAGGACATTAGAAGCCATTTCACTGTTGACCCCCCCCCAAGCACCAAGATGACAGAGCATCACTTGCCCCAGAGTCCCTATCTATACCTTGTGGCTAATAGCCACTGATGGACCTCTGCTCCATATGCTTATCTAATTCCATCTTGAAGCTGTCTATGCTTGTAGCCTCCACCACCTCCTGTGGCAGTGAATTCCATGTGTTAATCACCCTTTGGGTGGACTTCCTTTTATCCGTTCTAACCCGACTGCTCGGCAATTTCATAGAGTGCCCACAAGGAGTTCTTGTATTGTGAGAAAGGGATTCTAGTGGTAGGGTTGTCATCCCCCCAATGGGGGAGGGGGGTCCCCCATTTTGGGGGGGCCAATCTGCCGCCGGCCAGCGGGGGAGCCCCGCCCCCAAAGAGCCCTGCCCCACATGACATGCCCAGCACGATTACGTCACCCAGAGGTGACATCATCTCGCCGGGCACATCACGCAGAGGATGCTCTAAGCATCTGGGCAAAAACTCTGATGACCATAGAGGTTTTCTTTTTGCCCAAATGCTAGAGTGTCCCACCCAACGTGCCCTGGATGAAGATCCCCAAAATACAAGGTCTGATGCGGATGCCTCAAGAAAAGAGAGGAGTTTGCTTCGGGGTTGTAATCAAGTTTGTTGCGCCCCGGATCCAGGTACTCCTTGACACAATGAGGGCCAGGTGGGGGTGACCCAAAATTGGTTTGTAGCTTTACCGTGTTCTGCCTTCCAGTGGACCCTGGATTGTGTAACGGTCCGGAGTTGCAAGCAGTGTTCCCTCTAAGCTGAGTTAGTGTGAGCTGGCTCACAGTTTTTGAGCCTCCGTCTCACGCATTTTTGCCTCAGCCCAGGAAGGAGGGCTCCAGAGCAAACTGATTTATGCAGCAGCCAAATCGCCTGCCCACAACTTGAATGCCAGCGGCTCAGAAAGTAGAATCTTTGCTCACAGGACTTCACCGCTTAGAGGGAGCATCGGTTGCAAGTGCCACCAGAAAAAAGTTCCTCAATGCAGATTCCAAAATAACTCCCAAGGACCAGAGAGACCGCAACGTCTCGTGGGCTCCTTTTGCCCATTTTGCTCTGTTCGTTTCACACCCGTCCCGTGATTCCAAATAAACCAATCACAGTGACCGGCGGTGGCCTCTGATCTTCATTCCGGAAAGCGCAAGTGAAACCAGGGTCCTCCTGGGAACTTTCTCTGCCTCCATCTTGACCGGCTGCCTCCTACCCCATCTCTCTCTTGGACTACCTTCCCCACTCTTCCCTGCAGAGTTCTTCTAACTTTTCGACTTTTTTTTTTTAACAATTTTTAGTATCCTAGTATGTATAATATGAATAAAATAGATATGATTTGAACAAACGGGACTTGTAGAGAATCGTACCGTCTCTCTCTCGATGAAGATGACTTAAGGAATGGGAGAGAGCATTCTCCAGTGGTGTTCAAAAGACAATTGCGCCCCTTCAAAAAGAATGGTGAGCATCCTACCATTCCGCGCACATGAACACATGAGGACACGAACATACAGGAAGCTGCTCTGTACTGAATCAGGCCCTTGGTCCATCAAGGTCAGTATTGCCTACTCAGACTGGCAGCGTTCTCCAGGGTCTCAGGCGGAGGTCTTTCCCATCACCTCCTGCCTGGTCCTTTTAACTGGAGATGCCAGGGATTGAACCTGGGACCTTCTGCGTGCCAGGCAGAGGCTCTTCCACTGAGCCAGAGCATCTCTCCTAACACAAGAAGCTGCCTTCTACTGAGTCAGATGCTGGGTCCATCAAAAGTCAGTATTGCCTACTCAGACTGGCAGCGTTCTCCAGGGTCTCAGGCGGAGGTCTTTCCCATCACCTCCTGCCTGGTCCTTTTAACTGGAGATGCCGGGGATTGAACCTGGGACCTTCTGCGTGCCAAGCAGAGGCTCCCCCAGGTCTCTTGTATCAGAGGATGTCCCCAGGCTTTGCTGAGCAAGGTTGCAGGATCTGAGTTGGTGGGTTTCTGCTGGCTGAAGGAAGGTTGTGAAGAAAGGGATGCCCAGAGGTGTGTGTTTTCTCACCCTACTTTTGAGCTGACAATGTAGGTGTTGGGGAGATTAAGGGTGCAGGAACCTTTTCATAGAATCACAGAGTTTGAAGGGGGCCATAGAGGACATCTAGTCCAACCCCCTGCTCAATGCAGGATCAGTCTAGAGCACCCCTGACAAGGGTTTGTCCAGCTGCTGCATCACTCCTATTCCCACTGTGTTCATTTGGGGAGGGAGAAAAGCTGGCTTCCCAGCTGCATCAAGGGAGAGAGAGAGAGAGAGAGAGACGGTTGTTCTAAACCAAAACTAACTTTATTCTATTACACACCCTTAAGTCAGAAAACACAGGGGTCATTTCGTAGAAAAAGAGGTACAGGAGCTCATTAGCATAACTCATTCGCATAACTCGTTTGCATATGCCACGCCCCCTGACATCACTGGAAGTGTGCCAGAAGGCAACACCCACCGCTCAGGCTCCACTGGATTGTTTTGGATTGCTAGCTATTGGGGGGGGGGGACACATGCAGATCTGCCCTCACAGAGGAGGGAGAGCTTGTACCTGATGTCCCTGCGTTTTTTTGGGCCGGGGGGGGGGGCTCTGCAATTTACCTGGCTGCTTCTTGCTCTGGCTGAGGGCTGTTGGGAGCAGGGGGGAGTGGGGCTTGTTGCATGTGCCCGCCCCCTGGGCTCTTTACTGCCGGAGCTCCGCTCCTGTGCGCTCCTGCAGGAAATGACCCCTGCTTTTGTAGCATTTCAATATTCTACACAGAATATTTCAACACAACCCCCAATATATAAATAGTGCCCTTGAAGTTCTATAAAGGATATCCTCGGTTGCTCTGTCAAAGCCTATAATGGAGTGTGGTTGGCCAGAACAGCGAGGAACAAAACTAAATTCAGACATGAAGTGCCCTTTCCCAACCATAGGAGCTAATGTAACTGTCAATCTTAACTCTGGGACAAACTTCTGACATACATCTCTGGCGTACACAACAAAGTCAGCCCTTTCTTTCTAACTCTGGGGTCAGGAAAGTCAGTTTTAAGCTAGGTTGACTCAGATAGTCAAGGAAGTGAGTTACAGATACTCTATCAATTTATCCAGAGGAGTTAGCCGTGTTAGTCTGTTGCCGCAAAATAGTAAAAAGCCCAGTAGCACCTTTAAGGCTAACAAACGTTATTGTAGCATCAGCTTTTGAGAAACACATCTGACGAAGAGAGCCAGTTTGGTGTAGTGGTTAGGAGCGCAGACTCTAATCTGGGAGAACCGGGTTTGATTTCCCCACTCCTCCATATACAGCGGCTGGTGTGACCTAGAGTCAGTCATAAGTTCTTTCAGAGCTGTTCTCTCAAGGGCAGTCCTCGAAAGAGCTCTCTCAGCCCCACCTACTTCACAGGGTGTCTGCTGTGGGGAGGGGAGGAGAAAGGAGATTGTAAACTACTCTGGGATTCCTTTGGGCAGTGAAGGGTGGGGTATAAATCCAATCTCCTCCTCCTCCTCCTCCTCCTCTTCTTCTTCTTTCTCAAAAGCTTATACTACAATAAAGTTTGTTAGTCTTAAAGGTGCTACTGGGCTTTTTACTATTTTCCCATCGATTTAAAATTTAATCGTGACTCCTGACTTCTGCAATGTATAAACATTCCCAGAAGGCAAAAGTCATGTACAGGGTTACCTGTGCCACATGGCCTGAAGCCTCCTGGGAAACAGAACCAAAGATTCAACTATATCGAGGCCCATTGCTATAGAAATTGAAGTCACATAAAATTAACAGAGGACTGAGGCTCAATCCTTCAGGCCCGAATTCTGCGACAGTAGGCAGTGTCCAGTTAGCGGAAGACAGACCTGGCCGCTCAAAGCCAGTGAGGTGTAGTGGTTAGGCTAGGACCAGTGAGACCTGGGTTCAAATCCCACCACTTGGGCCAGCCACCCGGGCTCAGCTTAGCCTACCTTACAAGATTGCTGTGAAAATAAATGCAAAGGGGAGAACTATGTATGCTGCTGTTTGGAAAGGTGAGTATACGATGCAGTAGCGTATCGCTATGCCTGGCATTGGACTTTGTTCCAGTTGAAAGACCGGGTCATGTAGCAAATCCATCTTTACTTTGCCATCCCTGTTCCGGCTCCCTTTCAGGGATTTTGCAGATGTATTGGGCATATAGTTTTGCGCTGGGACTTCGGCACCTGGCGAAACAATCTTCAGTCCATTTCCTCGCTTGCCACAACCAATGCTCCCTCTAAGCTGTGGAGTATCGTGAGCAAAAATTCAACTTTGTGACCTACCAGCATTAAAGTTGTGAGCGAGCGATCTGGCTTCTGCATAAATCAGTTTGCTCTGGAGCCACCCTTCCTTAGCAAAGACAGAAATGTATGAGCCGGAGGCTAAAAAAAACTGTGAGCTAGCTCACACTAACTCAACTTAGAGAGAACACTGGCCACAACCCACCCAACCCATCCGCTTCCATGAACTGGCAGGGCAGATGCAGAATGAAAGGAGACGACACAGCAGATAGATATTTTTTTTTGGTATTTTTAATTCGAATCATGACAAAAATATATTATTCCTATTGCACTAGCATTTCTCTACTTCTATGGCTTTGTCTGACTATTTTTTTAAAAAACAAAACAGTACAGTATAAATATAAATTTGATTTCCCCCCCCTCTCCCCACAGACCTATTGCATTTTTTAAGGTTTTCACCACACCAAGATTGTCGTGGACACAAACAGAATAAGGCTACCTTGAGAAAAGGAGGCAACGGTTTTCATTTTTACAAAGACAAACAGGAAAGCACATCATGGATTTTACAACACACCTCGGATTCAAATACATCAACATTTTTTGTTTCGGAACATTGCCCACAGGAGGTTTTACTAGGGTTGCCAGGTCTGGGTTGGAAAACACCTGGAGACTTTGGGGGTGGATCCGGGAGAGGGCGGGGCTTGGGGAGGGGAGGGGGCTCAGCATGGCACAATGTCAATAGAGTCCACCCTCCAAAGCAGCCATTTCGTCCAGGGGAGCTGATCTCTGTCAGCTGGGAGATCACTTCTAAAAGCGGGGGATCTCCAGGCCCCACCTGGAGGCTGGCAACCCTAGGTTTTACAAACAGCTTTATAAGATCAAAGGAAGGAAGGCATCGTTTGAGGCGATAAACGCAGGCACTGTGGTGTGTACAGCCCTCGGTCAGACAAAGAAACCCGATTCGAATCCTGAACCACGGCTGGTTGGCTGTCCCAACCCTGGTGAACAGGACTCCCCTTGGACACACAAGTGCTGGAAGTAGCTGTCGTGTACTAAACCAAACTCGAGTCGCTGAGCGATAATTGGCGCTAACTATGGAGGGGGGTGACTAAGTGGCGGAAAGTCCAATCCAGTTGCAGCTGACTTACGGCGACCCTGTAGGCCAGTGGTGGCGAACCTATGGCACGGGTGCCAGAGGTGGCACTCAGAGCCCTCTCTGTGGGCACGGGTGCCATCGCCCCAGCCAGGCACAGACCATCATTAAAGTGTCGAATCCTCTGCCAAATAATTTTAAGTCAATGAAAGCATTTGGGATTGCTTTCCTTACTGTGTTTGGATCATCTGAAGTTAATGTATGAGTTGTTTTTTCTAAAGTAAAACCTCAGCATTCAGGTTAAATGGCCGTGTTGGCACTTTGCGATCAATAAGTGGGTTTCAGGTCGCAGTTTGGGCACGCGGCCTCTAAAAGGTTCGCCACCACTGCTGTAGGGTTTTCAAGGCGAGAGACAGACAGAGGTGGTTTGCCGTCGTCTTTCCCCGCCCTAGACTTCCTTGGTGATCTCTCGTGCAAGTACCAACCAGGGCCTACATTGCACAGCGCCTGAGATCTGGTGAGATTGGGCCATCCAGCTCAGGACACGTAAAAGAAGTCAACGGCAACTGGATGCCAAACTGGGCAACTTGATTACAGCCTTTGAGCCTGATTTAGGTGCTTTGCCTGTATGGCTTTGCTCGAAGCTCTTGGTTCGGAACTGGGCTGGGTCCTGCTAGCTTTCCCTGCTTATAAAAGAGGAGTCGCCTTTTAGCACCATAAAAAGCTATGCCAGGTATCATAGGATCCCAGAGTTGGAAGGGGCCACAAAGGCCATCTAGTCCAACCCCCTGCTCAATGCAGGATCAGCCTAGAACACCCCTGACAAGGGTTCGTCCAGCCGCTGCTTAAAGATTGCCAGAGTCTTTAGGCAGAGTTCAGGCGAGACGGACGCTCTGCCAGGGGAGCACTGGATGAGATGGCGTGGGAAAGCTGGTACGATTCGAACTCATGAGCCCACCCCTTTCAACGGGGAACTGCAGCTCTTGTCTGCAGGAGGGACTGCCCCTGCTGTTTTAGTCGAGCCGCAAGCGCTCCCGAGTTTCGCCAAATCGGTCGTCCCACTCTGATCGCCTGCTGTGATCTTAGGATGGGTCAGGAAACTCGCTTGAGACGAAAGCACGTTTCCGGGAGCCGTTTGGGTGAGAATGGATCTGACGAAGAGAAGCTCCAGCAACAAACTAAGTGGACCACTCGGCAAAACCCCCAAAACGTCCTTGTAGTTTAGAATCACCTGCTATGGCTGAGCGGGCATTGAAAAGATCATTTGGTTCAAAACGGTGTCCTGAATAGTGTTTCCGGGCCTGTACACAGCACAAAAGAGGCCAGATCCCGCCAAAGTGAAGTACATTTTAAGATTTCAGGGGGAGACTGAACCTGTCAAGGCGCCTGAACCTGCACGTGTGCATTTGGTAGCATGCTTCACGTGTAAAGAGTACAAGCGGAAGAAGTCCTTCAAGTAAAGTTTTATACAGTAGCGGTCTAAGACAAAGGCTCCAGTAGTGTGGTTTTACCATTTCTCTGGAAGTTTCTAGTCCTTAATGTTTCACGGAAAAACTTAAATATGGTTGCAAAGTAATTCAAGAGGGTGGTACTTAGGAATTAACTGAAGAAGAGTTGGTTTCATACCCCGTTCTTCACTGCCTGAAGGAGTCTCCGAGCGGCTTACAATCACCTTCCCTTCCTTTCCCCACAACAGATACCCTGTGGCGTAGGTGGGGCTGAGACAGTCCGGAGAGAACTGTGACTGGCCCAAGGTCACCCAGCCGGCTGCATGTGAAGGAGCGGGGAATCAAACCTGGTTCTCCATATTAGAGTCTGTCGCTCTTAACCACGACACCAAGCTGGCTCCAAAAGAGAAGAACATAGAATTGTGTCGTTTCAAAAACTGGAATGTTACAGCAGTCTTATAAATTGGAGGATTTACAAGAAAAAATCAGGATAAATCTTTATGGACAGCAATTGGAAAAAAGGCCTCCATATCTTTAAATTGAACTGGAAATAGTTTAAGGCCACTAAGAAAACACGGGAATGACTGTGAGTCTCCCCTGCCCCTTCTCTTCTTCTGCCTACAAATAATTTTAGAAGGGACATAAATGAACAGACAGATTTACAGCTTGTTAAAAAAAAGTGTCTAGCCGGCAGGTCACAAAGTGGTCCACCAGTAGATGCTGCAGCCTCTGTCTCCGCAAACTGCAGCTGAGCACAGATTTCGACGCTGCTTTGAGAAATGGTGAGAACGGAGTTTTAAAAATAAAATAAAACCCACACAGTAACAAAATCGAGGTTGTACGTATCTCTGCCTATTTCAGACTGATGACGTAAAGACACAAGGTCGCAGCCAACGCTCCCTCTAAGCTGCGGAGTCTTGTGAGCAAAAATTCTACCTGGTGAGCTACTGGCATTAGAGTTGCGAGCGAGCGATTTGGCTAGTGCATAGATCAGTTTGCTCTGGAGCCGTCCTTCCCGAGCTGAGACAAAAATCTGTGAGAGCCGGAGGCTAAAAAACTGTGAGCTGGCTCACACTGACTCAGCTTAGAGGGAACACTGGTCGCAGCCACTACAAGGGCCTTGTGAGGTCCACACCAGGATCTCCCATCTGCCTGTCTTTCTCCTCCCACAGTAGCCGCTTCCAAGCCCAGGAAATGTTATTCCTGGGGGGGGCGTGGCCCCCTTGTGGAGTAACAGACTCCCTAGGTCGAGGTGGAATGCAGTGAGAAGAAGGGAGGGACGTGCAAAGTCACTCCCTCCTTCCTCTTCAGTCGGCAGAACTCTGCTCCCCCAAGAGGCAGGAGGGTGTGATTTTCTTTGCCCTCTTTCCCCCCACAGCATGGTGATTACTACCACGGGGGGCTGCCCCCCCAGGTCAGAAATGGTTGCCCGGGTACGGGGAGCCAGGAAGATCAGGGACGGTTAGTGCTTCGTACTGAGGGAGCGATGGATCCAACACAGAAGGTACTTCTGGCTTCAGAAATCAGCTTCCTGATGAATTTAAACTTTCAATTTAAAAAGATGTTTCTAGACCTTAAGGGCCCTTAGTGGGGGGGGGGGCCTCCAGTGTCGCTTTTTGCCTCTTGGAAGGTCAAGGAGAAACTGATATGCAAAATAAGATCTATGCAGCTAATGCACTCCAGATTTTCTTGGTGCAGAATTATTGTTTTTGCGTTAGTGCAGAATACGCACGCTCGGGATTAGAGAAAATCGTGGATAGCATCACCCAGCTACATCCTGGCTCACAGGTCATTCGGCACGCGCTTTTGCGCTTCAATTATCCCTCATAAGGACTAGAAACTTGGGTGTGTTTTTTTAAAACTGAAAACTAAGATGAGAAAGTCCTAGTGCCTGGTTCCACAGCCCAAAGCAGGCAGAGAGCGTCAGCTACACAGTGAAGACAGAGAAGGAGAAACAAGCAGATGAGACCTCAGAGTTCAAACTTCAAATGCTACCCAGGAGATTCCGGGTCCCAGGGCTACAGCCTAAATAAGGACTCAGACAACAAGAAGAGGAGGAGGAGGAGGAGGAGATTGGATTTATACCCCACCCTTTACTACCCGAAGGAGTCTCAGAGCGGCTTCCAATCTCCTTTCCCTTCCCCTCCCCACAACAGACACCCGGTGAGGTAGGCGGGGCTGAGAGAGCTCTTGACAGAACTGTCCTTGAGAGAAAAGCTCTGACAGAACTACGGCTTGCCCGAGGTCATCCAGCAGCTGCAAGTGGAGGAGTGGGGAATCAAACCCGGTTCTCCCAGATTAGAGTCCACGCATTTAACCACGACACCAAGCCAGCAAATGCACTTGCAGGACTAAAAGCACCAGCCACTGAACTGAGTTTATTGCAGTCCCTTGGATGTGGTCACCCCTCTTTTCTCATCTGTCCGGAAACAGCAGCCAGGATTAAGGGAGCAGGCATATTTTTAAACGGTGCCTCCCACGTAATGAAATTCACTATTCTAAAGAAGGGGTTTTTTTTGCAGAGTTCGCCAGGCCTAAACGCAGCAAGTCAAGTTTGCATATTTAAGGGTGGGGAATTGGACTGCTTAGGTTCCATCCTGTTGTTTACGGCTCTTGCAGGGACTGAAAAGCGAGGTGGGATTCGGAGCCTTTCCTTCCAGCGTGGGAGCCCGGGTTCGTTTGGAACCCTTGAGCGGTCGGAGAAGATGGCTGCATTCCTGTCAAGCGTCCAGAATGTTGATGCGCACAAATATGGTGGCGGACGGATACGGGTCTCCGTTCTTCGTCAGGAGGTGGATGTGCCGGTAGCCTTAAGAAAGAGAGAAAGGTGTGAAATACCAAGTTGCGGCATCCTTTCTGTGACGCTCCCCCCTGGGAATGGACATGAGCCCAGTTACAGCCTGATGGTGGAAAGTGCCGAAGGGTTGCCAGCAATGTTCCCTCTAAGCTGTGGAGTTTTGTGAGCAAGAATTCTACTTTGTGAGCGACTGGCATTAAAGTTGTGAGGAGCGATTCGGCTCCTGCATAAATTAGTTTGCTCTGGAGCCACCCTTCCTGAGCTAGGACAAAAAGGTGTGGGCCTGAGGCTAAAAAAACTGTGAGCTGGCTCACACTAACTCAGCTTAGAGGGAACACTGGTTGCCAGATGTTCTCGGGCTTCCAGTGGAGGGCGCCGGGGTTTGTCCCAGGAGCTTCTTCTGCGCATGCCACAATGACATCATGTGGAAGTGATGTCATCATGCCGGCACTTTACATATCGACACTCTAGCATTTTGGCCAAAAAACCCTAAGGGTACCAAAGAGTTCCAGCCAAAAGCACGGACAGGCGATGTGCCTAGTGTGGTGATGTCACTTCCAGGTTGACGCCAACATCACTTCCAGGTTGAATTGTACTGTTTTACTGGCTCCTGCCACAATAATGAGTGGGAGTGGGTCTTCCCCTGAAATCAAGGGAACCCCCACCTTGGCCGGGGGTCTGGCAAGCCTAAAGTGCCATCAAGTCACAGGTGACTTATGGAAACCCCGTAGGGTTTTCAAGGCAAGAGATGTTCAGAGGTGGGTTTGCCATTCCCTGCCTCTGCGTTGCAACCCTGGACTTCCTTGGTGGTCTCCCAACCAAGTTCTAACCCAGGCTAACCCTGCTTAGCTTCGGAGATCTGATGAGGTCGGGCTAGCTTGGGCCATCAAGGTCAATTCTTACCTTCACATAATCCAAAAGTTACTGTTTGGAGAAAGTTTAATTCAGAAAAAAAGATGTTTGTCTCCAGTATCAGAAGTTGGAGGAACCAGATTTTACAGCCCAGGGTGCTTTGAGGAGATTCCTGCTTGAAGGCATTTTTTGGTGTCATGATGGAAACTGGGCCCCCCCGCCCCCCCTGTTCCTTTCTAGATGGGGCTGTTGTCTGGAACGGGCCGCAAAGTCTTACCTTGCTTTAGACTCGGGAAAGGCGCCGTGAACTGCCCGATGAAATCGTTTTTCGTCGACGTGTCGAAATCTTCCACCATGAAACGAACGAGAGCGAGTCTGGGAACGTCGATATCAAATTCAAACGTTTCGTTCCAATATGGGTTAAAACCTGGATGGAGGGAGAGAGGAAGGCGGGGGAGGTGAGAAGGCCAAACAAGGCCATGCAGAGGTATGCAAGCTGCCTGCGGGGGGAAATGCACGCGTCGGTCCCAAAAGCGAAGACTGCTGTTCCAACATATGAGCGCATCTATGTAAGGAAAAGCGCTCTGGAGTCATCAGAGGGTCCTTTTTAACCCCACCAGACCAATAATTCTGCAGGCTTTTCAAAAGATGGGTCAAGGTATGGATGCCCAAATCACAGATGTGCGTAGGAAGCACGGAAAACGGAGGCTTACTTAAGCTCACCCTGGTAGAAGCTAGATTTGAGCCAGGGACTTCCAGCTCAGACTCTGGCAGAAATCCCATACACAACTGCTCAGAAGAAAAATAGCAAAGTTCGAGTCCAGTGGCACGTTTAAGACCAACAGAGTTTTATTCGGTACGAGCTTTTGTGTGCACACAAACTTCCTCAGATACATTGAAACTGACGTTAACAGTTTATATATATATATATACACACACACACACACACACACACACATACACACACACTAGGAGGAAGGCCCGTTGTGGGCCGAAATGCAACGAGCTTCTAGCAGAGGGCCTGGGTGAGCGTGGTGTCATGGAGGAGGCGTGCTCGGCCCCTCCCGGAGCCCCGGCCGAGTGCAAGGCAGCCTGCGGCCCCTGACCCACCTGGAGGCATGGAGGAGCGTGGGGCGGGGTGTGTGCCGGTCCCCGGTGGCGGGAAAAAGGGCCACCTAGAGGCCGCACCATCGCCAGAGCAGGCCCACGGCCCCTGACGGAGGCGGAGTGAGGGAGGGGCGCAGGAGCGCGGGTCCGGGCGAAGCAGCAGAGGCCGGCGTCAGGGCAGCAGGCGGTGCGCCGCAGAGGCCGGAAGAGCCGCCAGGGCAGGGGGAAAGGAGGTGAGAAGGCCGGTCGAGCAAGCCCTTTCGGCCGCTGGAGCACGCGCCGCCTTTGCCGCCTCGCAGCTTGCTGAGGCGGAAAGGCTGGGCGGCAGTTCTGTCAGAAGGTGGGCGGGACGTTGACAACACATGGGCACGCAGTCACCAATGGATGGCGAGACCCTGCCAATGCAGCCATCATTGGATGGCGAGACCTTGTGATTGACAGGTCTCCTGGCCAAAACCTGCGGGAGCGTGTTCCAGGACTCACACGAAATGAGCTTTATATATAAGAGATACACACACACACACATATATTCAGGTTAGGGTTGCCAAATCCTTCTCGGCCGGGAGCGGGGGGCTCCCGGCCGGCGTCGGGGGTGCACGAGCTGCGTGCGCATCACCCGGAAGTGATGTTTTCCCTTGTATGGCCGTGGCCCCGCCCCCAGCGTGCCTAGCGTGCCTACGTCACTTCCAGGTGACACGCACGCTGGGGGTGGGGTTCCCCCGGGCCCCGATTCCGCTGCGTCGGAAATCAGGGCTTCAAAGCGGGGGATTCCCCGCCCACATTTGGCAGCCCTAATTCAGGTGCCGCTGGACTCAATCTTTGTTCTGCTGCTTCAGACCAACACGGCTACCCACCTGGATCTGTGCTCGGAAGGAAGTCCCACTGGTATTTACTTGCACATAAGGGAACATAGGAATGTAACCTTAGCTGCTGCACTGGTCAAATTCTCAGTGTATGGGCATGTAGAAAAAGAGCAACATATCAGGAGCACCTTAAAGACTAACAACATTTGTGGCAGGGGATGAGCTTTTGTTGGTCTTTAAGGTGCTTCTGGGCTCGCGGCAGGGCACATTGCAGGGGTGACACTCTAGCATCGGAGGGAAAAAACTCTATGGTAACCACAGAGTTTTTAATCGAATGCTAGAGCGCCGTCGACCCCCCCCACACACATGCCCTGCAGTGGGTAGGGACCTGGCAACCCCAGGGGTCATTTCGTAGAAAAAGAGCTAGGGGAACTAATTAGCATAACTCATTAGCATATGCCACACCCCCTGACATCATAAGGCCCGGCGGTGGACCTGCAAGGCCGGCGGGAGTGCGAGGAAGCCCCGCCAAGGCCCTCCCTGGCCCCAGGCAGGCAGGGGTGGGGAGAGGCGGGGAGGAAGCAACTTACCCTCCCTCTTCTCCTGCCTCCTCCTGGCTGAATGAGGGCCGGAAGTGGGGCGGCCGGAAGCAGGGTGTGTGGCTTCGTTGTGTGCCCCGCTCCCCGCACCTCACCCAGGGGAACTGCGATCCCCCGCGATCCCCCCCGAAATGACCTCTGGGCAACCCTATGGTCAGCTTTGTAAGAAGACAAGGTGAAATGGTGACATGGGGTAACA
>NW_015174401.1:0-10908 GCF_001447785.1 Gekko japonicus | reverse complement strand
GGGGAAACGGACCGGGGGGGGGGGGGGTAGCCACCATTCCGCCCCAGCCTATTGCTGTCCCTGTTTCTCCCCACTGCCTGCCTTCCACATATCCTGCCCAGACACAAGAGGCAAAATTGCTAATGCTCCTTCCTTCCTGCTTCCAGGCCAGTCTGGCTGGAGATCCTGGGGGTTTTTTTTGTCATCTTCTGGGTGTGGAACAGGGGTCACTGGGGGTGTGGACGGGGAGGCATTTGTGAATTTCCTGCATTGTGCAGGAGGTTGGACTAGATGTCCAACTGTCATGATCTGGACTGTGCCGCCAGAGGCCTACTAGGCCCAGGGAGCCTGGCTAGCAGTAGGTGAGGCTGGGCCTACAACCAGAAGCCCCTGGGAGGTTTTGGAGCCAAAATTGACCAATAGGGAAGAAGAGGGCTGGGGAACAAAAGAGCTGGTGCCAGAGCAGAAGCTGTTCTTTCTTCCCAGAGGGCAGAGCCAGAAGGAAGGCTGCTGCAGGGGAGAAACCCTCATCCTGAGGGCAGGGTGAGTAGTCTAGTGTCACTTGGAATAGTGAGCTAGGGACAGGATATATTCAAACGCATTAGGGCATTGATTTCTTTTCTTTTCACCCACTTACTGTTTTTATTCCTGCACCTTGTTGTTTGACCTCCTATAAAATAAACTATTTTCCTTGTTTCACTCTGCCTGGTCCTCACGCCTGTTATTCGGCCTAAAGGGAGGTCTGAAGGTCTTGGGAGGGCGCTCTGGGCCTTCTCAAGGGAGCCTGGAACCAGAGTGGTGGCAGCGTCAGGTGACAGCCCACCTGAGCCATGACACCAACTCTATGATTCTGTTCTATAAGTCTAAAGACTTGTGTGGTGTAGTGATTAGCGCGTCAGACTGGGGCCTGGGAGACCCCCCCCACTCTGCAATGGAAGCTTGCTGGGTGACCACAGACCAGTCACACAGCCTAATCCACCTCACAGGGTTGTTGTGAGGATAAAAATGGAGGAGGGCAAGTCGGGGTATGAGAGAAGTAAATAAATAAAAGCGCTGTGCCAAGGCTCATGTGTCCATTTGAGGCTGCTGGAATTCTCACATCTTGAGAGAATTCAGGAATCCCCATTACACAGCCTCCTGCTCTGTCTTTAAAGACTTGTCAGGAAACCAGAAGAGAAGCCATGTTAGCTGTTCACCCCTGAGCCTCAGCAGGGCCAGTGAGAGAAGAGAAGAGAAGAAGAGATTGGATTTATACCCCGCCCTTCGCTTCCCGAAAGAGTCTCAGAGCAGTTTACAATCTCCTTCTCTTCCCCTCCCCACAACAGACACCCTGGGAGGTAGGTGGGGCTGAGGGAGCTCTTTCGAGGACTGCTCCTGAGAGAACGGCTCTGAAAGAACTTGTGACTGACCCAAGGTCACACCAGCAGGGTGGAGTGACCCAAGGTCACACCAGCAGGCATGTGGAGGAGTGGGGAGTCAAACCCGGTTCTCCCAGATTAGAGTCTGCGCTCTTAACCACTACATGAAATTAGGCTTGGAGTCAGATTGGGTGAGGGGGAGCCTGAGATACACCCCCCCCCGTTGAGCCATCACTGGGCCTCCCCTCTTACCGTTGTTGTCGATAACTCTGGTCTGTTTCTTGTCATTGTCCCGGTGGACGCCGTGGATTTCGACAATCACCCTCGGGTCAACGATCGAGTTTTTGCCTTTGTTCACCTTGGGCAGCTGCTGGCCGGAGATGACCTGTAGAAGACATGGCAAGGAAGGGGGGGACAGTTACTTGGAATCCCAGTTTGGGGAGGGTGGCTGTGTTGGTCTGCAGTCGAAGAGATAGGCGTGAGTCCAGTAGGACCCTGGAGACCAAGACGACTTTCAGAGTACAAGCTTTCAAAAGTCAAAGGTATCTGACACAGAGAGCATTGATTCTAGAAAGTTTATACCCTGAATTAATTAACTGTCGTACGGCATTGTGTGTAGTATAGCCAGGAGATCCGAAGATTGTCTGGCAGCCTGAAGTTCTAACTCATTTTGCGTTATGCGCCACTAGGTGGCGAGCTAGACTCATTGTTCTGGGCTGGGAGAGCCCTGAAAGAGCCGCAAATGGCCCAAGCTCACCCAGCTGGCATCAAGTGGAAGAGTGCGGAATCGAATCCGGTTCTCCAGATTAGAGTCCGTTGCTCTTAACCACGACACCACGCTGGCTCTTACGCCCTGAAAATCTTGTTGGTCTCTAAGATGCTACCAGCAGGCCTATTTTGGGGCAGGAACGCACAGGAACGGAGTTCCAGCTGGCTTCAGAGTTGGCCACGCCCACTACAGCCAAAACCTCTGCATGCGCGTGGCTACAGAGGGAAGGCCTGGAGAGTGACCCCCCCCCGACGATTCTGAGGCTGGTGGGCCAGGGGGTCCCTGGAATGATCGGGGAGGCATTTAAAGCCAAGGGAAAGAATGGGGCATGGCCTAATATGCTAATGAGCTGCACTGTCCAGGTGTGACCTAATATGCTAATGAGTTTCTGCTGTTGGGTGTGGCCTAATGAGTTCCTGCTGGGCTTTTTCTACAAAAAGAGCCCTGGTACCAGTACTACTGGGTTCATATCTTGCTTTTGGATTGCCAGTGTGACTTGAAAGTCTCCAAGTGGGCCGCTACAGGGTTTCTCCTTTGGTGGCGCTGAGCCACAACTTGGGGTGTGTCGAGCTTTAACAAGGTGCACCCACCGGATATTTATTTATTTATTCTTTATCAAATTTGTACCCCGCCCTCCCCGCAAAGCAGGCTCCGGGCGGCTTCCAACACGACATAACTACAGCTTAAAAACACAATGATTAAAAACACTACAAATCAACAAGCATAAAGTGCTGGCGGCAATTAAAAGTCACTTAAATGACACGTTTTCAATGGATTTCCATTTCCCAGTGTTCTAAGGTGTTTTTCTGCTCGTAGTTTCCTTAAGGCAACAACTCGATGGTGGCTCACGGGCCAGGTGCTGCAACAGTCGGGCGATCTAATGGCGGTCCAACGGCAGCGGCCCCTAATTGAATGCCTGGCGGAAGAGCTCCGTCTAACAGGCCCTGTGGAACTGTGAGAGGTCCCGCAGGGCCCTGGTCTCCTCCAGGAGCTTGTTCCACCAGGTAGGGGTCGCCACCGAAAAGGCCCCGGCCCTAATGGTCGCTAGCCCAGCTTCCCTCGGGCCAGGGAGGGTCAACCGATTTTGAGACCCAGACCGTAGTGCTCTCTGGGGTATATACGGGGAAAGGCAGTCCCGGAGGTATGTCAGACCCCAGCCATATTCTTAGAGATTGGACCAGGTGGTCAGCCATGTTGCATGCGCACTTTTTCAAATACACTGGAATGGAAGGTGAGAGCTCAAACTTATAGACAACTGTTAACCTTACAACCTTAGCCTGTTATTTAGTTTCGCTTTTGTATAACTTTTAAAAAATCTTCATCATGTTACATGTAAATTTGCTGTTAAGTCTCTGTCTATAAGTTTGAACTCTACCTTCCATTCCAGTGTATTTGAAAAAGTGCGCCTTGCACATGCAAGCTCATACCTTGGATAAACCTTTGTTGGTCTTAAAAGGTGCCACTGGACTCCGAATTTGTCCTTAGAGAAGAAGAAGAGGAGAAGAGATTGGATTTATACCCTGCCCTTCACTACCCAAAGGTGTCTCAGAGTGGCTTACAAACTCCTTTCCCTTCCCCTCCCCACAACAGACATCCTGTGAGGTAAGTGGGGCTGAGAGAGCTCTTGACAGAAACAGCTCTTTTTCGAGGACAGCTCTTATCAGAACTACGGCTTGCCCAAGGTCACCCAGCCAGGTGCAAGTGGAGGAGTGGGGAATCAAACCCGGTTCTCCCAGATTACCCACTACACCAAACTGGCTCTCACCTTAGAGATTGGAGTAAGCCTGTGGCTCTTTTTACTTCCATGCTCTTGACCGACCAGATAACTTGCAGGGAGAAAACCACACACCTTCTGCATTCTTCTTACTAAAGCAAAATAACCTCCCATGACAAATTCCTGTGGGCCATGGAACACTGGTCTGATCCAGCGTAGCTGTATGTGCACACGCCACAGCTGATAAACGAGAGCATTTTCTTTTGTCCCACAATCCTCTGCAAACCAGGCCTCCCTCCCTATTCGTGGCTTCCCACTTCCGTTCCTACCTTAACTTGGAGTTTCTTCCGCATCCTCCACGACCCTTCTGTGATGGATCTGGGATTGAATTTAGAGTTCTGGTCCTGAAGAAAGTCCGGTTTGAGGACGTACCCACAGAAGCCGTTTTCTTGAAATCGACCCTGGTATATGTCCATTTCTGTACCCTTGGTCTGAAAATTTAAGGCGACTAGAAGGAGAAAAAGAAACATTTTGTTTCTAAATGCCTTAACAATTTGAGATTAATATTGTTTGTAATAGGTCCCCTATTAATGTATCAAAGAAGAAGAAGAAGATTGGATTTATACCCCGCCCTTCACTACCCGAAGGAGTCTCAGAGCGTCTTACAATCTCCTTTCCCTTCCCCTCCCCACAACAGACACCCTGTGAGGTAGGTGGAGCTGAGAGAGCTCTTTCTGAGAACTGCTCCTGAGAGAACAGCTCTGAGAGAACTTGTGACTGACCCAAGGTCACACCAGCAGCTGCATGTGGCGGAGTGGGGGAATCAAACCCAGTTCTCCCAGATTAGAGTCTGCGCTCCTAACTACTACACCAAACTGGTTCTCATAGTATCAGATGTATCTCTAATGTTTGGGCCAAGGCAGAACTTCATGCGAAGGCAAACAAAACCCTTTCCGTCTAGAGAAAAAGGCACTGCCGGTGCGGTGTAGTAGTTAATTGGTCACACTGGCTCTGGGTTCAAACCCCCGTTCTGCCACGAAGTTCAAATGCTGGCGATGGATCAGCCATTCTCTTTCTCAGCCTAGCCCACACTTTGGTGGGAAGCAAAAACGTTAGAATGATTCTCCGAAACCCTCCCCGTAACCTTAGTCATTTTCATATACTGGGCACGATCCAGCCAATATCAAGCACTTTAAATCCCATGGATTTCAACAGGAGAGTTTTCAATGTGCTCAAATCTCTCTTATCGACCTCCGTGGGACTGAAAAGTGTTGAACGTGGACCACGTCCGCTGCTTTTAACAAGGGACTTCTCTGCGTACCTATCTGGCAGCCCACATTCCACATGTCAACTGGATTGTAGTTCGAGGAATCCGTCCTCCATCCCGCTGGGTAGATCCGGCTTAGTTGCCTGCTATTGTGACGGATGAAGCTGGTTCCTAGGATGAAGACAGAGGAACAGAAGGACACACGGTTCTCTTTTCAGTTTTGGGGTGTGTGTGTGTGTGCGTGTGTGTGAGTGTGTGTGTGTGTGCGAGTGAGTGAGTGAGTGAGTAAGAGAAACATTTTCTCCTCCTTCTCTTGTGTCACTAGAATTTGGGAATCACCCAACTAAATAGAACAGGCTCAGGAGAGACCAAAGAAGAAGAAGACATCTTCCCAACAAACCTGGCCTACGGAATTCACTGCCAAAAGGGTGTCCTTCCACATTTTCATCACTGGTGAATCCCTATTGCTTTGGGTGTGTGTGTTTTTTCTTCTCTGCACCCACTTTGCTCCCTCTAGTGGTCGGTTCGATATTTCATCTCTGCATGTCCAGCATCTCTCCCTGCAGACTTAAAGTGCAGGGAGATATTGTGGATGTGCAGCGATGTAATATCTAATCAACCACTAGAGGGAGAAAAACACATGTAGAAGAAGAAGAGATCGGATTTATACCCCGCCCTTCACTACCTGAAGGCGTCTCAGAGCAGCTTACAATCTCCTTCCCTTTCCCTCCCCACAACAGTCACCCTGTGAGGTAGGCGGGGCTGAGAGAGCTCTTTTGAGAACTGCCCTTAAGAGGGCAGCTCTGAGAGAACTTGTGACTGACCCAAAGTCACACCAGCAGCTACATGTGGAGGAGATGGGAATCAAACCCGGTTCTCCCAGATTAGAGTCCACGCTCCTAACCGCTATTCCAAATATGTGAAAAAGAAAAAAAAGAACTCAAACGGATAGGGACACACAAGCGACAAAAAATGAGAATGCAGAACAGCCCAAGCTGCGGTGACAACCACTAGCTTTAATACCGTTTTTAAAAGAATTAGACAAATTCATTTAAGCACTGCTATTAGCCATGATTGTTATATAAAGCCTCCATGTTCAGAGGTAATATACCTCTACATATCACTGTAGGACCTCACTTTCATGCCCTAATCGTAAGCAGATGTTTCTTTAGTGTTCCAGAACTGAGCTAAAGACAACCGTCTTGTCCAAGTGAGATTCCCACACCCATCTAAGGGAGTGGGGTGGGGTAGTAGATGTGGACAAATAGCAGTCTGTAGTTTGAGTTTAGAAATGACACAGTGGGTGTGTTCAGACGGGCCATTTAGTCCGCTTACGGCACGCTTCAGTAATGGATTTTATATCCACATTCACACACCCAACATCTGTGCACCATCCCCAGCTGTCACTTTCCGGCTCAAACCCCCTTTAAAACCCCCATTGGCGCTCTGATATGGCGTAGAACAGGCTTCCCCGACACGGCGCCCACAGGCGCCATGGCTCTCGGCAACGCCTTTCCGGGCACCCACCAAATGCTTCTAGAAGGCAGGCGGAGCCACACGGGGTTCTCGCCCAGCAGGCCGCCGGAGGTCTGATTGGCTGTGTGGAATAAAACAGCACTGCTCACGATGCAGCCCCCACTGCAGGGTTGGTTTTATTTTCTCTCATTCTTCTTTCTGGTGTGTCACGGCTCCTGCTGAATGCGAGCAAGTGGACCCAGCAGTGTGCCACTGGGGATGAGCGTCTGCTGAATGCGAGCAAGCGGCCCCAGCAGAGTATCTAAGTGCTGCTGGGGATGAGCTCGCGATGCCAGAAACTCCCGCACCTGACAGGGCTGAGCTTCCAGAGGCCACCCCAGCAACAGCTGAGGCAGAAGCACGCCCGGACAGTTCTCCTCCTGATTCACCTCCGCCGGTATCCCGTTTGAGAGAACAGCGCCGACGGGATATGGCAGCCCGGCGGCAAGAGGCACGCATGCACGGCAGGTGCTCATTCAGCCCCGAGTACTAGCAGGAACCGGGACTTGCTTGGGGTGCGCTAATTGCCAGCAGGTGTATGGGCTATTTAACCCTCGCACTTACGCCGGCAAATCGTGCCAGCAACTAGTCTTTTCGGATGAAGCTCTGCACCTCCTCGCTCGTGTTCCTAACTCCTGGTTCCTGTCTGGATTCCCTTGGCTCTTTGACCTCGGCTTGAATGACTGCGCTTAGACCCTGCACCTCGAGCCTTTGACTCCCTGGCTCTTGACTCTTTTGGACTTTGGCTTCCTGACGACTCTAACGGTTTGTGCTTTGAACTTGGTTTCCCGGTTGGTTTGCTTGCCTGGCTCTTGACTTCGGACAGTACCTTGACCACCCCACTCTTCCTCCGTGTGTTGGACTTGGTTTCCCAGCTGGCTTGCTTGACTGGCTCTTGACCTCGGACTGTATCCTGACTGCCTCTCCCCTGCCCAGCCCCGCATTGTGACATGGTGTGTTTTTGAAATTGCCCCCCTTCTCCCCGGCACGTGAACTTCCTCTGCATGTGTGCGGCTCTGCCTCAGAATTGTAGAATCCCAGGGTTGGAAGGGGCCGTACAGGCCATCTAGTCCCACCCCCTGCTCAATGCAGGATCAACCTAGAGCAGTGGTGGCGAACCTATGGCACGGGTGCCAGAGGTGGCACTCAGAGCTCTCTCTGCGGGCACACGTGCCATCGCCCCAGCCAGGCCCAGACCATCATTAAAGTGTCGAATTCTCTGCCAAATAATTTTAAGTAAATGAAAGCATTTGGGATTGCTTTCCTTACTTTGTTTGGATCATCTTAAGTTAATGTATGAGTTGTTTTTTCTAAAGTAAAACCTCAGTATTCAGGTTAAATTCCCGTGTTGGCACTTTGCGATAAATAAGTGGGTTTTGGGTCGCAGTTTGGGCACTCAGTCTCTAAAAGGTTCGCCATCACTGGCCTAGAGTATCCCCGAGAAGGGTTGGTCCAGCCGCTGCTTGAAGACTGCCAGGGAGGGGGAGCTCACCACCTCCCCGGGCGGCTGATCCCACTGTTGCACAAAGTAGTTTTTCTTCATATCCAGCCAATACCTTCCCGCCCTTAATTTCAACACCCTTCTTGCGAGTCCTCTCCTCTGCTGCCCACAGGAACAGCTCCCTGCCCTCCTCTAAGCGACAGCCCTTCAGATACTTCAAGAGAGCCATCCTGTCCAATGTTCCCTCTAAGCTGAGTCCGTGTGAGCTAGCCCACCGTTTTTTAGCCTCCGGCTCACACGTTTTCGTCTCGGCTCAGGAAGGATGTGGCTCCAGAGCAAACGAATTTATGGAGTAGTCAAATCGCTCGCTCGCCACTTTAATGCCAGTGGCTCGCAAAGTAGAATCTTTGCTCACAAGACTCCACAGCTTAGAGGGGACATTGATCCTGTCCCCCCCCCTCCCCCTCCTCTTCTCCAGACTGAATGTCCCCGAGTCCCTCAGCCTTTCCTCACAGGGCTTGCTCTTCTGAAGAAGCCATTTTGTGGCTGCACCCACCAACCTGTATCAGAATTCCAACCTGTATCAGAATTCCAAAAGAGCCCACGTGCTCAAAAAGACAGGGGGGTACACCTGGGGTAGCAGATCTATGCCATCTAGGTGCACTCTCCTGGCTCCACTGATATGCCAGTAAATAAACTGAAAGACTGGGTCACGCCCATCGCCCCGAACCTCCAAAACTGGCAATGGCTGCCTCGGGAATGTCTTACTCCTCGGGGAAGCGGGGATCCCGTCGCGGTACCTACCAGACTCCTGGGCCAGCTTCAGAGCTTTCCCTTCGCTGAAGGACGACATCTCGTTGGAGGGGCGAGGATTCGAGCCGTCGAACCCTTCGAAGTGGACGCTTCTGCAGTAAACGACCGTGTCCGACAGCTCTTTGGCAAGCTTCAGTTTGTCACTCTGAAGAGGGATGAAGAGTATGCAGTGTCTGTAGTCAATGTCTCAACTGGTACATATCAATAAGTCTCACTGAAGTGTCATAACATCATTGTATAAGGTTCCAAATGATTCTTAGAAAGGGAAAATGCTGTAAAGTGCCTTTCTAAGAATCATTTGGAACCTTATACAATGATGTTATGACACTTCCGTGAGACTTATTGATATGTACCAGTTGAGACATGGACTACAGACGCTGCATACTCTTCATCTTCGTTCGGAAGAAGATTATTATCGAAACGGTAGAACATTCCGGAGATCATCGTTAACGTCTCATCAATTTGCTTATTTTTGTACCTACCTTGTGAAATGTTGATTGTGTGTATATTCGCACTCTGGATTATTACACTGTAACTTTAAATACTTAATCTTCTGGGCATGGAACAGTGGTCACTCTGTGTGTGTGTGTGGGGGGGGGAGGTATTTGTGAATTTCCTGCATTGTGCAGGGGGTTAGACTACATGATCCTGGAGGTCCCTTCCAACTCTATGATTCTCCTGTTTCAATGTATCTGAAGAAGTGTGCATCCACATGAAAGCTTTGACCCAGAATTAAACTCCGTTGGTCTTTAAGGTGCCGCTGGACTCAAATTTTGTTCTGTGGCTTCGGACCGACACAGCTACACACCTGAATCTGTTTTCCCCAGACACATTTTTGAAGCACCTCCCTTCATGATCCTTATCATCTCGCACACATGGCCACAGTAGGACAATGTGTCATTCAAAACGACCCGACGTAGGCTGGGGCAATGGTTTTCCAGTTCTGTTGCAAGGAACCCTGGGAGAGATTCTCAATGGAAAGGACAGTCTAGGAATGACCCAATGGGACTGTGCCAGAGATATACTATGAAATAGTATGGAATCTCTGGTGGTCGTAGAAAGTCATAGAAAGGATATTATAGCATTGGGGAAAGTGCAGGAAAGGGCAACTAGAATGATAAAAGGATCGGAACACTTTCCCCATGAAGAAAGGTTAAAACACTTGGGGCTCTTTAGCTTGGAGAAATGACGACTGAGGGGTGACATGATTGAGGTTTACAAGATTATGCATGGGATAGAGCAGGTGGAGAAAGAGGTACTTTTCTCCCTTTCTCACAATACAAGAACTCGTGGGCACTCAATGAAACGGCTGAGCGGTCGGGTTAGAACGGATAAGAGGAAGTACTTCTTCACCCAAAGAGTGATGAACACTTGGAATTCACTGCCACAGGAAGTGGTGGCGGCTACAAGCATGGGCGGCTTCAAAAGGGAATTAGATAAGCATACGGAGCAGAGGTCCATCAGTGGCTATTAGCCACAAGGTATAGATAGGGACTCTGGGGCAAGGGATGCTCTGTCTTCTTGGTGCTTGGGGGGGGGTCAACAGTGGGAGGGCTTCTGGTTTCCTGGCCCCACTGCTGGACCTCCTGAGGGCACCTGGTATTTTTGGCCACTGTGTGACTCAGAGTGTTGGACTTGATGGGCCATTGGCCTGATCCAACACTGGCTTCTCTTATGTTCTTATGACCTTAAAAGGAAACTGCAGGGGAAGAATAAGGTTTGGGCTACTGCTTTGTTGGAAGGAGAGGTTTCACTCTCCCCTTCCCCTATCGTCTCCCTGATCTAACAAATACCATCTGAAGAAGCGTGCATGCAGACAAAAGCTTACACCCAGAATAAAAAATTGTTGGTCTTAGAGGTGCGACCGGACTCAAAGTTTGCTCTGCCGCTTCAGACCAACACGGCTACCCACCTGAATCAAATTCATCTTGAGAAATCTTGGGACTGGGGCACAATGCATAAGGAATGGAATCTCTGTCATGATGGCAGCTCTGAGAGCACCGAGAATCAAGGCACAGAATGCCTTTGGGGAGGGTCCGTGGCTCAGTGGCA
>NW_015174400.1:65325-68423 GCF_001447785.1 Gekko japonicus | reverse complement strand
TACGAAACGACCCCTGGTGTGTTTTAAAATCTTCTGTCATGCATGTCACGCAGGGGCGGATTAAGGCTCACCGGTGCCCTAAGCACTGACCAATCTTGGTGCCCCCTCCTTTCCACACTGACCCCAGTCCATTGTAGTTGTTGACCTGTCTGACCAGATATACTATGCAGGTTGCAGCAATACAAAATGTATTCATAGGATTACACAATATAGTGTACAAACTAAGCTTTTCACCCTTTCCCCAACTTTGCGGTGCCCCCTTTGGCCCTGGTGCCCTAAGCACGTGCTTAGTCTGCTTCATGGTTAATCTGCCCCTGATGTCACGGCCCTATATCGCCATTGGATATGGATAGAAGTAGCATCTTGCTTCAGAGCCCTGTACTTCAAAAGTTAATAGAAAAGATAGGGTCATTTTGTATGGAACTGTTATAGAAAAATGCTAGACAGGCACTTTACCCCTTGATGGGTACGGTGGGAAGTGCTTAGCCTCTAAAAATGCCTGCTGCCGCTGAGAAGACTGTGTATAGAGCAGCTGAGATTACGATTCTGGAGGAAGGGCGTAGCAATGAAGGTAAATTAGCCTGTTGGTTGGCGACTTATATGGTACCCTGCATCCTTATGCTGGAAAATGAATGTGGGAGAACAAACGTGTTCCGAAACATGCGGATCGGATCATCCGACAACCTCTAAGGTGAATAAAGAACTGGAAGTGTGAGTAAGAGAAACTAGAAGAGTAACAAGGGTCCCGGTCACACGCAGAATTAGCTGTGCGATAGGGACGAATGCCGGGTGGATTTTACGGACTCGATCACATGGGAACATCTGGCAAGTGTCCCACACCCGTCGGCAACCCTTATCGCCCCGCCGAAGATGCGGAGTAAAAAGATACCGGGGAAAGGGCAGTATTTCCCGGAAAATGCGCTGCTCGGATGGGTGTCTGATCGCGGAAGCGCTGGTATCCTGTTGCATCCGGCGCCCGTCTGCGTTCCACCAGATGTTATTTTTACAGCTCCATGATATGCACGCGAATGCGCGCGGCATCATCAGATGTGTGATTGCTCCATGCCACTTTCTTCCCCCCCGTTCTTTGCCACACTTCACCATCAACGTGTGATCGGCGGCTGACAGCCTGAGCATGGAGCCTCGGGGGAATGTCTGATCGAGCTACCGTGCTTCATTTTGGTCCAGGGCAAAAAGCCTCGCTTCCCCCCCTGGATTATCTCACTTGTGTGACCGGGACCCATGATTGGATTTTAAGGAACAGATTTGGGGGAAGTAATGTGTCATGGGGAAATGAATATTTGGAAATTAATAGTGGTCATGGGAAGGATTTGGGAGAAATTGGGAAGGGAAATGAATTTGTAAAGCAGGTATCCCCAGGGTGGCACCCATGGATGCCATGGCACCCACCAACATTTTTCCTTGTGCCCGCTAAATGTTTTTAAAATGTGGGTGCGACCAGGAGGGTCTTCCCCCCAGTAGGGCTTCTGAATGGCCATTGGAGATCTGATTGGCCGTGCGCCTTTATCTTGGCAGCAGCTGCCACCACAGCACAAGGGTTTGCATACAGGAAACTATTTTAAAACAATATGTTCGTTTGGTGTACTGGTTAAGCGTGCCAGTTTGGTGTCGTGGTGAAGTGCGCGGACTCTAATCTGGGAGAACCGGGTTTGATTCCCCACTCCTCCACTTGCACCTGGCTGGATGACCTTGGGCAAGCCGTAGCTCTGATAAGAGCTGTCCTTGAAAAAGAGCAGTTTCTGTCAGAGCTCTCTCAGCCCCACCTACCTCACAGGGTGTCTGTTGTGGGGAGGGGAAGGGGAAGGAGTTTGTAAGCCGCTCTGAGACTCCCTTGGGGAGCAAAAGGCAGGGTATAAATCCAATCTCTTCTTCTTCTTCTTTTACCTTACAGGGTGTCTGTTGTGGGGAGGGGAAGGGAAATGAGTTTGTGAGCCACTCTGAGACACCTTTGGGTAGTGAAGGGTAGGATATAAATCCAATCTCCTCCTCCTCCTCCTCCTCCTCCTCCTCTTCTTCTTCTTCTGAAAAGGCATCCGGTAAAACAGGTCTTCTACTTGAAATGTCAAAGAGTTGCTATCAGAGTTTTGCATAACCTCCCTTCCTGGTGGTTGGCCCCACCTCCTGTGCCAGCCATGTTGTGGTTGCTCCCGCCACCCTGTGTCAGAATTCCAGAAGACTAGGGGGACCCCTGCTGCGAAGGGAGTATTCTCAGTTCCTGTGGGGCAGAGTGTTGATGTTGCATAGAAGTGTGTTTGCTGGATCCATTTAAGGTCTGTCCGATTTCTCCCCTTCTCTTGCCAACGGTGGCTGGCCAAATGCCCCTGAAAGCTCTGAAGAAGGGCAAGAAGGCAGCAGCCCTCCCTTGCCTGTGGCATATAGGAGGGTTGCCAAGGATGGAGCTGGAAAAAAACAAGATGGGGGGGGGGGTGGCTTGGCAGGCTGAACAAGACCCCATCACCAGGGGCGGATTAACAATTAAGCAGACTAAGCACGTGCTTAGGGCGCCAGGGCTAAATCATTCGACTTCTATACCGCTCCTTCCCGTAGGCTCGGAGTGGTTTACAATCAATTTATACCTATCTAGGGCCACATGTTATATGGGGGGGGGGTGACTGCCTACCAGCACCCGGGCAGCAAGGTTCTCTTGTTGTTGCTCTCTTTGTTTCTCGGCTTCATTTATCTGTGGAGGGCTCCTTTCCTATCCATCTTTCTGGCAGCGGCGTCCGATGCTGGTCTTATTTTTTGTAGCAGCTCCTCCGGGTCGGGTCCTCGTGGTGCGCGGCTGTGATGACCGTAGCTTCGGCATTTGTCCCACTGGCTCCGCCGTGCTTGCGTCATTACACCTCCGCTCCTTCCAGTCAGTCTCCGCCCGGGTTCAGCTGCTGCTCGGCGCCGGATATTCACCGTTGTCACCGCTCGTCATTTATCGCTGCCGCTCATCGCCACCACTCATCGCCACACCAACGCTTGCTGGTACTTCTGCCGCACTTCTGCCGCACACCGCCCCATAGGGAGGAGGGTGCCCCCTGCTACCTAGGAGCAGGTACCCATTTATCTACTTGCAGAGCTTTCGAACC
>NW_015174400.1:61644-65164 GCF_001447785.1 Gekko japonicus | reverse complement strand
ATATTTGGGCCTGGGGTGGGGGGGGGGGTCTGAAATTATTCAGATGCATTATGCACCAAAGAGAATCTTTCCAGAGGGCTGGAGTTGGCTGTTTTTCGAGCAAGTGACCCCAAAATTGCACTTCAGTTAGCACTGCCTGTCCACTAAAGACACCCCCCTTCAAAGTTTCAAGTGAATTGGACCATGGGGTCCAATGCTATGGGCCCCGGAACAAGGTGTCCCAGCCATCCTCCATTGTTTCCTATGAGGAAAAAACCCATGCTTTCTCCAGAGGAAGGAATAGCCAAACACTCTAGAGCAAGCAACCACTGGCCAAAAGCCTCCCAATGCAAACAGAACTAACAAGCTCAATAGAACTGACTTCACACCAGAGAATCCCCATAGAACCACAGGCCAATGTGGCAAGCCCAACACATCCAATGTCAAACCAGAGAATCCAAGCCAAACGAACTGAAGCAATGGAAGGGATACTATTGCTAGCCCAACAAAACCAATATCAAACCACAGAAGCCAAGAAGAACCCTAGGCCACTGTGGCAGTGCAAGCCCAACAGAACCAACAGCCTTTGTCGCAAATCTGGAAGCTTGCAGCTAGTGCAGAATGCTGCAGCCAGGCTGCTGATGGGCCTCACTAGGCGGGAGCACATCCAGCCTGTGTTGAAAGCGCTGCACTGGCTGTCAATAGCGTATCGGATTTGCTTCAAAGTGCTGGTTCTTACCTTTAAAGTCTTATATGCCCAGGGTCCGACATACCTAAGGGACCGCCTTTCCCCATATGTTCCCCCAAGGGCACTACGGTTGGGGACACAACACCTCCTGGTGATACCAGGCCCCAAGGAGGCCAGGCTGGCCGCGACTAGGGCCAGGGCTTTTTCAGTGGCGGCCCCTATATGGTGGAATGAGCTCCCGGAGGAGATCCGGGCCCTGCAGGATCATGCACAGTTCCGCAGGGTCTGCAAGACGGAGCTCTTCCACCAGGCGTACGAGTAGGGGCCACCACCATTACCACCATTACCATCATTATTGTACCACCATTACCTGGCCCTAGAAGAAGAAAGAATGTCAACGTCAGTGTTTCCCGGAACAGACGACGCTGAGTCGGTAGAACAGCTGTGATACGCCATCTTGTGGAAGATTAGAATACCTGGAGCACTTATTATTATTGTTATTACTGTTAATTAACAAGGGTATTATATTGTAGAGATTTTAAATGGTTTTAAATATGTTTTATGTATGGGCTTGTGCCCGATTGTAAGCCGCCCTGAGCCTGCGCAGCGGGGAGGGCGGGCTACAAATCGAACCTATAAATAAATAAATAAATAAGGAGATGAAAGACAGTTAAGAGGTGGGTAAGTAATATCAGTGGGGCAGGGAATTGTCATAGGTGAAGCAAAAGGAACAGGGTCCTCCTCCCTCTTCTCTGGGAGGCCAATAGAGAACTTGTTGAACCTTCAGTGGATACTGTCTGCAGGCATTCGAGGTTTAGAACCCAGCTTTGTGAAAACAAGAGATGGCAGATTGTACCCAGTTCTTAAGCACAGAAAAATGTCACCCATTCATTCAATCCTGGTCAGGCCTACACCTGTAAATCTCTCTTACTAAAATTTGGACTTGATTCCACTGTTTTCTTCGTTGCTGTGCCTTTGGAATTATTGCTATGGAGGGGATATCTTTGGAAAGCATTATTTTATTTATTTATTTAGTATATTTATACCCCGCCCATCCTGCAGCTAACAAAGCGGTACAATGTACCTAACTGGCATACCCATAAAAGTCTTAAAACTATATAAAACCACATAAAACATACTCATTCAAAACCTAAATTAACAATTAACAGTAAAGTACATACAGTACTGAAGATTAGATGGCGTGCTTCCAGATCTCAATCCGCGTTATTCATTTAATCATCATCCCTTGCGCCGATGGGCCTAGCGATATATCTGGGCCAGGCCTAGGATCCAACTTTCACTAGGATCATTGGTGGTAACAGTAGTGGCGGCTCCTATTGAAAGGCCTGGCGGAGGAGCTCCGTCTTACAGGCCCTGCGGAACTGTAAAAGGTCCCGCAGGGTCCTGATCTCCTACGGGAGCTCGTTCCACCAGTAAGGAGCCGACACAGAAAAGGCTCTGGTCCTGGTACTGGTGAGCCTTGCATCCTTGGGGCCCGGAATAGTCAACTGATGTGGATCAGCAAGAAGAACATGAGATCCCTGCTCGGGATTGCTCGTACTTCCTTGCTGCAAAAAGCGAGATAGTTCTTCTGTATTGATAAGCACATGCATTAGTATATTCCGCGACACAAGGCCTTTCTTGATTACCAGGCGGATAATGTGGTTGCTTCGTTTTACTGTCAGCAGAAGGTTGCCTGGTGTGCCGGCGTCTTACCCTCTTCCTTTTAAAAGCATCACAGTGGAGGGTAATGCTGTCATTGAAGATGCCTCACTGAGTTTTGTACACTTAAGACAAATATCCCATGTACCGAACTGTGTCTAATATCTAATTAAAAAAAGGGGGGGAGGCAGGGGGAGGAAAAATCCAGAATCACTGGGGGCAGAGCTTTGTCTTTAATCTGCGCCGCTCTGTATTTGCTGAAGCATTTTGCAAAAGGGAGCATTGCTAGTACTTTGCAACATTACGTTTTTGTTGGAGAGACCAACTTGTAGGACACATCGGTATTGTAATCTCTCACAGAGAGTGCTGCTGTTTTTAATTGGCAGCAATGGCATGGTCCTCTCTGCCAAGCGATGACTATTTCTTGGGCTGTAACAGTAAACGATGTACTTTACTGCTGCAGGTGTTGCTTTGAACAGTGCTACTATCCAAGTACTCTGCAGGGAAGCCAGGGAAGAATTGCCATACTGTCTCGGTGCAGACTTCCTCTTCAGTTTTGGTACTCAGGCCCTGAGTTCTAGCTGGGATTGAAATTTTTCTAGAATGGGGAGTTCAAGGTACCTTTTATTGGATGTTGAAGACAGCCTGAAGAGACCCCAGCCGTGCCAAGCCTGTGATGCAGTGAAGTTATGGTGCCTCCAGTCCATCAATTGGACAGGCTCCATGTAAAAAGGTTTTCCCGTTGCCTTCTGTGCTGGGGGGTAGCTAGATCAGGAGGACAGCGGCCTACAGTACTGAAGTTAATGGGAGAAGCTGTTGTGGGCACAAACGGTGCATGTAAACCAGAGTTCCCGCATGCATCAAGAACCTTTAGATGGTGAACACTAGTCACATTGCAAGACATGCTATGTTTAGAATCAGGGCTTTTTTTGTAGAAAAAGCCCAGCAGGGATTCATTAGCATAATAGGCCACACCCCTGACAGTGCAGCACATTAGCATATTAGGCCACACCCCATGCCTTCTCTTGGCTTGCCCGGGTGCCCCATGGCTGTGGGGAGCCCGGGCAAGCCCTCCCTTGAAGGGAAAGGAAGGTAGTTCTTGCCCGGGTGCCCTGCGGCTGCAGGGAGCCCAGGCAAGCCACCCCTTGGACAGGCCGGGGAAGGCATGGGGAGGCATTTAAATGCCTCCCT
>NW_015174400.1:58370-61527 GCF_001447785.1 Gekko japonicus | reverse complement strand
GAGGCACTGGGGGGGGGGGTTGCTCTCCAGGCCTTCCCTCTGTAGCTACACACGCAGAGGTTTTGGCTGTCGTGGGCATGGCCAACTCTGAAGCCAGCTGGAACTCCGTTCCTGTGTGTTCCTGCCCTGTTTAGAATTGAGCAGTTAATGCAGGATTTCGTTTCATAAAAAAAAAGTCTGAATCACTTGGAACTAAAGACGGATTCAGCGGCTTGAAATGTATGGATTGCAGCAGCTAGAGTGCCTCTATTTACAGCTGTAAAACCTGATTCCTCTTCCCATGGGGGACCAAGATGGTGGCAACAGGTCCAACTTGTGACCATCCATGTAATGTGGTCTGTCAACCCCTCTGTTATTGCTGCCTGCCTGGGGCTGCAGATCAGGAGGTAGCTCATGGTATGTTGCTGGTGGGCTATATCCAGCGTAGTGAGTCATCAGTTCTGCATGCTTGTAGCACCCCGAGTCCTTTATGAAAGAATCATCTTGTCAAGGAAGTATCAAGCAAAGCAATGTAAAGATATCATCACTATTCACAGTAGTTTTCAAGTGTATCGCTGTAGTGGATCTCAGATGTAACGATGTTTTGAGATTCTTCTAAGTTCCCCCTCCTTTATGGCAATTCTTGGCTTGCAATTTGCATAGTTCAGTACTGCTGGAATTTAAAAAATGACCTTTTCCCATTCATGTCTGTACTTCAAATTACTTCTCTTCCTCATTTTTAATGGGCACTTTGGATCGTCTTCCCCTGGGTAAACACTTTACTTTGATCTGCATCATATTTACCATAGATGGGCTGGGATGCCTGGTTAGACAAACCTTGACCCGGTGAATAAAATTGCTTGGCGATACAAAACATGGGATAAGATCATAAAAATGTTTGATTAATAGACTGTAATCCTGTAATGAAGAGTTGCAAGTATCTGTTCATTTCTATTAACCTGCCAAACATTGTGGAGATGGCAAAGCAGCTCAAAAGATCACAGGTAAACATACCTAAATACAACCTGAATTACAGACCAACCGCAAGTGTGAGAAGTGTAGAAGAGGGGAAATCATGAACAATGTAAAGATTGTGCAATCCTGCTTTCAAAACTCAAATAAGAACAATTATATATTTTCAGATCACTGCAGCCTTGAGCTGTGTTGCTAAAGATTTGTACATATAATTAGTTTTGCAGAGCGGCGGGAATGATCCCCCCCACTAAAGCTACACTAACAATAACCACAGTGTAGAAGCAGGAGATCTTTGCCACTGTAATATTCTTCAACTATTCCCCAAATATTTAACAGTCAACATTGGGAGCTGACATCTAATTAATGTTTGGTGTCTGTTTGACTTCTGTGTTTGCTGGTTGATGGTACATACTTAACAGTAATTAATAGCTGACATGCAAAAATGTTTCTTATTTGACTGCAGGCTTGCAGGAGGGTTCTGTTTGACAGTTAAAACTACAGCAATGTTTGGGGTTTGATAGGAGGGTACTTAGGATCCAACAGCATTTGACGTGTAACACCCCCCTAAACAGAGGACAAATGTTAAGTGCTGAAATCAAGCTTTTGAATTTCAATTTTCAGATTACATGTCTATTTAAAAAAAATGATGTTTTGACCCTTCCAAACTTTTCACAAGTTTCTTAAAGCACCTGGGCACATGCTTTTGGAAGAGGATGGAAATATGAAGGAGGAGATAGTGTGTGAGAAGAAGGGACTGTGGTCTGCAAGTGTATTCTGCCACCCTGCTTACTCTGCATTCTTTGAGGAAAAGAGTGGGTAGTGCCGGGGAATCGGCCTAGGGCCAACAACTGGGAGGTCGACAACAAACAGACATGGAGTGAGTCCTTTGAACTAGTTTATTGGATCATTCACAGGAGCAGGGGTCATTTCGTATTTTTTTATTAACAGAAATTCAAAGGAACATTACTAACATACTAACAGAGAATTACATGTGACCGGACTAAGAAAAGAAGTTTGACAACACACAGAAGAAGCCCAAGAAGATTAATTGGACATTACTAACAGTTTAATTTACCAGTTTATATATCACTCAGCTTTTTCTTTCTCCCGCTGTCTACCCCTCCCATTTTTTCTTTTAAGCGAAATACCTCCCCTTTTTAGGGGAGCTAATAAAATCTTTATAATAATAAAAAAAAAGGTCTGCTTGCAGGCAGGTGTAGTCTGTTTGGGTTTGGGGCAGCTCAGGAAAAGGCAGGGTGGGCCACTGGTTGGCTTGATGTGGGGGATGCCTGGCACAGTCCCTTTAAACAACCCACATGAGGGGAGCCCAAGAGTGACAGCTGAGCCTGTGAAGAGAGACTTCTCTTCACTGGCCCAGCTGTTTCAGGCTGCCTGGGGCAGGCCCTTTAAACGGCTTGCGTGAGCAGGCCCGAGGCAGCCGGACCAGCAGGAACGAAGGGGTGAAGTGCCTTCCCAGGGGCACTTCACCCCCACTTTTCTGCTGGCTGCAGTGAGCCGCAGCCACCAGATAGGAAAGAGTTAAATGCCTTCCAGGGGGCCTCCTGGAAAACACACACCACCCCTTCTTTTTTGCTGGCTGGGAAAAGCTGTGGCCAGCAGAAAGGAAGGGGTGAAATGCCCCCGGGAATGCACTTCAACCCATATTAAACCTTCTGGTTTTGCACACACACACCCCACTTTGAAACAGCGGGGAACAGAACTAGAGGGTTGAAATGACTTCGCCATGCCTGCGACCGGGAGAGCCCTCCTCACCAGGTGCAGAATCCCGGGTTCAAGCTTCTTCTGCGGCACGGTTCAAAGCATGCCATGAGGAGAGAAACCATAGCAGCCAGGCTCTGCCCGTGGCTGGGAGAGCCTTCCCCACTGCATGCAGATCCTGGGGGAGGTCCCCCCCAGCGCTTTGACGACACCAGTGTTGGTGTAGTGGTTAAGTGTGCGGACTCTAATCTGGGAGAACCGGGTTTGCTTCCCCACTCCTCCACTTGCACCCAGCTGGATGACCTTGGGTCAGTCACAAGCCCTGGCACAGCTGTCCTTGAAAAAGAGCAGTTTGTGTCAGAGTTCTCTCAGCCCCACCCACCTCACAGGGTGTCTGTTGTGGGGAGGGGAAGGGAAAAGGAGTTTGTAAGCCGCTCTGAGACTCCAAATGAAGGGCGGGGTATAAATCCAATCTCTTCTTCTT
>NW_015174400.1:54070-58223 GCF_001447785.1 Gekko japonicus | reverse complement strand
TTTTTTTATTAACAGAAATTCAAAGGAACATTACTAACATACTAACAGAGAATTACATGTGACCGGACTAAGAAAAGAAGTTTGACAACACACAGAAGAAGCCCAAGAAGATTAATTGGACATTACTAACAGTTTAATTTACCAGTTTATATATCACTCAGCTTTTTCTTTCTCCCGCTGTCTACCCCTCCCATTTTTTCTTTTAAGCGAAATACCTCCCCTTTTTAGGGGAGCTAATAAAATCTTTATAATAATAAAAAAAAAGGTCTGCTTGCAGGCAGGTGTAGTCTGTTTGGGTTTGGGGCAGCTCAGGAAAAGGCAGGGGGGGCCACTGGTTGGCTTGATGTGAGGGATGCCTGGCACAGTCCCTTTAAACAACCCACATGAGGGGAGCCCAAGAGTGACAGCTGAGCCTGTGAAGAGAGACTTCTCTTCACTGGCCCAGCTGTTTCAGGCTGCCTGGGGCAGCCCCTTTAAACAGCTTGTGTGAGCAGGCCCGAGGCAGCTGGACCAGCAGAAACGAAGGGGTGAAGGGCCTTCCCAGGGGCACTTCACCCCCACTTTTCTGCTGGCTGCGGTGAGCCACAGCCACCAGATAGGAAAGAATTAAATGCCTTCCAGGGGGCCTCCTGGAAAACACACATCACCCCTTCTTTTTTGCTGGCTGGGAAAAGCTGTGGCCAGCAGAAAGGAAGGGGTGAAATGCCCCCGGGAATGCACTTCAACCCATATTAAACCTTCTGGTTTTGCACACACACACCCCACTTTGAAACAGCGGGGAACAGAACTAGAGGGTTGAAATGACTTCGCCATGCCTGCGACCGGGAGAGCCCTCCTCACCAGGTGCAGAATCCCGGGTTCAAGCTTCTTCTGCGGCACGGTTCAAAGCATGCCACGAGGAGAGAAACCATAGCAGCCAGGCTCTGCCCGTGGCTGGGAGAGCCTTCCCCACTGCATGCAGATCCTGGGGGAGGTCCCCCCCAGCGCTTTGACGACACCAGTGTTGGTGTAGTGGTTAAGTGTGCGGACTCTAATCTGGGAGAACCGGGTTTGCTTCCCCACTCCTCCACTTGCACCCAGCTGGATGACCTTGGGTCAGTCACAAGCCCTGGCACAGCTGTCCTTGAAAAAGAGCAGTTTGTGTCAGAGTTCTCTCAGCCCCACCCACCTCACAGGGTGTCTGTTGTGGGGAGGGGAAGGGGAAGGAGTTTGTAAGCCGCTCTGAGACTCCGCATGAAGGGCGGGGTATAAATCAATCTCTTCTTCTTCTTCTTCTTGACGACGATTTGACCAGCGCCAGTATGTCTGCCACACAAACCACTGACACGAATTGCACGAACCTCCGTAAAAACCATGGATGTTCGGCAGAGGTTTGTCGCAGGCATGATCACACGATCCTCAGCTCATGAACCACGAACCTGCCATTTTGGGGGGTCAAACTTAGGTTTGTGACGAGGTTCCTGCCCATCCCTAAGGAAGAGCACCTTCAGGAGGTGTAGTGGAAACACTGCGGAAGACCATTATATGTCGAGGAGGCAGGGGTTGAGCCACACAGCCCTTCTCCGTGTGAATAGCAGTCTCAGGGCAGCAGGGGGCTAAATTCTATCCACATGAAGTGCACTTGGTGGTAGGAATGCAGTATGAGAGTGGGCAAGGTCTCTGAGGCAGTAAGCTTGTGGGGAGGCAGCAAGCTACAGCAGAGGCTTCTTGGCTCCAGCTTGGTGTTTTTGGACTGCCTGACATCTTGAGGAGACTTCCCATCCAATACAGGTTACAGGGTGGGTGGGAAAGTATTATCGTTGTTCATTTTGTGTTGAATAAAGCTGCATCCTTTGTTCCAAATTGCTTGTTGGAATCAATTTGAACATGGGTAGTACAAGAGGAGGTTGCCTACAGAACTTGTGGCCCAGGAGAGTATACTTTTTGTTGTTGTTCAGTCGCACAGTCGACTCCGACTCTTTGCGACCCCATGGACCAGATCATGCCAGGCCTTCTGGTTTTCCGCCGTCCTCTGAAGTTGGCTCAATTTTATGTTCGTTGCATCGATGACACTGTCTAAACCATCTCATCCTTTGCCGTCCCCGTCTTCTTTGGCCTTCAATCTTTCCCAGCATCAGGGTCTTTTCCAGTGAGTGCTCCCTTCTCATTTGGTGGCCAAAGTATTTGAGCTTCATTTTCATTATCTGGCCTTCCAGGGAACAGTCAGGGTTGATTTCTTTTAGGATTGACTGATTTGATCTTCTTGCAGTCCAAGGGACTCTCAAGAGTCTTCTCCAGCACCATAGTTCAAAAGAATCTATTCTTCGGCGCTCGGCCTTCCTTATAGTCCAACTCTCGCAGCCATACATGACTACTGGGAATACCATTGCTTTGACCATGCGGTCTTTTGTTGGCAGAGTGATGTCTCTACTTTTTATCATGCTGTTTAGGTTTGCCATCACTTTCCTCCCAAGGAGCAGGCGTCTTTTAATTTCATGGCGGCTGTCACTGTCTGCGGTGCTAGGAGGTACTAGGAGGTGCAATTTGATAAGTATGAGGGTCTTAGGCTGTGAAGGGGTTAAAGGCAATAACCAGGACTATGAACTGGGCCCAAAAGCAAATAGATAGCCAGTGCATGGTTGATGCAGTACTGTGTTGGAGTTATAGCTGGATCCAGAAAGTAGCCCTGCGTCCTCATTTTATACCAATTGGAATCTCAGAGATGTCTTCAAAGGCAGATCCACATAGAATGTGTGACAGTAGTCCAGTCTGGAGATTATGTTGGCATGGATCAGTATAGCCAATTTGACAGAATCTAGATAAAGGACTAATTTATGAACTGGGTGTAATTGAAAGAAGGCACTCCTACTAACTTGGTAGTTCAGCAGTTCGGGACCCGAGTGTGCCGTATGATGGAGTGAGCTCCCATCTCTAGTTCCAGCTCCTGCCAACCTAGCTGTTCGAAAGCAAGAAATTGCAAGTAGATAAATAGGTACCACTTCTGTGGGAAGGTAACAGCACTCCGTGCGCCTTGGTGTTTAATCATGCCGGCCACATGACCACGGAAATGTCTTCGGACAGCGCTGGCTCTTCGGCTTTGATACGGAGATGAGCACCGCAACCCTAGAGTCAGATTCGACTGGCTTTCGAGCAAGGGGAACCTTTACCTTTTAGATAAAGGGCTAGTTTATGAACTGGGTGTAATTGAAAGAAAGCACTCCTACTAACAGGACCGACGTGCTTATCCATTAACAAGACCAGGTCCAGGAGCCATCTTCAGGCTCTTATCCTGATCCACTAATTGATTATGAGCCCACTGAAATTAATAGATCCAGCACAAGGAATCTCTTTTCAAGTTCCTGGTGGATCAGTCATCTTTACTGAAAACATCTGTGGGATTTGAGAATATTCTGGTGGCAAGTGATTAGAACAGAATATTATCCATTCTAGTATTTGGCCAAGACCAGTGTAACAACTAATGCAGCTGCTGTTGCTAAAGCTGTTGTCCTAGAAGGACTAAAGTCCCATTGAAGTCCCATTGCTTCAGCCCCTGTTACCAGTTTGAAGACTTCTGGAAGGAATCCTCTTGTATTCTATGTTGTTATAGTGTCCCCGTCTTAGTCTGATTTGCTTTACACGATCTGAAAGTCTTAAAATGCTTTTGCCTTCTTTTTTACATCACAGGTGTCGTGTTTGCAGGTGCTTGTTGTGGATACTGATAATTGTGACTTTGCTAAGTGCTTCCAATGCTTACAGCATCTGAGAAGCCTCTGATTAAGAGATTCCATACTAGGCAGAGAATGAAATTTATTCCCCTGGTGCCAGAGCAGGGAAGGCAAAATCGGCATAGGTTTTCTGCAATTCCTGGGTATGTGCTTTATCGGCTAGCTTATGCTGTCTGCTAGAAGCAGGGGTTATTTCCTGCAGGAGTGCACAGGAGCGGAGCTCCGGCAGTAAAGAGCCCAGGGGGTGGGCACATGCAAGAAGCCCCACCCCCTGCTCCCAACAGCCCTCAGTCAGAGCAAGAAGCATCCAGGTAAGTTGCAGAGCTCCCCCTGCCCCCCCAGTCCAAAACAGTCCAGTGGCACCTTTAAGACCAAGTTTTATTCAAGTACAAGCTCTCCCTCCTCTGTGAGGACAGATCTGCACGTTCTAACCCCGCCCCCCCATCCGT
>NW_015174400.1:25001-53989 GCF_001447785.1 Gekko japonicus | reverse complement strand
TGTGGCATATGCAAATAAGTTATGCTAATGAGATATGCTAATGAGCTCCTGCACCTCTTTTTCTACGAAATAACCCCTGGCTAGAAGGACACCTATGGTTACTAGAAAGGAGTAAAAGAAATAGTAGGGTGCCCCTCTTCTTACTTGAAGGATGAGTGGATTGGGAACTTTCTTTACTTGGATCATCCATTGGCCAGTTGTGATGGTCTGTTTGTGTAGTAGAAATACTGCAGGGAAATGAGTCAGAGAATTTTGTGATCCTAAGGCTATGTGAAACAGTAAAAATAAATAAGGCTATAAATGGCTCTGTGCTTGCCTTTTTCAATCTGGGATTTCATCCAGTGGGCTTGTTGACATTCCGTGTGGAGGCAGTTTGAAATAGCATTATTTACAAATTTCCTGCTGGGGTCCCTAGGTCAACTGAAAGCTGTGGAATGGATTGACATTAAAGGAAGGCTTTGTGGCTTTATTTTTAGTGCAAAGATGGCTTGTTAAGACTGTGAGGATACTGCTGACTCCTCGCCTTAATTAGGTAAGGAAAACAGGAGAAATACAGCATGACTGCTTGCTTCCTTTTATCGTTTATGTAAAGTACTGGGTTTGACACATGGAAGACTCGGACCACGACGTGCGTTAAGACGCGTTCATTGTACTTCACACAGGAACTGTCAAACGGCCCTGCAAGGCCAACTATATACACACCCACCCAGCACACCCACAGTCCCGTTGGAGGGTTTGACTTTCCCACCAAAGTTGCTATTGGTGAATGCTGGGGGGAACTAGGATCCTAGACTTCTATTGTTTGGAGGAGCTAAGATCCCTACTGTAGCCGCGGACCCCTAGTGGCAGTCCGCGTACATAACAGTTAATTTTGTTATGAAACTTTGGTTAGAAAAGAAAGGGCCCTAAAAGTATAAGCTTGTCCTGCACGGAGCTGCCCAGTCTGAGTTGAATGTTGAACGTGTGATCTGGTTTAACAATTGGGTCGTGGCCTGAACTCATCATCGGCATCATAAAATAAAGGCACGTTTGGGTGAAACAAAGACGGTGTATTACAACACCCTAACCAGTGCTGCGGTGGCTCAAGTGGTTAAGACGCTGAACTGCAGGCTGTGGAAGGTCGGTAGTTCAGCAGTTCGAGACCTGGGTGCCGCATGATGGAGTGAGCTCCCATCTCTGGTTCCAGCTCCTGCCAACCTAGCAGTGCGAAAGCAAGAAATTGCAAGTAGATAAATAGGTGCCACTTCAGTGGGAAGGTAACAGCGTTCCGTGCGCCTTGGTGTTTAGTCATGCCGACCACATGACCACGGAAACGTCTTCAGACAGCGCTGGCTCTTCGGCTTTGAAATGGAGATGAGCACCGCAACCCTAGAGTTGGACTCAGCTGGCTTTCGAGCAAGGGAACCTTTACATTTACTTTAACCAATGCTTGCACTATTTTGGGCTGTGTGGTACCGTAAAATTCACATGCAGTGTGATGGTGTGAGGGAATTCACGACCTTGCAAAAGTTAGGTAAAGCAGTAACTTTGCATTACTCCCATTTCCCGAGGTTAACAGTGTCTCCCAGAGGAAAGATGTTGCTCGGCCGCAGGGATGTCTCACTAGATGATGACATCTGGAAGCAGCATTCCTAGTCTGTGCTCTTTTGAGCCAGGTATAGTTTCTTGTTTGCTGCCAGCCTTCACTTTTTGTTTCCATTTACAGGGCTCTTTTTGTAGAAAAAGCCCAGCAGAAACTCATTAGCATAACAGGCCACACCCAACACCAGAAACTCATTAGCATAACAGGCCACACCCCTGACAGCACAGCTCATTAGCACATTAGGCCGCACCCCCATGTTACCAGAAGTGTGGTCATCCAGCCACACCCAGCTTTTGCTTGTTATTCTGTTTACCTTGTTTGTTGTCAAAACCCAGGGCCTTTTTTTTGTAGCAGGGACTCCTTTGCATGTTAGGCCACACACCCCTAATGAAGCCAATCCTAATGGATTTCTGCTGTTGGGTGTGGCCTATTATGCTAATGAGTTCCTGCTGGGTGTGGCCAACTTGGGAGCCAGCCGGAACTCCGTTCCTGTGCGTTCCTGCCCAAAAATAGCCCTGCATTTACAAATTTCATGCTGTCTAGATAAGGAGCTGGTGCATATTCAGGTGAGTTGGTGGGATAGGTGCGATTTTAAATAGAATTTTGGGACTCGATTGTGTAGAGATGACAAAGCTCTCCATTACTTTTTTTTAGAGGCACTGGCAGATACGTTTTGAAAGAGCCTGCTTCAGATAATAAGAACATAAGAACATAAGAGACGCCAATGTTGGATCAGGCCAAAGGCCCATCCAGTCCACACATCGTGCTTTAAAAGTATTGCCTCCTTGGCTCCTTTGAACCTCCTGTACATACTTGGAGGGACATTACATCCGTCTGAGAACCTGCTCTGCAGTTTGCAGCTGAACACTTGAGAAGTTTGATCCACAACTGTGTTTAAGATTTGTTTCGAAAGGAGAGCATTGCAAGTGTTGCTCGCAATGAAATTTCTCCGGACTGAATTGTCAGGGATATTCTAGCTGGATTCTGCCTGATCTGCGTTGCATAAATATTAGGAAGCTTTGAATCTCTCTCTCTCTCTCTTCACTGAACTTGCACAAATAGAGCCCAGTTTCTGAATAACAAACCCATCCCTGTCTACTCAAAGTGCTTTCCTAGCCCTGCTCATTTAGGCTGCGGTCACACAAGCAGTTCACACTGATAGCATCGTGGTACCTTTGTGGATGTAAAGGGCATGATCAGACAACAACATCTTCCCCAGTCGCCAGCACCTGGGTCTGGTGTGTCCTAGAAGCAGAGTTTGCCTACACTGGGGAAAGTCCGGTCTTTAGGTATGCTGGCGCTTCCACCCTGCATTTCACTAACATCTGAACCCCCCTGTTGTGAAGTCATACCATTTGGGAAGTCTGAAACTTCTCTTCTGTTTCCACCTCCTTTGGTGTGTTTTTTAAAAAATTTAGGTAGCTATGTGCTCATAATTGCCCCTGGCATTGTCAGTCACCATGGCCAAGTAGTCATTCTGGATCGGGAGTCCCCGGGGGAGTTGTTTTCAAGTGACAAATCCCCCCCAAACCCCTCTCTTCTGTTTCTGCATCAGAGTTGCTGTTTGAGAGCATCCTATGATTGACACAAGGGTAAATGCACTGAAGTCAGTGGGACTGCTCTCTTGGGACTAGAGAATAGTCTCTTGGGACTGAAGTCGATGGGACTAGAATCTTCTTTTTGTAAAACAAAGGTACAGCTACAGGAATCCCATATCCATTTACTTTCATGGAAGTTATGTCAAAACAACTCAGACCGTAATATCAATTGTGTTAGGAATGAGAAAGGCCACCTTGTGACTTCATCAGTGGACATCTTGCCAGTATTCCGAAGATTCTATAGCAAACTGTATAGTTCTACTAAACCCCAGAAAGAACACATCTCATCATATCTTCAATCAAAAGGGTTTATTAAATGTCTTACTGCAGAACATAAAGAACTCCTTGACACGTCCATAACATTGCATGAAATTTTAGATGTGATTAGAAATAGGAAAAACTATAAATCGCCAAGACCCAATGGTTATCCTGCAGAATAATATAAAATGTTTTAACACATTCTGGTTCAACCTTTAGCAGAAGTATTCAACCACATTCTACATGAAGGTGTCATACCCAAGTCACGGACATCGGTAAAGCTTATTGTATTACCTAAATTGGGCAGAGACAAATCTCACCCAAAATCTTATCATCCAATATCAATAATTAACTGTGACTATAAAATCTTTGCGGCTGTACTCACGTCAAAGCTTAGTCTCATTATACCATCCTATATTCATAGGGATCAGATGGGATTCATCCTGAATAGGGATCTGACAGACAACGTGCACAAAACAGTTAACATTATACACTTTTGTAAACTCCATAAAATTAAACCTTCCTTTATCTTATCATTAGACATAGAGAAGGCTTTCGATACCCTGGAATTTAGCTACCTTTCAGATCTGCTTGACAGAATGTGTTTTGGTACCATCTTTGAAAGAGCTATTCAGACAATTTGTTCACTACACTACACATCAGCAGTCTTCAGTTGCCAGAATTTCCATTATTTAGGGGAACAAGACAAGGATGCCCTCTCTCCCCATTGCTCTTTGCCCTTGCCATTGAACCACTGGCACAAGCAATTCAGCACAATCCACAAATATTGGGTATTCGGATTCACATGTCGAAACATGTGTTTTCGTGGATGATGACAATTTATGTTACACATCCTTCTGCCACTCTTCCTGCACTACAAAAAAATTAGAGGAATTTGGCAACCTAGCAGGATTAAAGGTTAATCAGCAAAAAATGGTTTTATACCCCATCAACATTCCACCAGAGGCTGAGGCTTCAATCAAACCCAACTATTATTTTCAGTGGACTAAGCACTACTGGTCTTACCTTGGTGCAAAGATTCCCCTTAACTTATCAGACTTGGTTAAATTAAATCACATGGATGCTAACAAATCTATTTTAAAATCTTCTCAATCATTGGACCACAAAGTTATCATCACGGCCTGAAAGAATAAACATGGTAAAATCATTTATACTTCCAAAATTTATTTTCTACTTTAGAGCTCTTCTTGCATACCTCCCTACTGCCCTAATATGAGGCTGGCAAAGAAGCCTAAACAGCTTTATATGGACTTTTAAGAAACTGAGAGTTGCGTTTCAAACCATGCGTCATCAAGCTAAGAATGGTGGTCTGGCAATTCCTGATCTGCAGACATATTATGAGGAATTCAACCAAGCTAACTTAACCATTCCTTTCAAGCAGATTGGAAAATAATTGAAGAAGACTATCTAACCTCTCATTCTTTTCAACACTCGTTATTGCAGATTCTCAAATTATATTATACACCCCTTTCTGGAATCAACCTTTCAAACATGGGACAAATCTAAAGACAAAATGGTTCCTGCAACATCTCCTTTGGCTACCTTTCTAGGGCAGTCATAGTTTCCACCATGATTGTCATTGCATGCTTACTTTCTCTAATGCTCCGCTAATCTACTTTGTTTTATAGATACCTCTTCTAACGGACAACTTAAGAGAAAAAGCAACTTTGGAACAATCATACGATTCTGGTCTATCTTGGTTTGAATATCTTCAAATTTCCCATTTGTTTAACTCCTACTTTAAGGAAAAGTTTGAATAGACCTCTTACAAGTTTGGAACATGGTATGAACTCTAAATCTCCTTAGGTCTTCATTGAAGCGTTCCACTTCAGCCTTTTCTGTGTCAGTGGTGGGGGCATAGACTTGGATTACTGTGATGTTGAATGGTTTGCCTTGGATTTGGACTGAGATCATTCTGTCATTTTTGAGATTATCACATTACTGCCTTTCTCCCTCTCTTGTTGACTATAAAGGCCACACCATTTTTTTCTATGGGATTCTTGGCCACAGTAGTAGATATAATGGTCTTCTGAGTTAAATTCACCCATTCCCATCTACTTTAGTTCACTGATTCCCAAGATGTTGATGTTCAGTCTTGCCATCTCATTTCTGACCACATCCAATTTACCTTGATTCATAGATCTTACATTCCAGGTTCCTATGCAGTATTGTTCTTTGCAGCATCTGACTTTCCTTTCACCATCAGGCACCTCCGCAGCTGAGCATCCTTTTGGCTTTGGCCCAGCCTCTTCATTCTTTCTGGGGTTACTTGTACCTGCCCTCTGCTCTTCCCCAGTAGCATATTGGACACCTTCTGACCTGAGGGGCTCATCTTCCGGCATCATATCTTTTAGCCTTTTGTTACTGGCCATGAGGTTTTCCTGGCAAAGATACTGGTGTGGGTTGCCATTTCCTTCTCCAGTGGATCACATTTTGTCTGAGTTCTCCGCTATGGCCTGTCTGTCCTGGGTGGCCTTCCACGTCATAGCCCGCAGCCACACAAGCCTCCTCACCACATCAAGGCAGTGATCCATGAGAGAGTCTCTTTGCTTAAAAGGCCTAATTTCAATACTTTATAAAGCTTTATTACTGAATACAAAACTCCCTTTAGCATCATACCAGGTGGCATGGCAAAAAGATCTGGGTATAAATCTTATTACTTATTAATGGGAAAAGATTTGGACCTCATCAAGTTATACCTCACATTCCTTTTCTATTCAACAACAGGTAATAAAAGTTTTGCTTTGTTGGCACCTCACCCCATCAAAACTCTCATATATTAATCTGCACATGTCATCATCACGCTGGAAACTATGTGGGGCAAAAGGCTGTTTTTACCATTGTTGGTGGTCGTGTAGTAAGGTTAATTGATTTTGGAGTGAAATCATTTCACAAATTCATTTGATAACAGGTCATTATATCCCTAAAGACCCAACCTTAATTCTTTTGGACTTATGGCCAAGCATCAGGATTCCTGAAAATACTAAAGACCTCATTTCCACCCTTTTGGCAGCAGCAAAACATGTACTTGCTTCAAATTGGAAATTACAGAATCTCCCCTCGATGCATTAATGGTACCCAAAGGTATGGGGATATTTTTTAATGGACAAGACCTCAGACGGGATTGCACAGCAAGATAGACAGATTACCTCTACTAGTATTATGGCCAAATGGTTATTATGGCTAGATGCTTTTGCTGACCCAGAAGGAACGTTACAGAAAGTACCCTTAATTGATTCACACACCTTATACATTGACCATTAAGTAGCTGAAGGATCTTTAAAACTGGCTTGAATTCCATTTATATTTATATTTAGTTTTGAATCCTGGCTAGTGAAGGCCTGCGGGGAGAGCATTCGGGTCCCTCTGGGAGAAATTATCAACGTGTCCCTGTCTACTGGGACTTTCTCAGGGACCCTAAAGGAGGCGGTAGTCCTCCCGCTCTTAAAAAAACCAACACTGAACCCTATGGTTCTGGCCAACTACTGCCTGTGTTGAATCTACTGTTCCTGGGTAAGGTGGTTAAGAGCATGGTGGCCGAACAACTCCAAGCTTTCCTGGATGACGCTTCCATCCTCGATCCTTTCCAGTCTGGCTTCTGCCCTGGCCATGGGATGGAGACGGCTCTGGTCACCCTTATGGATGACCTCTGTAGACATCTGGATCGGGGCAGGTCAGCACTGCTGTTATTACTTGATCTGCTGAATTTTGCACCAGCTGTAATTTCCAGGTCAGCCTCAAGGGTAAGCCTGCATAGAGCGAATTACAGCAGTCAAGCCTGGAAGTGACCATTGCATGGGACACTGTAGTCAAGTCTTGGGGGAAAGAGATAGGGTTTCAGTAACCTAATCTGCCGAAGATGGAAAAAGGCAGATCGGGCGGTGACAGTAACCTGGGCCTGCATAGAAAGAGAGGCAGCCAGTGTCACTCCCAGACTCCTCACCTTCTGGGCCAGCACCAAAGATGCCCATTCCAGCATGAGGAGCCTGATACCCATATCCCCTCCCTTTCGACTCGGGTACAGGACCTCCATCTTTGATGGATTTAGCTTCAACCAACTCTGCCGCAACCATCCATCACAGCCTCCAAAGCCTCAGCCAAATTATCAGGGGCAGAGGATGGATGGCCTTCCAATAACAGATAGAGCTGGGTGTCATCTGCATATTGATGGCAACCCAGCCCATGCCTCCGGACCAACTGGGCAAGGGGGCGCAATAACATTGCAAGAGGATCTCCCCCTGCGGCACTCCACATTCCAGTGGGTATCGCAGGGAGGTCCTCTTGCCCAGCGGGGTCTAGGACTTACTGCAAGTTATTGATGTATATTTCTGTTGTGCTTTGATTTACTTTGTGCTGTTATGGCCAATGGCTAAGACAATAAACGAAACTTGACCTGTAGTCAAGTCTTGGGGGAAGAGATAGGGTTTCAGTAACCTAATCTGCCAAAGATGGGAAAAGGCAGATCGGGCGGCAACAGTAACCTGGGCCTGCATAGAAAGAGAGGCAGTCAGTGTCACTCCCAGACTCCTCACCTTCTGGGCCAGCACCAAAGATGCCCATTCCAGCATGAGGAGCCTGATACCCATATCCCCTCCCTTCCGACTCGGGTACAGGACCTCCATCTTTGATGGGATTTAGTTTCAGTCGACTCTGCCTAAGCCAGTCCGCTACGTCCCGCAACGCCCGGTTCTGATTTTCCAAGTTAGAGCAAGACTAGCCGTCCAACAACAGATAGAGCTGGGTGTCATCTGCATATTGATGGCAACCCAGCTCATGCCTCCGGACCAACTGGGCAAGGGGGCGCAATAACATTGCAAGAGGATCTCCCCCTGCGGCACTCCACATTCCAGTGGGTATCGCAGGGAGGTCCTCTTGCCCAGCGCCACAGGGAGGAAAACCATTACAAGACATCCTATGTCGGCAAAACGGTGGGACAGTAGATAGACTATTATGCCCCCCCTGCCCGCCTTCGGGTACAAGCTCTTCCTCTTCTGTGAGGGCAGATCTGTGCATCCACCCCCTTCCATAGCTAGCAATCCAAAACAGTCCAGTGGCACCTTTAAGCCCAAGTTTTATTCATGTACAAGCTCTCCCTCCTCTGTGAGGACAGATCTGCATGTGTCCCCCCCAGTAGCTACCAATCCAAAACAGTCCAGTGGAGACTAAGCAGTGGGTGTTGCCTTCCGACACACTTCCGGTGATGTAAGGGGATGTGGCATATGCAAATAAGTTATGCTAATGAGTTATGCTAATGAGCTCCTGCACCTCTTTTTCTATGAAATGACCCCTGGACACACCCCTAATGTAGCCAATTCTCCAAGAGCTTACTGTAGCCCCTGTAAGAAGAGCTCTGTAAGCTCTTGATTTGGCTACATTAGGGGTGTGTCGCCTAATATGCAAAGGAGTTCCTGCTACAAAAAGAGCCCTGGCTGAATCATGCCTACTGCCTATTGGGAATGCAAATCTCTTAAACCAGCCACTATATTTTATAAATTAGAAGCCAAACAAAACCCACTTCATCTTTGTATTATGAAATAAACCTGTGTCTCTGAGCAACCCTTTGAAAAGAAACCAGTTATAATGGCTGCATTTCTGAAATCAATTACTTACAAAGGATAAACGTCTAGTATTGAGCAAAGACCAGTCACAAAAATATATTTATTTGTTTTCCGGGCTCATACACAAGGCTTAGGGTGACAAATGAATGCTTGTGCCTCTATGACAATGACATGCTTGAAACAGCCATCAAAGATCAAACACGGCAGAGAGAGCTTTCTCATTAGCCACGTCTGCGTTTTTTTTCCAATGGAGGCAATTCCCGTATTTGGTTTCAAGCTATTGAGCAATGAGGTATGGAATGGTGTTTGTTCATCTATGAAACAACTCTCAGTTTCCATCAAGGGTATGCTATCTATAAAATAATTAGAGTTTTATTCATAAAACATACTTTATCGAAGTAATTTAAATTTTAAAATATCAGTGTATCTGAGTGGGCCATATATTTTGGGGAGGGACTTGAACCATGAAGAGTCATGAATTTGGCATTTTGATTCAAACTGAAATCTCTGTTAAGTTACTGTGTAGAAGAGTCTCACCCTATAGTTACTAAAGTAAAACCAGTGAAGGCACAGCAGTGGGCTCTGTACATTGTGAAACCTGCTCCATAAGAGATCTGCTAGGTCCCTTATATTGTTTTCTTTTCTTTTTTTTATAACTTTTTATTGGTATTTTCAGTTTTTAATATACACTACAGTACAACGTTACGTTATCAGTAAGTAAATAAATACGGTATATACAGTACACGGAACAAGCTTAGTTTTAGGGAAAGTAGTATTCAAAAGAAGATATACAATATGGTTGTGTTTACCGCCCCCCTTTTTTGAGCTATATCAGAAATTAGTACTAATGTTTGTGTTTACGGCCTTTAACCAAACATTAGTAATTCGTATTTGGGTGTTTTGATATGTTCCCAGTCAAACGTATCTATGTTCATTTTCTCTACTATTGGGTACCATTTATCTAAAGGGCTAAATATTTGACTTTCAGCATCTTCATTGCTTATCCATATGGAGACCTCTTGTAAAAAAAATAAAATACCACACTTTGTGAAGCCACTGTTGCATAGTTGGGATATTGTTTTCTTTTTGCCATTAAGTTAGGACTTAAAATATATCGTTGACCCCTGAAGCATATAGGATCTTATTTACTTTTAGAGCTATCTGTTCCTTTAGATGTTTTGTATATAATCACACAGAAAGTGACTAAGCGGTGAGTATTGACATAAATCATCCCTGAAGATGTACATACTGAGTGAAGATGGTGAGATTATGACATCTGTGGATTCTGCATCCATATCGAACAGTGCAGGAGTCACATCCCGGAGCTACTGCCCTCTCGCACCTTTTGTATTCCTGAATAGAAAGATAAGATTTGAGGTGAAACTGTTCCCCTTGAGGCTTAGGGAGATGGTGAGGTACACAAGGAAATAGGGTCAATTAATATTTTCCTCATGCATGAAACCCCCTGCCCTTAACGCTTCTATAAAAACAATGATATATGGTACTCCACAGAATCATTACTCGCTGTCCTATTGAATTTCAGTAACTGAGAAGCACAAAGGCAAGTAAATGTCCCACTTCCACATCAGCCAGGAATGACTGCACCTTGTTGTTGTTCAGTCGCACAGTCGAGTCCGACTCTCCGCGACCCCATGGACCAGATCACGCCAGGCCTTCCTGTCTTCCGCCGTCCTCTGAAGTTTGCTCAACTTCATGTTCATTGCATCGATGACACTGTCTAACCATCTCATCCTTTGCCGTCCCCGTCTTCTTCGACCTTCAATCTTTCCCAGCATCAGGGTCTTCTCCAGTGAGTGCTCCCTTCTCATTGGGTGGCCAAAGTATTTGAGCTTCAGTTTCATTATCTGGCCTTCCAGGGAACAGTCAGGGTTGATTACTTTTAGGATTGACTGATTTGGTCTCCTTGCAGTCCAAGGGACTCTCAAGAGTCTTCTCCAGAACCATAGTTCAAAAGAATCTATTCTTCGGCGCTCGGCCTTCCTTATAGTCCAACTCTCACAGCCATACATGACTACTGGGAATACCATTGCTTTGACCATGCGGACTTTTGTCGGCAGGGTGATGTCTCTACTTTTTATCATGCTGTTTAGGTTTGCCATCACTTTCCTCCCAAGGAGCAGGCGTCTTTTAATTTCATGGCTGCTGTCACAGTCTGCGGTGATCTGGTATCCCAGGAACGTGAAGTCTGTCACTACTTCCACGACTTCCCCTTCTATTTGCCAAGGAGTGATGGGGCCGGATGCCATGTACAATGTCACGAACCTCCGCATGTCGATGGTTTCCATACTCCTTTCCAGTCCATCACTTATTCCTGACCTGAAAAATGTATACCCTGCCTTTTGTTAGCTCAAGATAGCTTACAATCATAGCCATAAGGTCGGAACAACATAGGCTTGGGTACCACTTTCTTTCTGTTTGCACACCATTGTCTTTGGACCACACTGCAGAAAGAAAGTATAGGATCTAAGCCATAGTTTAACATGACTAGTTCCTTCCATTTGCCCCAAAGATCTCCATGTTCTATTCATTGCCTGGCAAACAACTTGGGTCTTTTATCTATGATAAAGTTCCTTTGCAAAAAGGCCCTTTAAAAAGAGAAACATCTTGCTGGCCCTATGGAGAGCCATTGGGGCTTTGTGAACTGTCATCGGAAGACAGTCCCATAACACTGGGCAGCAATTTAAAAAGCCTGGGAGCAGACAGTGACAGAATATTCTACATGGGGGTGGAGTAGAGGTGGGGTAGAGATTGCTGTGACTACGGCAGTTGGTGCCTGGGTTGACTTTTTCTTTTTGCTGACTTATGGTGACCCTGTGGGGTTTTCAAGGCAAGAGATGTTCAGATGTGGTTCGCCATGGCCTGCCTCCATGTCACGACCCCGGTATTCCTTGGTGGTCTCCCTTCCGAATGATGACCAGGGCCAACCCTGCTTAGCTTCTGAGATCTGATGAGTTCAGGTGTTGATGTTTATTATTTATTCATATCCTTTTCTCCCTAATGGGGACCTAGAGCAGTTTATCACATCATTCTCTGCTCCTCCACCTTATCCTCTTGACAACAACCTTGTGAATAGGTTAGGTTGAGAGAATGTGATGGGTCCACGGTTTCCTAGTGAGCTTTCATGGCAGAACCAGGGATTCAAACCTTGTTGGTCCAGGTCCCAGTCAGAAACTCTCAGGATAGGGCAAGGGGTGCTCTGTATTCTTGGTGCTTGGAGAGGGGCAACAGTGGGAGGGCTTCTAGTGTCCTGGCCCCACTGCTGGATCTCCTGATGGCACCTGGTATTTTTGGCCACTGTGTGACAAAGTGTTGGGCTGGATGGGCCATTGGCCTGATCCAACATTGGCTTCTCTTATGGCATCTTGAAATGAGCCTGGTAGCAAATAGGTAGCCACTGCAAGTGCTTCAAAATTAGAGTCCTCTGTGCAAAGGGGCTCTGTTCCATAAGAAAGAGTGCTGCCTTGCTGTGTGCTAGATGAAACTTCTGAGTTGTCTTCAAGGACAACTCCATGGAGAGCACATACAGTAAAACAGCCTAGAGACTGCAGGAGCATGGATCCAGAGGGGTTAGGTCTGCAGGATGTAGAAGGGAGGGCAAATCAAATGTAGCTGAATGAAATCTCTCCTAGTAATAGTCCCAGTTTGTTTTTTGCATCAGTAAGACTGGTCCAAACACCTCTTTATGATCTGCTGAAGGGGTGGCCAAGCTTGCTTAGAGTAACAGCCACACAGAATAAACGACAGATTTGAGAGCCACAAGACATGAACAAGCATCACACGCACGTGTTTCTCGACAAATATGCACATTTGCTTTTTATTAACATTGAATTAGACTGTGTGAAAGAACCGCATGCGGCTCCCGAGCTGCGGTTTGGCCACCCCTGTGCTAAAGTAATCTGACTGCGTCCACGATCAGCAAGCCAGTCGCCTCCAGAACGCCAGCTTTCTTAACCAGTATCGCCTCCATCTTACCTACATTATGCAAATACAAACAAGTTTCTAAGGCAGCGGGGCTCTTATGTGGATGACATGGCTGCTAGGTTGTAGCCAGGATCTTAGCAGTGTTGCTGCTTTTCTCCAGTGCTCTCCTGGTTATCTGCAAACTATGCAAAACTGAATTATTCAGGAGGGAGAGCTTGAATAAAACTTGGTCTTAAAAGTGCCACTGGACTGTTTTGGACCGGGGGGGCTGGAGGGGGGGGGCTCTGCCACTTACCCGGCGCGCCACGTCATCACATTGCCGCGTCTCCTGGACCAATCTCTGCCTGGATCGCTTGTTGCTTGACGCCGGATTACTGCCATGTTCGCTGGATCGCTGCCTGTCGCCTGTTGCCACCGCTCAGCTGCCGCCACTGCTGCACACCAATCCATTGGAAGGAGGGTACCCCCCGCTCCTAGGAGCGGGTACCCATTTATCTACTTGCCTAGGGCTTTCGAACCGCTGGGTGGGCGGGAGCTGGGACAAGGACCGGGAGCTCACCTCGGCCGTGATGGGAGCTCACCCCTGCTTGTTATGCTGCTGTTTAATGGCTGGGCTACTTTTTAATGCTGTTTTAGTGATGTTGATTTTAAGTGGTGATTGCTTTTTTGATACAGTTATGAGGACAGTTAAGGGCTACTTACTGGCTGGGGGGGTTTTTTTTGCTGTAGTCATAACTTCATGATTATCATTCTAAGTTGTCGCAAAGTGCCCTGAAGAGTGCAGACCCATTTTTATGAATGAATGGGGAGGATATCAATGATTGTAATAGATAAAATATTGTCTGTTCTGTTGGGATTGTAGTTTCATGTGAGTTTTTCAGATTCCGTACCCTCAAGTTGGGGGCAGCAGAAGCTGTAACTTGTAGCAAATTGCAAAGATGCTGTCTGGAGTGGTCCCCCCCCCCCCGTGAATGGCCGGCTGCTTTATAATAACAACAGTAGTAATTCAGCAGTACTGCTGCTGCTCTTTGATTAAGTGAAGCACTTTCTGACTTGCATGGCGCGGTTAAACGGCACGACAAAGCACACGTCTGTTTTTCTCCCACCAGCTGCACTTAGCAGAGGTGGCGTTTGCTTGCACTCTGTAGCATCATTTGGCTTTTAAAAACGGTAGTAGCCTTGCTGGACATGGAAGTCCATTTTTCATAGTGCTGGCGGGCCCTTGACAATTTTCTCCATTTTTCCTTTTCTCCTACAACACTGCAAGGTGTATTAAAGGCTTTCTGGAAAGGCTGCGTCACACTGTGAAGATTTCAAGCTTGCCCTCGTCTTTCTGTCTCCCTGACAGTTCGCCTTGAAACTCTTAGCTCGTTGGGCTCAGCTGGGGCTGGAGATTTTTAAAAAGCAGCTTTCAAGGCTGCTTGGATGAGAAATCCAGTGTCCTGCTACTGGCGGATAAAAAAACTCGGTGGAAAGATTGGTCTTTGCAGCCTCTTGCAATGACATACCCTCAGTGAGGTTTGTGCTCTCTTTGAAAATATTTCAGGTGGTGCATCATCAAATTAAAAAAACTTGTGTCTTTCCAATCCTATCTGCCTTGGAAAGTGAAGCTGTTAGGGTAATAACACAAGCTGTCTTTTGTTTCATAGTGAACTGTGCTCTTACTGTTGGTGTTGAGGCTCTGATCGTACTTTGCAGACGATTCAAACCGTCCACGTGGACTGTGATTAGACTGTGCCACCTTGAATCTGCACGTGGTGGGCTGCTTGTTTAAACATTCACCCCACCACCACCCCTGCTTCCTATGTCAAAATCTTTCACATGCAAAGTTTTTTTTGAGAGTAGGCAAGGCTAGAATATGTCTTCTCCCTGACATGTTATCTTGCATGAACATTATAATATTGGGCAGGGGACATTTCGTAGGAAAAGAGGTGCAGGAGCTCATTAGCATAACTCATTAGCAGAACTCATTTGCATACGCCACACCCCCTGAAATCACCGGAAGTGTGTCAGAAGGCAACACCCACCGCTCAGGCTCCACTGGACTGTTTTGGATTGCTAGCTATTGGGGGGGGGGGATGCAGATCTGTCCTTGCAGAGGAGGGAGAGCTTGTACCTGAATAAAACTTGGTCTTAAAGGTGCCACTGGACTGGTTTGGACCGGGGGGCCGGGGGGAGCTCTGCAACTTACCTGGCTGCTTCTTGCTCTGACCGAGGGCTGCTGGGAGCAGGGGGTGGGGCTTGTTGCATGTGCCCGCCCCCTGGGCTCCTTACTGCCGGAGCTCTGCTCCTGCAGGAAATGACCCCTGATTGTGTATTCTCATTTTCTGCTTCTCCAGTGCCATCCACAGCCCTGGACTTCTCCACAGTGCCAGAAATTTTGGGTTGGGAAAGTTTGTGGGACAGCAGGGGAGGGAGGGGGGTGGCCGCTTGCCTTCCCTAATCGGGCGTGGGCAGCATTTCAAGGGAATCCTTGAAATGCTGTTTTTCTAGAGGGGGCCGCCTGCACTGATCTCCAAGGGGTGGAATCATCACTTGGAGATCAGAGAAGGTGTGCGGCCGCCCGTCTTCCTGGCAGGAGGCGAGGAAGAGGCGCAGCTGCTGGCTGCATGCCTTCCCTGAACTCCAAGGGTGTTGAGTACATAGCTATAACCTTTCCTTTCCTTTTAAAGGAAACAGTTAATGGACTAACCCAGTGCTTAATTTAAAAAAAATCAGCCGAGTCTTTGGACTATGGCAGAGAAAATGCTTGCTACGTTAGTAATTCTGTTGTGGCAGCATACACAGCCCTTTTGGTCTGTGGGTGTAATCTTGATGACATGGATACAGGGGCAACCACGTAAACCTATTCAACAAGGGCTGAAGGTAAGCCTTGTGTGTGCCTGTGGAGACTGGTCATGTTGTATTCATGCTGTGGCTTTCCATGAAATTGCAAAGGGAACGTTAGTACTGGCCCACTCTTTGCTGCTTTCTTTCCTCAGTTGATCGTAGAGCTTGGTTATTGTAAGGTCATGCCTTCTCAAGAAAATTACCTTCTCCCTGAGAGGAGGTTTTAATTCCTTACAGGAGTGATTGCTCCAGGCTACATGGTAGAACATAATGTTACCTTTAAGCATTTTGACTCAACAAATCTACCAAGAAAAAAGGTGGATGGTGTTATCCAGGGGTCATTTCCTGCAGGAGTGCATAGGAGCGGAGCTCCAGCAGTAAAAAGCCCAGGGGGCGGGCACATGCAACAAGCCCCACCCCCTGCTCCCAGCAGCCCTCGGTCAGAGCAAGAAGCAGCCAGGTAAGCTGCAGAGCCCCCCCCCAGTCCAAAACAGTCCAGTGGCACCTTTGAGACCAAGTTTTATTCAAGCTCAAGCTCTCCCTCCTCTGCGAGGACAGATCTGCCTGTTCCCCCCCCCCAATAGCTAGCAATCCAAAACAGCCCAGTGGAGCCTGAGCGGTGGGTGTTGCCTTCTGACACACTTCCGGTGATGTCAGGTGGTGTGGCGTATGCAAATAGATTATGCTAATGAGTTATGCTAATGATCTCCTGCACCTCTTTTTCTATTAAATGCCCCCTGGTCAATAGTAAACTGGGGTAGTACAGTCTTGAAATGTCTGAGCTGGATGGGGGAAAGCCAAGCTTGAAATCCCTACTCAGTTGTAGCCCTCAAGCAGCCTTGGGCAAGCCACCGTGTTTGTTCACTGAGGAAAAAATGTCATCCCCTTTTCAATAAAACACTCCTGAGGCACGGGACATCATCAATACTGTAAGAAAAGACAAATCAAATAATTTCAAAAAGCATCTCTTGGTCCAGCATGGCCTTGCTTTAGGGGGGTCCCCAACCTTTTTGAGGTGGCGAGCACATTTGGAATTCTGACATGGCACGGTGGGCACAGCAACAAAGTCATGGCCGAAAATGGCCACCACAGGAGGTGGAGCCAACCACAAAATGATTGCCACAGCTCAACTTCAGATCCTTGTGTTTTGGTGGCAGCTGCAACTTACCTGGCTGCTTCTTGCTCTGACTGAGGGCTGCTGGGAGCAGGGGGTGGGGCTTGTTGCATGTGCCTACCCCCTGGGCTCTTTACTACTGGAGCTCCGTTCCTGTGTGCTCCTGCAGGAAGTGACTCCTGCTATTGACCGAGGCTCCAGTTACATGGGATAGCTGCTGACTTGTTTGCTTAGCCCTGATGCTACTCCAGTCACTTATGCTGGAGGGAAGGTCAGATTTTTACAGCAAAAGGGGCTCGTGGACAGGATGGTTGTGATTATTTTTTAAAGGCACTTTTATTATTTTTAGAGCAAAGTAGGAAAAAGGAATTCTGTAATGTTGTTCCAGTGCAGCGTGATGCCTCTTATTGGAATTAGCTGTCCTAAAAATACTAAATGCCTGTGATCACAAAAGCCAGAGGTATCATTTGGGAGATGTATGTAGGCAAGATTTTCCTCTTGTTGGGCCGTTCATGGTCTATTCCGCTTAGTTTGCGAGCGATGGCAAAGTACCAGCTTTATTCTGAAGTTTCACTGGTCTATTAATTCGTTTTGTTCTGTCCTAAATTGTAAGCTAATTGAGTGTTTGAAAATTCATTAGATTGACAGCCCTCGAGACGCATGGATTCCAGTTCTACAGTACAGGATTAGCATGAGTTGGAGCCATTCAGACTCCCCAGCGCAGCTCTTCTTAAGTGTTTGGAAACTAACTCAAGTTTTGTTTGCGTTGGTGCCAGTTCCTGGTTTCCTGTACTCCAGTTTTGAATGATGAATCCAAAGTGGGACTGCCAGACCTGAAGAAGAAGAAGGCATGGTGTTGGGGGCTCCCTGTGTTAATACATCCACTGGCATGGACTGTCCTGCTTGCCATCCTGAGAAAGTACAATGGGACTACTCTGTATGCAGACAAGAAATGATAGGGGTTGAGTTGAGAACGTTGTGCATACCTTAAAATAAACCTTGCCCAATATTTCTGCTACTGCAGATGTGTTCTTAGGAGAAATACTGCTAGGTGTGACAGGGTAGTTCTGTTTGAATAATTTCTTTATTCCAAGTATCAGATCAGGGACAGTTGTTGCTGTATCCACTTTTTTAAAATAGAAAGATAATGGTAAGGCATACAAAGTCAAACTACTCCACAGAGAAACATAGACTGGAATATAAGACTCATAAAGACCACTCTAAAAATTTGAACAATTATAAGACTGTTTGTTGCTGTAGATTTTCCGGGTTGCGTGGCCATGGTCTTGGCATTGTAGAACCTGATGTTTGGTAAACCCTTGTTCACGTACTCTTGTTTCGTTGGTATTTCCATTATTTTCAAATATTTGGCATAGACTATCCTTGCAGCTGTCGACATATGAACTATCAAATACCTATCTGCTTTATCAAAGTCTTTCGGAAATATATTCAATACCTAAGCATCCAAAAGACTTTGATAAAGTACCTATCTGCTTTATCAAAGTCTTTTGGATGCTTAGTTTCCACTAAACTCTATCATGTTCATTCATTTAAAATACTCTAAACCTCCTTTCTGATTCTGGCAAAAGTGCAGTTGGGCTGTGTTTGAACAAGTTGATTTTGGTTCTGACATTCCTTCATGTATATTTCCCCTTGAAGCCCTTTCTGATATTTCCATAGAAGGTCTTGCTTATCTGTTCCATTCTGGTCGAGTCCTTCTCCAATATCTTCGGAGCGGGAGGCTCCCAGGCAGTCTCCATCGGAGCCCTGCTTAGCTTCAAAGGATGAAAAAGCATCAGGTGCTCTCAGATTATTTTCTAGGCTCTTAAGAGTCTGGAAACATCACAAAGTCCTTGACCATTGCTGCTGAAGTGATCTTTCTGCAAGGAGACATGAGGCAGCCATCCCTTGACGGTTACCCCAGCTGTTGTGCTGGCAGATTCAGTGGTGAATGGTGGTTTTGTCCCTCCTCGGAGAGCAACTGTGAGATGTGCTGGTGGTGGGCATCTCTCAAGTTTCCACTCTATAAATTGCCAGTGTTTAAATGGAGCCTTTCCATTTAAGTTTGGATGGTGACTGTTGTGACAAAGGAAAGTAGTTCCAAAGAGAGAGTTAATGCAACACCGGAGGCTAGAGAAAAGCAAATATTCTTTGTTCTAAACGAGCTCCAAAGTAAATCTGTCTTCTCTAATGTATGCAGAGGGAAGGAAATATCTTTTGTTGCAAATGAACTCCCAAGCGAATTGGTCTCCTTCTAATGTATGGCATTCAAAGGCTACTTCAGGAAATGACAATGGCTTGTTTTGATTTAACCCTGCTGAATGAATGCACTGGTGGCAGTTCGTCTTCTTGAGATTGGCCTTTCTCTGCAAGGAATGAAGAAGGGTTTTTTTTCCAGTTCTCTTAGAGACGGTACACGCATCATGGACGCTGCATTGAGGCTGATCAAAGTGGTTATGCTCGGCAACTGTCACCCCATGAGCCTGTAGTTTGTAGTAGTTCACTGTATCAGGCTGATCTCCCTGCCGCCATTAATGGTCAAAATTTAAAAAACATGACCACCATATCTTATCATAACCGCAACACAAAATTCTAACATAACTAACTGGTTCCACATTTCCCAACAACACATCTCAGATCACATTTCTAAGTGTATTTCTAGCCATATTAAACAAAGAAAGAAAAAAACACCAATGCTTGAAAATCAAATTCAAATACTTATTTTTTTATCTGTCTATAATTCATAGCAAAAAAAGAAAAAGAAAAAACAGAACAAACAAAATAATCTTAACTATTATTAGATTATTCTGATTTATCTCAACTCAATTAGCATTTATGTTTGTAAAGTTACCGACATTCACTTTACTTCTTCTTCGTGTGTTTGTAGATGTCTGTGTATTGTCGTGGTTTGTCTTCTTTTTGTGTTGTAAAAATCAATAAAAATACTATTTAAAAACATGGAGAATCTTGCACAGTCCATGTGGTTTGTTGCTTCACCTGGCAAGGGCTCACCATTGGGGGAAATCTGATAACTGCATGGAATGACTGAAAGACGAATGCACTTATAGCCACCAACGTGTAAGATCCTCCCTTGGAAAGCTACGCATGGTTGAGAGTCTGGGAAATTGACCTATTTGGGCACATGGCCAAGCTGTGACCTGACAGATGGAGGTCTCTGGTGCTGCAGCTGCACACATGTAGCTTTGCTTGTCAATCAGGCTGAGATATTGTGGCATCCTGTGTGGCTGAGGCTAAGGATTATCGAGTCTTAATCTCCCATCAGCTTTGTATGAGACCACAGATGGAGGAACTCTTCAGGTTTTTGACTCATTAGTCCCTTGGGAAGAGCTTTATGAGCTTCAGATCATCTTGTATGTTCAACCATGATTCTCTTCACTCCAAAAATTAAACTTTCTCTGTCCATTATTTGCTTCCAATGCTTTGATTCTCGGTTCAGTTTTCATAAAGGAGAGCTGACATCACGAGATCTCTTCTGTACTTTTGTACTTTAAACTGGGTTTAAAGGGACTGTTTTCCTTTGTCCAATCCCAAGCCAAACCAAAGAATTGTATTCCTCGTAGTTTATATTAAATCTCCCACACTCAGGGATGCAAAATTGCAGCCTGAATCTCCTTAGGCACCCAACACATTTGTTTTTTTAAAGTAACCTCCCCCCCACATCTCTTTCTTTTCCCCATGAGTTGCATACTGAGTAAAGCTAGAACCTTCTAAGTCAACTGAGCTCAATAGATACAGCGGAAGACAGGAGGGCCTGGCGGGATCTGGTCCATGGGGTCGCGAAGAGTCGGACTCGACAGTAGGATGGCGGAAGACCGGAGGGCCTGGAGGGAGCTGGTCCATGGGGTCGCAAAGAGTCGGACTCGACTGTGCGACTGAACAACAACAACAACAAAAGCTCTGCTTAGCTTTGCATTCATAGTTTCTCATTCTCTTTACATGCTTAAAAAAGTACAGACTGGTGTGTTGTGTGCTTTACTGAATATTTTCTTATTATTGCAAGATGAGGCCCTCTTCCAACAGCCTTAGAGGCAACTCTACAGATCAACATCCCCAGACGGGCAACACTGAAATCAGATTGATAATATCATTCGCGGTCAAAGATGGAGAAGCTCTATCTAGTCAGTAAAATCAAGACCTGGAGCTGGCCGTGGCTCGGATCATGAGCTACTCATTGCAAAATTCAGGCTTAAACTGAAGAAAGTTGGGGAAACCACTGGGCCATTCATGTTTGACCTAAATCACATCCCTTATGAATATACAGTGGAGGTGAAGAATAGGTTTAAGAGATTAGATTTGATAGAGTGCCTGAAGAACTATGGACGGAGGTTCGTGACATTGTACAGGAGGCAGCAATCAGCACCATCCCAAAGGAAATGCAAGAAAGCCAAGTGGCTGTCTGATGAGGCTTTACAAATAGAAGAGGAAAGAAGGAAAGTGAAAGGCCAAGGTGAAAAGGAAGGATTTACCCAACTGAATGCAGATTTCCAGAGAACAGCAAGGAGAGATAAGGAGGCTTTCCTGAATGAACAAAGCTAGTGGAGATGATGGTATCCCAGCTGAGGTATTCAAAGTCTTAAAAGATGATGCTGTGAAAGTGCTGCACTTCATATGCCAGCAAATTTGGAAAACGCAACAGTGGCCACAGGACTGGAAAAGGTCAGTTTACATTCCAATCCCAAAGAAGGGCAATGCCAAGGAATGTTCAAACTATCGCACAATTGCACTAATTTCACATGCTAGCAAGGTCATGCTCAAGATCCTACAAGCTAGGCTTCAGCAGTACGTGGATAGAGAATTGACAGAAGTACAAGCTGGGTTTCGAAGAGGTAGAGGAACTAGAGATCAAATTGCCAACATTTGCTGTATTATGGAGAAAGCAAGGGAGTACCAGAAAAACATCTGCTTCTGCATCATTGACTATGCTAAAGCCTTTGATTGTGTGGATCACAACAAACTATGGCAAGTCCTTAAAGAGATGGGAGTACCAGACCACCTTACATGTCTCCTGAGAAACCTGTATAAGGGTCAAGAAGTGACAGTTAGAACCGGATATGGAACAACTGATTAGTTTCGCATAGGAAAAGGAGTACGACAAGGATGTATATTGTCACCTTGCTTATTTAATTTATATGCAGAGTACATCATGTGAAATGCCGGCCTGGATGAATCACAGGACGGAATTAAGATTGCTGGGGAAAAGATCAACAACCTCAGATATGCAGATGATACCACTCTAATGGCAGAAAGTGAAGCGGACCTTAAGAGCCTCTTGTTCAGGGTGAAAGAGGAGATTGCAAAAGTTGGCTTGAAACTCAACATCAAAAAAACTAAGATCATGGCATCCGGCCCCATCACTCCTTGGCAAATAGAAGGGGAAGTCGTGGAAGCAGTGACAGAGTTCACGTTTCTGGGATCCCAGATCACTACAGATGGTGACTGCAGCCATGAAATTAAAAGACGCCTGCTCCTTGTGAGGAAAGCTATGGCAAACCTAGACAGCATAATAAGAAGCAGAGACATCAACCTGCCAACAAGAGTCTGTATGGTCAAAGCAATGGTATTCCCAGTAGTACTGTATGGCTGAGAGAGTTGGACCATAAGGAAGGCCGAACGCCGAAGAATAGATGCTTTTGAACTATGGTGCTGGAGAAGACTCTTGGCCTGCAAGGAGATCAAATCAGTCAGTCCTAAAGGAAATCAACCCTGACTGTTCCCTGGAAGGCCAGATACTGAAGCTGAAGCTCAAATACTTTGGCCACCAAATGAGAAGGGAGCACTCACTGGAGAAGACCCTGATGCTGGGAAAGATTGAAGGTCAAAGAAGACGGGGCCGGCAAAGGACGAGAGGGTTAGACAGTGTTATTGATGCAACAAACATGAAATTAAGCAAACTCCGGAGGATGATGGAAGCCAGGAGGACCTGGTGTGATGTGGTTCATGGGGTCATGAAGAGTCAGACTTGACTGTGCGACTGAACAACAACAACAACAAAAAACAGACCTTCTACAGAGATTTCTTAGCTCCCACCTTGAGCAGTAAGGTGAGCAAAATAGAGCTGGTTGTATTTTATTTCACTGGGGTTGGGTATTTTCCACAGCCCAGATGCATGCTCTTACTTGGAATGGGACCAGGCCATAGAACAAGTGACAACGCTGGGTTTTAATAATCCTTTGAAACAGATCTGGAGGAGGCTCTTGGGCAACAGGCCTCCCTTTTACTGTCTTGGGTGAGAGTGAGGTAGGTAGGCTTGATGCAGAGTTATGGGAAGTACATAAACCTTGCAGAACTTAGCAGAGGCCAGGCTGGAAACAACATGCTAATTGTGATCTTTCTAGACCACACGCAACAATTGTCAGCGTATTCCTTTATGGCAAGGGTGTTCATGACGTTGAAAGTGAGGAGGGACCATGTCGCAATGATAGACCCTCTGTTTTGCACACAGCGGGCCCCAGGTTCAATCCCCAGCATATCTAGCTGAATGGACCAGGTAGTAGGTGATATGAAAGATCTCTAGCTGAGACCCTGAAGAACTGCTGCCAGTCAGAGTAGGCAGTGCTTTGAACAGCCAATGGGACTGACTCAGTATAAGGCAGCTTCATGTGTTCATATGGCAGTCTGAGTTGTGAATTGCTTTTAGGAGTTGGTTGGCGTTGGCGTTAATCCAGGCAGACTGGGTCCGCTAGCAATGAGCTATGATATTTGATCTCCTCTATACAGAACCAGGGGTCATTTCCTGCAGGAGCGCACAGGAGCGGAGCTCCGGCAGTAAAGAGCCCAGGGGGCGGGCACATGCAACAAGCCCCGCCCCCTGCTCCCAGCAGCCCTCAGTCAGAGCAAGAAGCAGCCAGGTAAGTTGCAGAGCCTCCCCCCGCCCCCCCGGTCCAAAACAGTCCAGTGGAACTAGCAATCCAAATTTGGAGCTAGCAATCCAAAACAGTCCAGTGGAGCCTGAGCGGTGGGTGTTGCCTTCTGACACATTTCCGGTGATGGCAGGGGGTGTGGCATATGCAAATAAGTTATGCTAATGAGTTATGCCGATGAGCTCCTGCACCTCTTTTTCTACGAAATGACCCCTATATAGAACTAGATGCTCTCAGTAACTTTTCTCTGTTACATTCAAGGCTACATGGGGTTCCCAGAAGCTCTTCCATACAAGGATTGACCAGGCTCTTTATCTGCTTAGTAAGACCATGCCCTGGGACCATTTTAAGATCATAAATCTCTGGATCTGTACTCTTTCTCCATAAATGAGCTGTGGACATAAACATTCCTTTAGCTTATTTCAGGATTGCCACACTTGCTATATAGTTAGACTAGTAGCTCAACTGCTTCCATTACCCTCCCTGGGAGAAAAACAGGATTTTATATGGAAACTTTAAACTATTAAAATAAATAAATAAAACAGATATTGTTACCAATGTAAAGGTAAACGTTCCCCTTGCTCGAAAGCCAGTCGAATCTGACTCTAGGGTTGCGGTGCTCATCTCCGTTTCAAAGCCGAAGAGCCAGCGCTGTCCAAAGACATTTCCGTGGTCATGTGGCTGGCATGACTAGACACCAAGGTGCACGGAACGCTGTTCCCTTCCCACCGAAGTGGTCCCTATTTATCTACTTGCAATTTCTTGTTTTCGAACTGCTAGGTTGGCAGGAGCTGGAACTAGAGACGGGAGCTCACTTCGTCTGCAGTTCAGCGTCTTAACAGCCTGCAGTTCAGCGTCTTAACCACTTGAGCCACCGCAGCTCCACGTTACCAATGTAGCAACCAACTAATACTGAAATTGCAAAGAGTTTCTATCTTCTCTTGATACTTGTCCATGTGTCTCATGGTGTCACTTTTAACATTGGAGTCGTGGTCTTAATGCAAGTCCAAAAAAGACAGGAAGGCATGCAGACTATAACTCAGTTTTCTTCAGACAGCTTCCTTTTACAGTGCTATTTCCCCATCTCTGTAGCACAAAATCACCATTCCTTTAGCTATGAACAGTATTAAGGAAGCCCCAACTGTGCATTGGAATAAACAAAAGTTTCCTATAACCTGTTTGGTGTAGTGGTTAAGTGTGCGGACTCTAATCTGGGAGAACCGGGTTTGATTCCCCACTCCTCCACGTGTACCTGCTGATGTGACCTTGGGTCAGTCACAAGCTCTGGCACAGCTGTCCTTGAAAAAGAGCAGTTTGTGTCAGAGTTCTCTCTTTCTCTCAGCCCCACCCACCTCACAGGGTGTCTGTTGTGGGGAGGGGAAGGGAAAGGAGTTTGTAAGCCGCTCTGAGACTCCAAGTGAAGGGCGGGGTATAAATCTAATCTCTTTTTCTTCTTCTGTTCATCTTTCCTAATTTCTGTTCCCAATTTAAAAAAAAATTGGAAATTTTTGGCAAGGACTGGAAGAATGGAATGTCAGAAGGGCTTGGCTAGCAGAGGACAGAGAATAGGCAGCAATGGGGGAAGGACCGTTGCCGGGCATTAGTGACCTGTATCATGGCTGTAATGTATCCAGTCCAGACAAGTCCAGAGACAAACGTCGAGCTTCGCTCCAAGAGACTATGGACTATGCGGATCCTAGCCCGCTCCAATCGGGGGCTAGGTTCCCGGCCGAGAGCCTATGGGACTCTCGGCCACTGTAAATAACCTATGGGGAAGTAGGGGTGTGTTTTGGGTGGCGGTTTCTCGGGGGATATAAGCCGGCCTGCGAGCCGGCCAAAGTCGTCTTGTTCCGGATAGAATAAAGTACGCTTTGCTGAAATCACTCTCCGTCTGCGTGCTTTTCAGTGGCCCTTCTCAGTGCTTCTGTGGCTTTTGAGATTTCACATGTCCACGTGTTTTCAGAATTTGCTCTGTAATCCTAAAAGGGATCTCTCTTCCAAAAAGAAGATGAGGAATCTAAAGCTGCTCAGTTTGGTAATCTGCCGCGCTCCCGCTGCTTGGCTTGCAAGGTGGTCCTGTGGATGCCCCAGCTGCACACCAGGCCCTGCCCCGTTGCTTTCTATACAGGAAGGGAGGAAGGAAACCAGGAGGAGTTGCGGCTTCTCAGCATTCAGGAAGCAAATTTGGCACAGATGTTGCTTCTCCCTTAAGGGTGACAAAAGAGGTGTATAGCCTGTCACACCGACACGACTGTGGAGGTGATGTAGTATGGCTTAGGGAATACGTGCTTGCTAGTGAAGGCATGAAGATGCATAGTGCTGGCTGAGTCATTAAAACAGTCGGTTACTGCGTGTTCTTATGCTTTGGCTCTGGCCGCTGCTTCTGCTGGGTACGGCTTGTTGTTCAAATGTGGTCAAGGAAACATTGCCGAGAAAGGGGACCGTTCCTATGCATGGGCAGCCATGCAAATAATCTTTTTACAAGATGTGACATAGCTGTTGGTTCATTTGATTCTGACGTGCTTTGGGTCGATATTGTGATCTCCCATTTTGCCCCGACTGCATTTCTCGTGTGCCACCAATAGCAGAGACTGGTACCAGGGGTCATTTGGTAGAAAAAGAGGTGCAGGAGCTCATTAACATAGCTCATTAGCATAACTTATTTGCATATGTCACACCCCCTGACGTCGCCGGAAGTGTGTCAGAAGGCAACACCCACCGCTCAGGCTCCACTGGACTGTTTTGGATTGCTAGCTATTGGTACCTCCACAGGACCTCCACAGGAGGTCTGATCGCGTAACTGCGCAGCAGTTTGCCCCAGGGCAAACAGCCACGCTTCTCCCCCACAGTTTCCTGCCCGTGTGACCGGGGCCCGAGAAAGGGGACCGTTCCTATGCATGGGCAGTCATGCAAATAATCTTTTCCAGGATATGACATAGTTGCTGGTTCATTTGATTCTGACGTGTTTTGGGTCAATGGTGTGATCTCCCATTTTGCCCCGACTGCATTTCTCGTGTGCCACCAATAGCCGTGACTGGTACATGACTGGGATTCAGGCGGCTTCCACACAGCAAGGGCTCTCCACATTCATATGTTGCTGGTGGGAGTAGGGTTGCCAAGTGTTACTCACGGTTTAGCGTGGGGAGTCCCGGAGCTCCCCGGGAGTATTTTTGCACACACGATCACGTCACGCGGAAGTGACATCATTGCGTCGGGCCCATGGGGGGCAGGGCCACAATCATTCGAGGGAAAACCATAGCGTTACCCAGGGCTCTTTTTGTAGAAAAAGCCCAGCAGGAACTCATTAGCATAATAGACCACACCCAACAGCAGGAACTCATAAGCATATTAGGCCACACCCCTGACAACACAGCTCATTAGCCGCACCCCCATGTTACCAGAAGTGTGGTCATCCAGCCACACCCACCTTTTGCTTCTTATTCTGTTTACCCTGTTTGTTGCCAAAACCCAGGGCCTTTTTTTGTAGCAGGAACTCCTTTGCATGTTAGGCCACACCCCCCAATGTAGCCAATCCTAATGAGTTTCTGCTGTTGGGTGTGGCCTATTATGCTAATGAGTTCCTGCTGTGCGTGGCCAACTTGGGAGCCAGACAGAACTCCGTTCCTGTGCGTTCCTGCCCAAAAATAGCCCTGGCGTTACCCCTCAAATGATAGAGCGTCCCCCCCCCCCGCAACGTGCCCGACGTCATGATATCAGCTCCAGGTGACGTCTTCACGCCGGGCATGTTTCACACTTTGGGGGCGGGGTTTCCCCCGGGGGCCCAATCCAGGCCCGCAGGGAATGGGCCTATCGAGTGGGGGTTTCCCTGCCCCCCGGGGGGACCTGGCAACCCTAGGTGGTAGTGCAAAGACGTAAGCACTGTCAGTGGAGCTTTTGTGCTTGGGAATTTTCTGTGCCCCTCCCACTGTGTTTTTTCTGACTTCTCCCTTCTGTATGATCATCAATTCAGTGTTCCCTCTAAGCTGAGTTAGTGTGAGCTAGCTCACCTTTTTTAGCCTCCAGCTCACACATTTTTGCCTTGGCTCAGGAAGGAGGGCTCCAGAACAAACTAATTTATGCAGTAGCCAAATTGCACGCTCGCAACTTTAATGCCAGCAGCTCACAAAGTAGACTTTTTGCTCACAAGACTCCACAGCTTAGAGGGAACATTGATCTTCATGGCTGCAGTGGTAACATGTCACCCCTTGGTTTTGCTATAGTAGTTTTATTAAGCACTATAGTAGTTCTGTTGAGATTTAAATTAGATAAGTGTCAGTAGACAGTTCTAATGCTAGAACAATTACCTTTTTTTTTAATGCTCTATAATGATGCACCAGGGGAAAAATGTAAGTGGGTCCTTTAGAGGGAGGGGAATGCTCACCAGTCCTCCCAGGTGGCATGTTGATTTGGTTGGACTGTGTTCTTTCCAAAAAAGGCTGGAGTAAAGCAGGTTTGGAAAAGAGCATATTGAAGACACGGGACATCTGGAAACAGGACAATTGCAGCACAACATCTTGAGAAAGAGCCATCAGAGTGCTGTACTTTGGAAGCCAAGCTTGAGAAAAATATCCATGTACAAGCAACTTGAGAAGCAGGTGTTAGCAGTTTTTTTGATCGCAAAGTTGATCCGGAAATAATTGTTTGCGTGGCCTGCTTCCCCTCCCCCTCCCCTCCTCCAAATACTCAAGATCAGAGTAAAGAGATGTTGGTACCTAACAATGCCAAACAAGGCTTTTTCTCTGTTTCAGCCTTTTTGTCTTCCTACCCTCAACCTTAATCGCCTGTAGCACTTGATTTCCTCTGCTCTGGCTCTTCTACCTTTAATGGGCATTACCCATCTATATATCCAATAGCCACGTTGCCCCCTCCGGGCGGATATCTAAATCCGCACACCGGGGGCACTTGGAGGGTAAACAGATGTTCCTGTAGAAAAATCTAAAAAGTTGAAAAAACTATACGTGGGACACTTAAATCCCCCCAAAAGTAAAAGAGCGTTCCCTGCACATGCGCAGAGAACGCCCTGGCAACTGTCTTGCTGCTGCTGGGGGAGGGGGAAGGCTTGGCAGGCTGGCGGCTGTCAGCCGCTCAGGCCTTACCACTGCCGGTGCCGGGGGGGGGGAGGAGGGAGAAGGCTTGGTGGGCCTCAGGCCTCGCCGCCACCGCTGCCACTGGGGGGGGGTGAGGAGAAGTCTTGGTGGGCCAGCG
>NW_015174400.1:0-24893 GCF_001447785.1 Gekko japonicus | reverse complement strand
AGGGGGGGAGAAGGCTTGGCGGGCCTCAGGCATCGCCGCCGCTGCCGGGGGGGGAGAGGAGGGAGAAGGCTTGGCGGGCCTGATGGGCCTGCCTGCTGGGCTCACCTGCTGCCGCTTCCTCCTCCTGCGGAGCTCCTACTGCTTCTGCAGGCCGGGAGCTGTGGGGGATACTCCCCCCCCGTGAGTATCGCGGGTCCCCCTTCTTGTCTCTCTCTATTAGACACTAAGGATGGAGCACAGCTAGCTGTGCCTTGTCTGGAAGGTCATGTTTTTTTATGGGCGAGGAAGAACATGAGACTGACTGCAGAAGAGCTACCTTGATGCCTTTGTGGTGGCAATTTCCCCAGGCAGTCAGGAGCCTGATCATTACAACTGAACGCATCGTGTGCAACTGACTGAGGAGAGTACCATTGAAAAGTTTAAAAACCATGTACTACAAGTACATGTATTTTTTGGGGTTGTGCCGCTGGCAGAAATATTAACTTCAGCCACAATGGAATGCCAGCCGTCGTGCCAGAAATTCAGGCGGGAGGGTATGAAAGAGACCAGGGCAAGATAAAGAAAGTGTCTTCGTTTGCAGCCCACCACCACAGTATTAAAATTAGAGTTGGAGTTAAAAAAAACCCCAACAAAACATGAAATGTCTGTGTAAGATCAACTCAGAATTCTTCCTTGAGGAAATTTAAGGCTGGCAACCTGTAGACATGCGGAAAGTTATTGGGGGAAAAAATGCCTACATTTACTTTTGTGCATTTTTGACCTGCTAGTTATGAAGGAGGGACAAGAAATTAAGGGAGACATGAATCTCCCGCCTCTTGACCTCTTGCCATCCTGACACCCCCTTCAGTCCCTCGCTGCCCACTTCTGGGATCTGACTTGGCATTGCCCACGTTTTTATTTTATTTTACTACAGAATATCAGGGCTTTTTTTGTAAAAAAAGCCTAGCAGGAACTCATTAGCATAATAGACCACTCCCAACAGCAGAAACTCATTAGCATATTAGGCCACACCCTGACAGCACAGCTCATTAGCATATTAGGCCACACCCCCATGCATTCCCTTGGCTTGCCCGGGTGCCCCGCGGCTGCAGGGATCCCAGCCAAGCCTGCCCTTGGATGGGGGGTGGGGGCTGTCGCTCTCCAGGCCTCCCTTCTGTAGCCAGGCATGCAGAGGTTTTGGCTGTAGTGGGCGTAGCCAACTCTGAAGCCAGCCGGAACTCCGTTCCTGTGCGTTCCTGCCCAAAAATAGCCCTGCAGAATATCAACATATAATAAAAATATTGATACAGTAACAGCAAAAAGAGGAAGTTAACTTTCCAAATAGTACCTAGTTAACAAAAAACATAACAAAAATAGCTGTATCAAACTTAAGAGTTAACATCAAAATTAAAGTTTATATAACAACAGCAACCTGCAATTTTAACCTAATGAAACATGTACAGTGACAAGGCATTTGTCCAAGGATTACGTGGCCTGTGCATCATAAACCTGTTTTGTTTAGCTAGCAAAACCTTCCATTTGTTCATCGGGCTATGAGTATTTTTGATTAGACAATGCTGGGCGGACCATTCAGCAATTTTGTCATCAATCGGGTATTCCCATAGTTTAGTGTACCAATGGTCTATACAGGGGACAGCCTGGGTTTTCCAATTCTTCGCAATGATGCACTTAGCTGCAGTTAGAAGTACCGAAATCAGTTCTCTTTTCGACTTTCAGATACACACATTTTCTGAACAGGCATATATTCTGGTAGCTTTTTAGAAACGACTGAGGTTCTCCGGGCACCAAGCTCTCTGTCCGTGTGTCATGTTTCCAGAATGCATACCACTGTGTCTTGCACCAGTGACTTCAACAAGGCCAGCCACGCTTGATGAATGAGGGTTGCCATTGCCCATTCTTCCCCCGCCCCTTCTGTTTAATATCTGCGTTCTGGCACATGACTAGCAATGTGGTTTGAAAAGCCAGTACATTTCAGAAAGGCTTTACGAAGAATACTATTGTTGGTGATTGACCTTGACCACTGGCTTGCCAGGCACTTACTCTCTGGCCTCTATGGAACCAGGTGTTTTTTTTTGGGGGGGGGGAGTTGACACTGAAAATTCACAGTCCTGTGATAAATGCAACCTGAGATTCATTGCAGCATTGGGCTTTCAACGGAATACGCTTAGTCATAGAACTTTCACAAAAACATGAACGAATAAAGAATATTTTGGCAAGGCTTAATACTTGAATTGGAAAGCCAAACACATCCTGGTTTGGAGACCTTCTCTGGGCTTTATCTCACATAGTATAGAACTAGTAGTCCACTGAGCATGAATAACCAGGGGTCATTTCCGGCAGGAGCGCACAGGAGCGGAGCTCCGGCAGTAGAGAGCCCAGGGGGCGGGCACATGCAACAAGCCCCACCCCCGCCTTCGAGCAGCCCTCAGTCAGAGCAAGAAGCAGCAAGGTAAGCTGCAGAGCCCCCCGCCTCCCCCAGTCCAAAACAGTCCAGTGGGCACCTTTAAGACCAAGTTTTATTCAAGTACAAGCTCTCCCTCCTCTGCCAGGACAGATCTGCACGTCCCCCCCCCAATAGCTAGCAATCTAAAACAGTCCAGTGGAGTCTGAGTGGTGGGTGTTGCCTTCTGACACACTTCCGGTGATGTCAGGGTGTGTGGCATATGCAAATGAGTTCTGCTAATGAGTTATGCTAATGAGCTCCTGCACCTCTTTTTCTACGAAATGACCCCTGTGAATAACAATATGGCTACATTCTCTGTACTGTGGTGAATTTGAAGCTTGGCTGCTCTGGGATTTGACTCTGTGTGTTTGGGGAGGAATGGAGCACAGAATGTTTCCTCAGTAGGCTACAACCTGGGCTGCAATCACACACACTAAACAATCCACTTTCCATGGACTTTTGAATTGGATTTTGCCAGTTCACACAGTAAGAATCCAGTTGGAAAGTGCATTGAAAGTGGGACTGAAAGTGGATTATTTAGTGTGTGTGATTACAGCCATAGGCCCAATCTGCATTTAGCATTTGCCCTGTTGTTTTACCACACTGGAACAGAAAAAGATGCAGTTCAAAACTACATTCAACTACCCCGGGGGCCGCACTCTGCTGACTGCAGAGTCACACACACACACACACACACACACACACACACACACACACACACACCACACACACACACACACCCAATGGCCATAAAATGGCCATAAATCTATGCAGACAGCCACCATAAAACCAGAGATCAAACAAAGTGAAAGCAGCATGCAGTCTGGACACTGCCATAAAATGCGACACTCAATCAAAGTGAAAGTGGCATGCGATGTAGAGGGGAATTTCTGTTCCAGTGTGGGTTTGGTTTAGCTGCAGAGCAAATCCTAGATGCAGACTGGGCCATAGCGTTTGCTCCCCTTTGGTTGTGTGGGGTCGATAGGCTTTTGAATCCCACCTACTGTGAGTATTGCTGCAGGCCAGGCTTAATTATGGCACAGGCGGAGGCGTGGGCTTGTTGCTTGTGAGCTCATTTTGACTTGCCTGACCATAAAGCCAGTGGGAGATGGCAAGGTGAGGGTGGTGTTGATTCAGCGGAGTCCCATTCTAAAAGAAGTGGTAGCTCAGAGACAGGTCTGGGAGGACAGCAGCAAGTCAGCTTACATGAGTGACGGTTGAAAAGCAGGTACATTCTCACTGGCTTTGGAATTTAAAGATGCGATGAGACGGGATGTGTGAGTGAGTCTTCTGGCGTGTTTATATATTTAAAAGCCAAGAGAGAGCTGATTTGGGTAAGTGGTGCTGGGACAGAGCGGCCACGTGCAATTCCTTTGATAGAAATCATCCCCTCCCTCCAAGCTGCTATCAACCCTATTGGAAGGGGGGGAAAGAACGAATAGTATGGGGGAGGGATATTGATCTGGAGAATGGCACAGTAGGAAGAATTGTACCCCCTCTGCCAAAATTCTGGTCCAAATCCCCACCCCCACCCCAGCTGCTTGAAATAAAATTCACTGTCAGGAGAACTGATCGTGGGTTTCTCACATCTCATCTAGCTGTACCTTAAGAGATGCTTCATAATAGTCATCCCCCCCCCCCAAAAAAAGGGGACACTTCAGTTCAGTTAGAATTTCTGGAACAAAGGAAACGGTAACCAGGGCTTTTTTTGTAGAAAAAGCCCAGCAGGAACTCATTAGCATAATACGCCACACCCAATAGCAGAAACTCATTAGCATATTAGGCCACACCCCTGACAGCACCACTCATTAGCCTACTAGGCCACACCCACATGTTACCAGAAGTGTGGTCATCCAGCCACACCCACCTTTTGCTTCTTTATTCTGTTTACCTTGTTTGTTGTCAAAACCCAGAGCTTTTTTTGGAGCAGGGACTCCTTTGCATGTTAGGCCACACACCCCTAACATAGCCAATCCTAATGAGTTTCTGCTGTTGGGTGTGGCCTATTATGCTAATGAGTTCCTGTAGGGCGTGGCCAACTCGGGAGCCAGCCGGAACTCCGTTCCTGTGCGTTCCTGCCCAAAAATAGCCCTCTCTAGAGCCAGCAGAAACTAACATTTCTATGCTGTGTCTAAAATATAGTTAGAAACATGGGACACGTCCCTGTTATGACAGAGAAATGCAGGATGACATGATTAACACGCAGGGAGGCCCTTATCTCAGGAAAAACATTCTCTCAGGAGCAACAAGCAGGAAGGGTTGTATCAGTGCATGGGTCTCATGGCCCTTTCTTACATGCCCAGGGAAATGCTGATTGCCACTTTGGCGTCAGGGATCCTGAAGGGGTTTTTTTTGGTCATCTTCTGGGCATGGAGCGCAGGTCGCTGGGGATGTGGGAGAGAGGTAGTTGTGAATTTCCTGCATGGTGTAGTGGGTTGGGCTAGATGACTCTATGATTCTAAGTGGGAAGGTTGGTTACCAGAGTTGGACTTACAAGGGGTAAAGTAAACATAGGCTGCTGTCACACGGAACATTAGCCACGCTACAGAGACGGAAGATAGGCGGATTTTCCGGGCGCGATCTCACCGGCACATCTGGGAAGCGTGGCACAACCAAGGCTTCCTGCCGAAAACACACAGCAAAAAACTAGTACCTCGGAGGTAGTAGTTTCCGGAAACCGCGGGGCAAGGGCGGGCGTCTGATCGCGTTTCCGGTGGCATCCGGCGCCCGCCCATGTCCCCTTGCAAAAAAGTTTTTTTCCCCCCAAGTCTCCATGAATGCGCACACGCACCCAACGGAGCATGCGCATTTGTCGTGTACACAAAAAAAGAAAACCAGTTTGCCGCACCGCGCGCTTCTTCGTTGCGCGCAGGCGTGTCCTGTGATCAGCACCTCTCCTTACCCACGGAACCTCCACGGAACCTCCACAGAACCTCCACAGGAGGTCTGATCTCTTAACTGCGCGTTAGTTTGCCCCGGGGCAAACAGCCACGCTCCCCCCCCCGCAGTTTCCTGCCCGTGTGACCGGAGCCATAATGCTTCTTGATTTCCTTCCGTTCTCTGTATGTATGGGAAGTGTTGCCAGATCTGAATGCTGTGTCAGCCAGGGGTGGGAGGGAACTTTCCAGGAGTGGGGCAGAACACCACAACGTGCTGATGTCACGCGGAAGTGACGTCAGCATGTTAGGGATGTTGCACGGTAATGCTCTGGGGGAGGTCTGATCTCTTAACTGCGCGTTAGTTTGCCCCGGGGCAAACAGCCACGCTCCCCCCCCCGCAGTTTCCTGCCCGTGTGACTGGAGCCATAATGCTTCTTGATTTCCTTCCCTTCTCTGTATGTATGGGAAGTGTTGCCAGATCTGAATGCTGTGCCAGCCAGGGGTGGGAGGGAACTTTCAACTGGGGAATGGCAACCCTGTGTACGGGCATGGTCCTGCTTAGTATCGGTATTGTGGAATTATCGCAATTGAGTCAGTGGGATTAAATACATGTACTTGCTGACTTGGATCTGAGGTAAGGAATGTGTCATGTGGGCCATTAATGCTCTCCCTGCTGAATCAGGAGAGGGGCCTTAAGAAAGCCAAGAATCAGGGGTCATTTCCTACAGGAGCGCACAGGAGCGGAGCTCCGGCAGTAAAGAGCCCAGGGGGTGGGCACATGCAACAAGCCCCACCCCCTTCTCCCAGCAGCCCTCAGTCAGAGCAAGAAGCAGCCAGGTAAGTTGCAGAGCCCCCCCCCCCGGTCCAAAACAGTCCAGTGGCACCTTTAAGACCAAGTTTTATTCAGGTACAAGCTCTCCCTCCTCTGCGAAGACGGATCTGCACATCCCCCCCCCCAATAGCTAGCAATCCAGAACAGTCCAGTGGAACCTGAGCGGTGGGTGTTGCCTTCTGACACACTTCCGGTAGTGTCAGGGGGTGTGGCATATGCAAATAAGTTATGCTAATGAGCTCCTGCACCTCTTTTTCTACGAAATGACCCCTGCCAAGAATAATGCTGACCTTGACCTCTCTTCCTGGCTTCAGACAAATGCCTAAAACCCTGTTTTCTGCTATGCTTTAGGGAGCTCTTACATAATTGATACGGTGAGAGCCAGGCTTGAGTGCCTTGTTCTCTGAACTGAAGAAGCATTATAAGTACCCGATTTGAAGTTTTCACTCCTGTTCTTTAAATGCAAGCATTATTTACAGTGCAGGATGCACACTTAAGGTCAGAATGACCTCTTATCTTAGAAGATTTCCAAGTGTTTTGAATCTGGAGAACTACCAGAGTCAAGTCTTTTGAAGAGGAGATAACCCCAGTTAAATGATACTGGACCACAAGAGTAAGTGTGGTAAAACCAAATCCTGTTAATCAAACAATTGTTTTGAAAGGCGTACTATTTCCCACTGTGTCCCAAAAGCTCTGCAAAGCATTCACAGAGTTTATAATTGTTAAAAACAAAAAAAGACCAATGAAATTGGTTTGCCCATTTTCTGTTGAAAATTCTGATTGCTTAAAAAAAGAAAAGGAAGAAGAGATTGGATTTATACCCCGCCCTTCACTACCCAAAGGAGTCTCAGAGCAGCTTACAAACTCCTTTCCCTTCCCCTCCCCACAACAGACACCCTATGAGGTGTGTGGAGCTGAGAGAGCTCTTGACAGAAACTTCTTTTTTCCCCAAGAACAGCTCTTATCAGAACTACGGCTTGCCCACGGTCATCCAGCCAGGTGCAAGTGGAGGAGTTGGAGAATCAAACCGGGTTCTCCCAGATTAGAGTCCGCGCACTTAACCACTACACCAAACTGGCTCTCCGCCCACCTGACAATTTTACCCCTTGGATATAGATCATGGAAAGGTTAGAATTCTTAGCATATTGGGGCGGCGATATAAGTTTGCAAAGCAAGAGAATATAGCCTGCTCCTTGATCACTGGAGGCCTGTTTCAGACCCCTCTTTGATTTTTAAACTTTTATCAGACATTGCCCATGACCCCCCCCCACCATTCCTCCATTATCCATGATGTTTGCTCTTTATTAAAAAGAAACCTGGTGTTCTTAGGCGTACCTTAAGGCCAATTGTACATCATTGCCATTCAGAATTATGGAATCTTTGCTAATAGTGCTAACCAGGGGTCATTTAGTAGAAAAAGAGGTGCAGGAGCTCATTAGCATAATTCATTAGCATAGAAACTGCTTTTTTTTCAAGAACAGCTCTTATCAGAACTACGGCTTGCCCAAGGTCATCCAGCCAGGTGCAAGTGGAGGAGTTGGGGAATCAAACCCGGTTCTCCCTGATTAGAGTCTGCTCACTTAACCACAACACCAAACTGGCTCTCCGCCCACCTGACAATTTTACCCCTTGGATATGGATCATGGAAAGGTTAGAATTCTTAGCATATTGGGGCGGCGATATAAGTATGGCAAAGCAAGAGAATATAGCCTGCTCCTTGATCACTGGAGGCCTGTTTCAGACCCCTCTTTGATTTTTAAACTTTTATCAGACATTGCCCATGACCCCCCCCCACCATTCCTCCATTATCCATGATGTTTGCTCTTTATTAAAAAGAAACCTGGTGTTCTTAGGCGTGCCTTAAGGCCAATTGTACATCATTGCCATTCAGAATTATGGAATCTTTGCTAATAACGCTAACAAGAAAAGATCTGATTTTGGCGATTGTCAAAAATGTATCACATATTTTGATGAAAAGATGTTCCTGGGGGTTGGGATGGACAGAGTAGAAGAAATTACAGTTGTAAAGAGGTTTCCAGTTTTCTAGATACTCACTCAAATGTGTCTAGAATGAGCCAGCTAATGCTGGTATTACTATGTTATGCATAAGATAAAAATGGTAATATAAAATAGTTATCGTAATCTTAATCATTTTGTATCAGTCATGAATTGGACTCCTACCGGCAGGGGGGGGAGCTTTTGTCTTAGTCATCAAAGTACTGTGAACTTCACCTGATGTTAATATTGCCCAATGCTTGAAAGTGTTGTTTCTTAATAGTTAAGTTCTTAAAATGGATGGATCTGTATGCAGTACAAAAAATGAATTTTATCTCCTATACATTCAGCCCTTGTAATGGTACATTTCTCATTTTAATAACATTTTAAAGCTGCCTGGCTTAAGGATGTTCACTTGCAAGAGCTGCTGAAAATCTTGGCTTACATGGAAAATCTATTACATGAAGATATGATCTAAAATTTCATCAAACTCTTAAGATTTATTGTATCTCATCTGACTTGAGGTATGAGTGCCATGGTAAGAGTGATGCTATGTGGAGACCTGAAGCAAGGGTAGATTTAAACAGAGTTTAAAAAAGAGATATGAGGTCATGGAAAATATCTGTTCATTGGAACAAGAACATTTCTAAAATTTCTTTACTCCTTTCCACCTATGCTTGCCGAGTGTAACTTACCTCTGCAGCGGGGGACTCCCGGGTGGATCCCGGAGCGCGCGTTTTCCCTCGTATGGTCATGGCCCCACCCCCAGCGTGCCCGGCGTCCTTACATCACTTCTGGGTGACGTGCACGTCGGGGTGGGGTTCCCCCGGGGCCCGATCTGGTGGCAGCGGTGGGGAACGGGCCTCTGGGGCGGGGTTTTCCCCGCTCCCCGGGGGGACTTGGCAAGCCTATTTCCATCAAGTTAGATGTACAAAATGTGAAGCTGAAATAATTTTATGTGAATGACAATGATTCTTTTGTTCTTCTCCCACTGCTGCAGACAGTAGTTTTCTCAGGGGGAGAAATAGTTCCTTCTGGGCAACTAGCTTGCTAGTCTTCTTACATGTAATGTATAAGATCCTTCAGGTTGACCATTCATGGAAGAGTAAAGGTGAAGGCCCCACTTCCTTTTGATCTTTGTTTGTGCCACTGGAAATCTGGCTCCTCAATGAAATGTTGTCTTGGGGGTACCAGATGAAAGCTGGCTGTTTGTGCTTTATCTGTTTTTGTTTGGTCTGACCTTCTAGAGGGAATATGTTTGGATCCTTTACAATCTGTTTTCAGGCCTGGTTATGGGGATGAAACCACTGTGGTCACCCTGCTGGATGACCTGTGCTAGGAGATGGACAGAAGAAGTGTGACACTATTGATTCTCCTGGACCTCTCAGCAGTTTTTAACAGCATCCATCAGGGTATCCTTCAGGGACCAGCTGTCTGAGCTGGGACTGGAAGGTGCCATTTTGTGGTAGTTCTGGTCCTACCTGGAGGGTAGGTTTCAGAAGGTGGTGCCCATGAATAAAATTTTTGGGAAACATGTCCTTGCTTAATGTCTTTATGTCAAGCTGCTGTTGAAAGGCACAGGAGGAGATCTAGTTGGGGGGAAAAATGGCAATTGTAGTTGCTGTCTTAAAGATCTTGCCTAATAGAAAAGTGGTATGTAAGTATTTTAAATAATAATAAGTGGATGTGTAATCAAAGTTTATGCTTCTCTGCAAGATTGTGCTATGTACAGGTTCAAAAACACCTGTATATTGTGATATGGGAGACTATTCTCAAGCAATCTGGTAGAGTGGGTGATTGTTTATCTGTTGTATCGTGCATTGTCTTGCTCTGAGGTTGGAAGGTAAAACCTGATTGTGATTTTTATTTATTTATTTATTTATTATTGCATTTCTATCCCGCCCTCCCCACAAACGGGTTCAGGGCGGCTCACAAACAAGGGCAGTGATGTTCATCATTCAGATCGAATCAAGATGGTGACCTATAGATATGACCCAAGAGCCCGATTCAGCGGTACCGATCCATCGCGATACTGTGGCAAGATCCCATGACCCCGTTGTTACCATAAAATAGTTGGTGGTGGTGGTCGTGGCGGCTCCTAGTTGAAAGCCTGGTGGAAGAGCTCCGTCTTGCAGGCCCTGCGGAACTGTGAGAGGTCCCGCAGGGCCCTGATCTCCTCCGGGAGCTCGTTCCACCAGGTAGGAGCTGCCACTGAAAAGGCCCTGGTCCTGGTTGCCACAAGCCTGGCCTCCCTGGGGCCTGGGATCACTAATCAATGTTGAGCCCCCAACCGTAGTGCTCTCTGGGGTATGTATGGGGAAAGGTGGTCCCTCAGGTAAGTCGGACCCTGGCCATATAGGGCTTTAAAGGTACGTACCACCACCTTGAAGCAGATTTGGAAAGCTATTGGCAGCCAGTGCAGCGCTTTCAGCACAGGCTGGATGTGCTCCCATCTATGGAGACCCATCAGAAGCCAGGCCGCAGCATTCTGCACTAACTGCAGCTTCTGAATTTGCGACAAAGGCAGCCCCATGTAGAGAGTGTTACAGTAGTCTAATCTTGAGGTGACCATTGCATGGATCACTGTAGCCAGGTCGTCACGACTGAGGAAGGGGACCAATTGCCGAACCAGCCGAAGTTGGTAAAAGGCCGAGCCGGCACTGGCTGCCACCTGGGCCTCCATAGTTAAGGAGGGATCCAGGAGCACTCCCAAACTCCTAACCTCCAATGCTGGCACCAAAGGTGCCCCGTCGAAGGTCGGGAGAGGGATCTCCGTCCCCAGACCACCCTGACTCAGGCACAGGACCTCCGTCTTCACTGGTTTTTTTTTTCAAATTCAAATTTATTAAGAACAGTCATAACACCAGCAAAATAAACCAAAATAGTACAACACCGAGTATACGACATAGAATCCTTGCAGCCTTAAATCTTCGCTGGGTTTAGTTTCAGCCGGCTCAGTCTAAGCCAACCAGCCACGGCTTGCAATGCCCGGTTCAGATCTTCTGGGCTGGAGTCCGACCGACCACCCAACATCAGCTAGAGCTGGGTGTCATCTGCATATTGATGACACCCTAGCCCATACCTCTGGGCAAGGGGGTGCATATAGATGTTAAACAACATCGGGGAAAGCACAGCCCCCTGAGACACACTGCACTTGAGCAGGTGTCCCCTAGTGCCACCCTTTGTCCCCAACCCTGGAGAAAAGAGGCAAGCCATTGAAGGGCAAGCCCCGTATCCCCACGTCGGCAAGGCGGCGGGTCAGCAGCTGATGGTCGACCATGTCAAACGTGGCAGAGAGATCTAACTACAGCAATACTGCCACACCGCCTCGATCCAGATGCCTCCGGAGGTCGTCAGTAAGGGCGACCAGCGCTGTCTCCGTCTCATGCCCCGGGCGAAAGCTGGACTGGAAGTGGTCTAAGGTGGAAGCGCCATCCATTGTGATGATTCACGCTGTACTGCTCTGGCAGTGATATTTCATGTGCTGCCAGTCAATCAGTCTTCACATAGCCTCCAACATTTCACAGATTAAAAACACTTTTGAGTACTTGAAAGACCCCCTAACCCTTCTTGTCAGGGTGGATTGATTTTAAACGAAAAGCAATTTAAATGAGTGACTTAATTCACCAAGAAAAGTCTAGTTTAAATCACTTCGTTTTGGCAGTTTAGATATTAATTGGTTTACAACAAGGTAGAAACATTCCATTTTCTAGAAGCATGTTCCCAGACATTTGATCATCCAGCTTTTATCACGCTTTTTGTATCAGGATCCCCTTCTGCATAGGTTTAATCAGAGAGCCATGTGCACAGATGTACTTTGGCAACCTGTAAAGGGGGGGAAAAAGGAATGGAAACTGAAGACCGCTCCAATTGGCGCATTATGTAGCAGCATGAAAAAGTGCAGATATCGAAAATGAAAGAATGACAAATCACTATCACTATGGTCAAGAATATCAGGTAAGAAGAAGAAGAAGAAGAGAAGAGATTGGATTTATACCCCGCCCTTCACTTGGAGTCTCAGAGCGGCTTACAAACTCCTTTCCCTTCCCCTCCCCACAACAGACACCCTGTGAGGTGGGTGGGGCTGCGAGAGCTCTGACACAAACTGCTCTTTTTCAAGGACAGCTGTGCCAGAGCTTGTGACTGCCCCAAGGTCACATCAGCAGGTGCAAGTGGAGGAGTGGGGAATCGAACCCGGTTCTCCCAGATTAGAGTCCGCACACTTAACCACTACACCAAACTGGTAATTCATATGTGCCAAATCTGGTGAGCAATTCAGACAGGGAGAATCTTGTAAACAGTTTGTAATTTATTCTATAGTAATCTGGTTGCACCGGCTTCTAAAGCAAGCCTGTTACTTCCCCTCCTCCATTTTTAAGAATAAGAATGTTTAACAGAATGTTTTAATTTCATAGGACCCACTTGTACTTATTATAAAATAGCTGTATGTTTAGTATCACAGTGTTTAGCATCACAATGTTTAGCGTCACAATGGATGCAGTTAGGATTGGGTGGGAGGAGAATTTTTAAAAAGGATCATTGTGTTCAGGGGTGGTCTGAACCACAGTGCATCCGGGCAGCTGCCCCAGTCTGGACAGGGCCTTGACTGCTTGCACCCCTGTCCCCCCCACGGGGTGGGGGGAAGAATAGATCAGCCTCCCGCTGCTGCACACGCCTTCCCCAACTGGAGCTCAGGTTGATGGCAGACGTGCAGGTCTGCCCCGAGGGACACTTGGGCCATGGCGGGGGTAACAGAAGAAGACTTGGTTTTTATACCCTACTTTTCTCTATGAGGAAAGGTTAAGGCGCTTAGGGCTCTTCAGCTTGGAGAAACGACGACTGAGGGGTGACATGATTGAGGTTTATAAGATTATGCATGGGAAAGAGCAGGTAGAGAAACAGGTACTTTTCTCCCTTTCTCACAATACAAGAACTCGTGGGCACTCCATGAAATTGCTGAGCGGTCGGGTTAGAACGGATAAAAGGAAGTACTTCTTCACCCAAAGAGTGATTAACACTTGGAATTCACTGCCACAGGAAGTGGTGGCGGCTACAAGCACGGACGGCTTCAAAAGGGAATTAGATAAGCATATGGAGCAGAGGTCCATCAGTGGCTATTAGCCACAAGGTATAGATAGGGGCTCTGGGGCAAGGGATGCTCTGTCATCTTGGTGCTTGGGGGGGTCAACAGTGGGAGGGCTTCTAATGTCCTGGCCCCACTGGTGGGCCTCCTGATGGCACCTGGTATTTCTGGCCACTGTGTGATACAGAATGTTGGACTGGATGGGCCTTTGGCCTGATCCAACATTGACATCTCTTATGTTGTTATGTTCTTATGTTCTACTCTAAGGAGTCTCAAAGTGGCTTACAATTACCTTTCCTTCCTCTCCCCACAACAGACACGTGGGGCTGAGAGAGTTCTGAGAGAACTGTGACTGGGCCAAGGTCATCAAGCAGGTTTCAGGTGGAGGAGTGGGGAATCAAACCCGGTTCTCCAGATTATAGCCCACAGCTCTTAACCAGTACACCATGCTGGTGTAGTGATTCTGTGGCCCCCATCCTGTCTACTCGCTCAGTGCCCCAGAATCACAAAGACCACCAGTGACTGCACTGGCATTTTGTGGTTAGACAACCAAGAAAGAATAAGTGCCAACAGCATGGCTCTGGTCATAAAGCTTAAAAACACAAGGAAGGAAGGTGTTGTTCCTTGTAGCTGAAGATATCCTAATGGCAATTTTGTTCTTCTAGAGTTATCCTTAAAATTCCAAATTGCCAGTAACAGACTCTATAATCCAAACAAATTTAGTGTTCATGAATACCCATTTGTATGGATGTGTGCAAGTGGAGATGTGTTCCTTGGTCCCCTTATAGCCGCTTCAGCGGGAGGGCGGGGTAGAAATTTAATAAATAAATAAACAAATTAAAGTTTTCAAGACCTCTGGAAGAGGACTGAAACATCCGGGCCCTGTGGGACCTTTCTCAGTTCCGCAGGGCCTGCAAGACGGAGCTCTTCTCCCCTCCGGGGGCTTATAAAAAAAAGACGGAGCTCTTTCGCCAGGCCTTTAAGTAGGAGCCGCTGCTACCACTATTCCACCTCCGCCTCCTGTGCACTGTCGTATTACCATCATGATTGTTTGGTCCCTATGGGGGGAGCGAGGTGCCTGGGCACGGATTGGATGATAAGATCTCAGGGAGCTGCTGTGGAGATTAAGATCTACCCATCTTGGTCAAATCTGTATTGCAAATTTGTTACTGTATTTTATTGTAATTTATTGTTTTTAAATTATGTGTTTATTATTGTAACCTTGGCACATGGTGCCCTTGTCAGCCGCCCTGAGCCTTTGGGGTAGGGCGGGATATAAATCCAAATATAAATAAATAAACCAAGAAGGGCAATTTGCACGTACATGTGCAAATACTAACAGTTTTGAAAAGGGCATTCTCAAAGTCTCTTTGGAGGCAAAATGGGGAGACCTTTATATCAAGGACAAACAGGGCTATTTTGGGGCAGGAACGCACAGGAACGGAGTTCCGGCTGGCTCCCAAGTTGACCACGCCCAGCAGGAAATCATTAGCATAATAGGCCACACCCAACAGCAGAAACTCATTAGGATTACATTAGGGCTACATTAGGGGTGTGTGGCCTAACATGCAAAGGAGTTCCTGCTACAAAAAAGCCCTGGGTTTTGACAACAAACAAGGTAAACAGAAAAAGAAGCAAAAGGTGGGTGTGGCTGGATGACTATACTTCTGGTAACATGGGGTGTGGCCTAATATGCTAATGAGCTATGCTCTCATGGGTGTGGCTGGATATGCTAATGAGTGTCTGTTGTTGGGTGTGGCCTATTATGCTAATGAGTTCCTGCTGGGCTTTTTCTACAAAAAAAGCCCTGAGGACAAATATTAAAAAGTGGGGGCAATTAGGGGGGGGGTGCCTGTGTTCAGTTGCCAGTCCTTCCATGTGAAGATTCTCTCAGGAAAAAGGGATTATCTTTTTGTGTACATTTGGTATTGACATCTAGCTGCCTTTTCATTTGACACACATGGGCAGAAGGCAGTGTTAGAATGCGCAGTTGCCCTTTTTGTCATGTTTCTGTTGGTGAAGGTCAGTTCTGGAAGGCATGCCTGTTGGGCTCTCTGCTTATTGGGACCCTGATACCTTCTTCCATTACGAAACTGGCAAGTTGACAGGTGTGCATAAGCGGGTGCATAGGGTATAGAAATAGTGGCGGTGTCATTCTCTTCTTAAGAATGAATCGGGAACTGCTTAATAGGTGCTCCTTAAAAAGGTAAAGGTTTCCCCTTGCTCGAAAGCCAGTCGAGCCCGACTCTAGGGTTGCGGTGCTCATCTCCATTTCCAAGCCGAAGAGCCAGCACTGTCCGAAGACGTTTCCGTGGTCATGTGGCCGGCATGACTAAACGCCAAGGCGCACGGAACGCTGTTACCTTCCCTCCGAAGTGGTACCTATTTATCTACTTGCAATTCCTTGCTTTCGAACTGCTAGGTTGGCAGGAGCTGGAACTAGAGATGGGAGCTTACTCCGTCATGCAGCACCCGGGTCTCGAACTACCGACCTTCCACAGCCTGCAGTTCAGCGTCTTAACCACTTGAGCCACCGCAGCTCCATTTCCGTGGTGCTCCTTATAATCGAGTAAAATATCCTAGCCAGCAAAATTACACTGTCACTCTTCCTGTATGCCTATCTAAATTGGCATCTAATCTTAGTCACTGGGAAACAGAACAGCTGAGGATATTGTTTATAGTGATGTCTATCTTATTGTTCAAACAGAAGAGGGTGGTTAAAAATCTTCATGACCTTTCAGATCAAGTAAGACAATTTTAGGAGTGAAGCCTGCTTTCCAAATATCATTCTTGTGGGACAAAAGCGGTTTTAGACAACCTGATGTATTTGACAAGGGAGGTGGAGAAATGAGCAGTGTGGAATCTGTCTGGCTTTTCTCTTACCCAGAGATACAAAAAAGAAAAGAAAAAAGGCTACTGGCTTAATCCTGAGACTCCACAGGCAGTTGTGTTGGTCTCTGGAAGTTCTCTCTAGCATGATCTTTGTTTACTACCATAAGGGTGCTTATTCAAATGAGGCTCTTTTTGTAGCAGGAACTCCTTTGTATATTCGGCAACACACCCCTAATGTAGCCAATCCTCCAAGAGCTTACAGTAGCCCCTGTAAGAAGAGCTCTGTAAGCTCTTGGAGGATTGGCTACATTAGGGGTGTGTTGCCTAATAGGCAAAGGAGTTCCTGCTACAAAAAGAGCCATCCATCCATCCATCCATCTATCATCTATCTATGCCAGGGCTCCTTTTGTAGCAGGAACTCCTTTGCATATTAGGCAACACACCCCTAATGTAGCCAATCCTCCAAGAGCTTACAGTAGCCCCTGTAAGAATTGCTCTGTAAGCTCTTGGAGGATTGGCTACATTAGGGGGTGTTGCCTAATATGCAAAGGAAGTTCCTGCTACAAAAAGAGCCCTGCTTATCCTAGTTGATATGGACACTCGGGGTAAACATGCAGATTGCTAGACACAGATCTGCTGCCAAAAATCTGCTGCTAGATTTGAGTTTAATCCATCCATCCATCCATCCATCATCTATCGGCGGGCGGGGGGCAGTCTCTCCCTGGGCCCATGCAAGGAGAACAAGACTTGCAAACACCCGACGCAAACAAAGGACAGGAATGCGTCTCCAGTGATTATATATACACACACCTCCCATTCCAAAGGAAATGGACGGACGTTTCTCATTGGAAATCAGAGTTGCTTGTCATCCTAGGAGGTCAGTATTGGTCCCGTGGCAGCTAGAAAGTCCCAACCACACCCGCTTTTCCACAAGAAACGCCATTGGTGGGTTTTTTTTGTTGAGAGGGCACAAGAGCTTCCAAGCCGGGCTGAGAAGCTCAGGGGTCTCGGGGTCTGGACACATGACCTTTGAGCTGATTCATCTGAACCTCGAACCAGGCCAAGTTAGGGCTGGATTTGGCCTCAGCATTTGGGTCTGTGCCCATCCCTATTGAATACAAACTTGTGGACTCACACAGATGCCATCCGCAGTCCCTTGAAGGCAGATCTGAGTGGTATAATACAGCCAGAAAGCTAATGGTTCTGCCTGGAATGAACCGTTTCTGTGTTCCCTTTCCTCCAATATCAAGGAAAGAGCTCTGAAGTAGGCAGGGGTCATTTCCTGGAGGAGCACACAGGAGCGGAGCTCCGGCAGTAAAGAGCCCAGGGGGCGGGCACATGCAACAAGCCCCACCCCCTGCTCCCAGCAGCCCTCAGTCAGAGCAAGAAGCAGCCAGGTAAGTTGCAGAGCTCCCCCTGGCCCCCCGGTCCAAAACAGTCCAGTGGCACCTTTAAGACCAGGTTTTATTCAGGTACAAGCTCTCCCTCCTCTGCAAGGGCAGATCTGCATGTTCCCCTCCCCCCCAATAGCTAGCAATCCAAAACAGTCCAGTGAAGCCTGAGCGGTGGGTGTGGCCTTCTGACACACTTCCGGTGATGCCAGGGGGTGTGGCATATGCAAATAAGTTATGCTAATGAGCTATGCTAATGAGCTCCTGCACCTCTTTTCTACGAAATGACCCCTGGAAGTAGGTATGTAAATATGAAGCCATTGTGTCCCCCAAAAAAGTCCAGCACATTTAAGAAGCATTTTGTCATCATTATGCTGGCAACAGTGCAAAAAGGAAGGGGGTCATATGTTCATATATGGTGTTGTGCAAAGATTCTGGATACTACCCTGTCAGGAAATCAAACTGCTTAACTCTGAATCATAAAATAAATACTCTCAAATAAAACATTCATAATTTATTTGCTTCTTGAAGCTTGTCTGGCTGTAGCTCCATTACGGAAAGCAAGTGAAAGTCCAGATCTACAACTGTGCCACAAGCCAGAATGGAGTAGAGAGCAGTGTTCCCTCTAAGCTTGAGTAGGGTGAGCTAGCTCACAGTTTTTTAGCCTCTGGCTCACACATTTTTGTCTTGGCTCAGGAAGGACAGCTCCAGAGCAAACTAATTTATGCAAGTAGTCAAACCGCTCGCTCACGACTTTAATGCCAGTCGCTCACCGAGTAGAATTTTTGCTCACAAGACGCCACAGCTTAGAGGGAACATTATAAGAACTAAAGTACCAACCGAACCTATTTAAGGGTCAAAAAAATCAGCCCTATATGGTCAGGGACCTGCCTACTTGAGGGACTGCCTTTCCCCATATGTGCCCCAAAGAGCACTGAGGTCAGGAACGCAGTAGCTTGAGAGACATCAAGTTGGCTGCCACTAGAGTCAGGGCCTTTTCGGTGGCGGCTCCATACTGGTGGAATGAGCTCCCAGAGGAGATCAGGGCCCTGCGGGATCGTTTACAGTTCTGCAGGGCGTGCAAGAGTGAGCTCTTTCACCAGGCATTCAGTTAGGAGCCGCCACCCCACTGCCACCAACATCGGTGGCTATGGATTGGCCCAGGCCTGGAGAATGCACCACACTACTGCGCAATGCCAAGGATCATGGAATTAGAAACATTGGTTGTATGTTATACAATATGCCATTTGAACTACTGATAGACGATCATCAGCACTAGCACTTGTTTATTGGATTGTTTTAAACATTTTGGAATGTTTTAATCTTTGTATGGTTTTATGGTACCGGGTACCAATTCTGTGGAGCTGCGGTGGCTCAAGTGGTTAAGACGCTGAACTGCAGGCTGTGGAAGGTCAGTAGTTCAGCAGTTTGAGACCCGGGTGCCACATGATGGAGTGAGCTCCCATCTCTAGTTCCAGCTCCTGCCAACCTAGCAGTTCAAAAGCAAGACATTGCAAGTAGATAAATAGGTACCACTTCGGTGGGAAGTTCTGTGCACCTTGGTGTTTAGTCATGCCAGCCACATGACCATGGAAATGTCTTCGGACAGCGCTGGCTCTTTGGCTTTGAAACGGAGATGAGCACCGCAACCCTAGAGTCGGATTTGACTGGCTTTCGAGCAAGGGAACCTTTACCTTTATTTTACCAATTCTGTAAGCCGCCCTGAGCCCACTTGTGGGGAGGGCGGGGTATAAATAGAATAGAAGAAAAAAATAAAATAAAATAAATGATACTTGGCTTCATTTGCCAACTTAAAACCAGATTTCTGTACCCCTCCAAAGTGCAGTGGATGATTTGGAAAGGCAATAGCTGAGTGATTTGCTGAACTGTAGTGCCCTGTACAATGACAATCATTATGATCTTCAATATGTAACCCTAAAATATCTCTCTACCCCAATTATTTGGCTACCTCAGCTTTGCATATTGTACTCATAACTAACAAATCATTACGCAGATCTGAAAAAGAAAGCCGTGCAAAGTTCCCATAATTTCCCATTGTTTGATTGCAGGTAGAAAAGCAGCATTCTTTGTCTGTTTCTCTTATGTTGAACATAAAAAAAGCCAGAAGGGGAAAAAATCAAGCTGTCCCCTGCCCACTGGTCCTCTGGAGAAAATTGTTTGGGGGGGAAGAAATGGGCAAAAAATAGATTCAACTGTGCCTGAGACAGGAATCTTTCACAGTCACAGAGCCCCTGATTTAGCCATGGGGTGGGGTTAGAGTTGACCTGTTCTTTTCTTTTGTACCATTTTCTCAATAGAAACCTTCCCTCCAGCTGTTATTAGCCCAATAGGAATAAACAAAAAGTAAAATACAGGGGGTATCGTTCTCCTGCCACAGTTAATAGCAGCTTGGAGAAGCTGATTTTTATCAGGAATATTATGGAAGAAGGGAAGGTTTCAACCCCCTGCCTCAGTACCCACTGCTCTGACTAACCTCAAGTGTTCCTTCACGACTTATAACATTAGACATTGGAGATTGGGTCTTAGACTCAACCTCTCATGTATTGTTATGTCCATTAGTATCTTCAAAATGGTCAGAAAACATAAATTAATCCCCCCCCACATTGGTTTTGATGCTCTAAACAGCCTGCAGCTCAGCGTCTTAACCACTTGAGCCACCGCAGCTCCGTTATGTCCATTAGTATCTTCAAAATTGTCAGAAAACATAAATTAACCCCCCCCATTGGTTTTGATGCTCTAAAATGTAGTAATTGATCTATCCCCATTCCCAAGTTCAATTACTATCCCCATTCCCAAGTAGAAGCTGTGGTGGCTCAGTCGTTAAGACGCTGATCTGCAGGCTGGAAGGTCGGTAGTTCGAGACCCGAATGCCGCATGACGGAGTCAGCTCCCGTCTCTGGTTCCAGCTCCTGCCAACCTAGCAGTTCGAAAGCAAGAAATTGCAAGTAGATAAACAGGTACCACTTCGGTGGGAAGGTAACAGCGTTCCGTGTGCTTGGGCGTCTAGTCATGCCAGCCACGTGACCTTGGAAACGTCTTTGGACAGCGCTGGCTCTTCGGCTTTGAAACGGAGATGAGCACCGCAACCCTAGAGTCGGATTGGACTGGCTTTTGAGCAAGGGAAACCTTTACCTTTTACCATTCCCAAGTAGTCCAAGATAGCCAGGTGGCAACCCTTATTGAAGGAGCAAACCCATTTATTTTCTGGGTTATTATCTTTTGAGCAAGGGAAACCTTTACCTTTTACTATTCCCAAGTAGTCTGAGATAGCCAGGTGGCAGCCCTTATTGAAGGAGCAAACCCATTTCTTTTCTGGGTTATTACGAGGCACATATGACTGCAATTTAAATCCCTTCTGATTAATCAGTTTCCTAGCTAATCACTAGCACACTTCAGAGGACGGCGGAAGACCGGAAGGCCTGGCGGGAGCTGGTCCATGGGGTCGCAAAGAGTCGGACTCGACTGTGCGACTGAACAACAACAAGCTAATCATGCTAATATTCTGGAATGTCTCACAGGTTTCCAGCTAGAGACCCTTTCACTCTCTAGTTGACTAAAATAAGCAGCTGACTTGTCTTTAGCAATCACTTTTGGGCCAAATTATATGTTAATCAGGAAATCTTTGGTTTGATTTCCTGATGGCTTCTTTTAAAAAAACCATTTATGGCATTATTTTAATGATTCTAAGATTTTTGTCCTGCTCTTTCTTTAAGGAGAAGAGCAGCAGGGGAAGGGGATGTTCAACCCTCTCCCTTGTCACTGTCCTGATCAAAATATTGCCATCAGGCTGCTGTTTGCCCTGTTGGAGAAGAATACAGGCATAGGACAAGTAGTAGCACTTTTCTCATTGCAGGGCTGATAGCAGGTTTACTGGGGGTGGCCTTGATTGGAAAGGGTACACAGCAGGGAAGGAATGAACCACCCCTGCCTTCACATACGGAGCTCCCTGGACTTGTTCTGAATTTGGGAGATCTCCTGCAGGTCTCCTGTATCATGAGTCGTTTGGCCCTCAGATAGTGTTAGAGATGACCGGTATCCCCCAGGAGCTTTCTGAGTGGGGTGATGGGCAGAAATGACATCCAGGAATGCACAGCTACCCAAAAAACTGGATGTGGCTTAAGTGCATTGTGTGACAGCCAAAACATTGCCCAATGTGCTTTGGTGTCGTGGTTAAGTGCGCGGACTCTAATCTGGGAGAGCTGAGTTTGATTCCCCACTCCTCCGCTTGCACCTGGCTGGATGACCTTGGGCAAGCCGTAGTTCAGATAAGAGCTGTCCTTGAAAAAGAGCCGTTTCTGTCAAGAGCTCTCTCAGCCCCACCGACCTCCCAGGGTGTCTGTTGTGGGGAGGGGAAGGGAAAGGAGTTTGTAAGCCGCTCTGAGACACCTTTGGGTACTGAAGGGTGGGGTATAAATCCAATCTCTTCTCTTCTTCTCAATGAAAATAGTTTATTTTATAGGAGGTCAAACAAATAAGGTGCAGAATAATAACAGTAAGTGGGTGAAAAGAAAAGAAATCAAATGCCCTAACGCGTCAAAATATGTACTGTCCCTAGCTCACTATTCCAAGTGTCACTAGACTACTCACCCTTCCCTCAGGATGAGGGTTTCTTTCCACAGCAGTCTTCCTTCTGGCTCTGCCCTCTGGGAAGAAGAACAACTTTGTCCTGCTGCTCCAGATCTTTTATTCCAAGCCCTCCTCTTTTCCTATTGGTCCGTTTTGGCTCCAAAACCTCTCAGAGGCTTCTGGGAGTTGTAGGCCCAGCCTCACCTACTGCTAGCCAGGCTCCTTGAGCCTAATAGGCCTCTGGTGGCACAGCCCAGATCATGACAGGGGCTGTACATGGAGTGCAACTTTTTTTTTTGCCATCAAGACAAGCTTGACGTCTGGCAACCCCTAGTGGGGCTTAAAGGTAAGGGATGTTGGTGGCTTGCCATCACCGGTCTCTGCGTCATGACCCTAGTATTCCTTGGCGGTCTCCCGTCCAAACACTAGCCAGGGCTGCCCTGCTTAGCTTCCGAGATCTGATGAGGTTGGGCTTGCTTGGGCTATCCAAGTCAGGGCATAGACTGCAACGTTTCGTTGTGGGTTGCCACTTGGATTGTGCTAATGAGACACACTGCCTCCACTTCGTTTCTGTTGAAAAATGTTTGCTGTGGTTGTGTGAAAAATGAGTCTTTTCTGTAAAGGTCATGTGTTGACGAAGTCTTAAAAAAATTACTCCGACATCCTTCATGATGACAATCAAAAAATAATATTGCTGGAAACAGCAGGGTGAGGTTGTGGTTGGTTCTGCTGTTGAATCAGGAAGAAAGAGACTGTTCCCAAACAAAGGTAATATTCCACCGGTGGGGCTTCCCGGGGAAACAAGTTTGGGAATTTGTTGGGATATCTTAATCCAGGGCCGATGGTTGTATTGCAGACCAATTGACCCTAAATTAAGATATCCCAACAAATGGTAGCAGACGCGGGTTTGTTTGCTACATACCACCACCGAGACTTGGCAGCTTTTAAAAGAAATAAAATAGGTTACATACTTGTAGTTACTCTAATATGCGTTAACAGCTACATCTTTCTATCTTTCTTAGCTTCTAGAAGAGAACTTCCTCTTTGGTTCACACAAAGGGCCATAGACTTGTGAATACATGAATGCTACTTCATCGAAAGCATTTCTACAAACAAGTTGTTAGTTGACCAATACAGAGGTTACAGGCCACTACATTAGGATAAACAACTCCCGCAACCTTTCCCGCCCTATGTAACGTAACATCCTGCTTGCTAACAAACAACATGTAACTCTATAATGGCTGAAATGTAAGCAACTTGCAATTCGAACAGAATTGCTCCCCTGCCAGACATGAACCTCCGTTGTCATGTCCCAGGACTTCAGAGCCAGATTCAGAAGCATTATCCTGTGTGTACGAGGCAGTCATGAGCAGTGTTCCCTCTAAGCTGAGTTAGTGTGAGCTAGCTCATAGTTTTTTAGCCTCCAGCTCACAGATTTCTGTCTTAGCTCAGGAAGGACGGCTCCAGAGCAAACTGATTTATGAAGCAGCCAACTCACTCGCTCACAGCTTTAATGCCAGTAGCTCACAAAGTAGAATTTTTGCTCACAAGACTCCACAGCTTAGAGGGAGCATTGGTCATGAGAAGTCTTGGATCTCTCTGTGAGAAGCTTGCTGCGGGCTCCATAGCTGGCCGGAGCAAGGAGGTGTCACCATCCCCTTCAGCAGAACTCTAAGAAAACCACGGAAGGAGCCTCATCAGTTTTCCTTTCTGAATCCTGAAAGCTGGAGGCATGCCTATTGGATCGATGCTTTGGCCCAAACACTAATATGGGACCTTCCCAGCCCCCCCCATAACAGTGACGCTAATGACCCCGATCATAAGCATACATTGCAGAGATGAGTGCCTGTCTGGTAACAAGAGGCCTTCCTGACCATAGCATGATTTCTGAGGAAACGTCTTGTTCTTAAATATGATAACTAGAGCTCCAGGAAGGGGGAAAGATGAGCATCCAGGTATAAAGCCTTGCAGCTGGTGCCTGGAGTCTGGCCTCCTTTGTGTATTCTTGCTTCTTTAGCTAACCTGCTGGACAGTAAAAGGTAAAGTTTCCCTTGCTCGAAAGCCAGTCGAATCCGACTCTAGGGTTGCGGTGCTCATCTCCGTTTCAAAGCCAAAGAGCCAGCGCTGTCCGAAGACGTTTCCGTGGTCATGTGGCCAGCATGACTAAACACCAAGGCGCAAGAAACTGAAGTGGTCCCTATTTATCTACTTGCAATTTCTTGCTTTCGAACTGCTAGACTGGCAGGAGCTGGAACTAGAGACAGGAGCTCACCCTGTCTTGCGGCACCCGGGTCTTGAACTGCTGAACTACTGACCTTCCACAGCCTGCAGTTCAGCGTCTTAACCACTTGAGCCACCGCAGCTGGACAGTACCTCTGCTCTTTTAGCAAACTTGGCTAGCCCTGTTGGACAGCTCCCCCGCCTCACAGGAAGACAGAGTTCTGAGCCTCTTAGTGGTGTATTTTTATCTCCCTCTCACCCAAGGAGCTTAAGTCAATATGTATTGTTCTCTTCTCATTCATTTTATCCTCACAACGCTCCTGTCAGACAGGTTAAACTGAAAGATGTGGCTGGCCCAAAGCCAAAGAGTGAATTTCAAGGCTGAGTGGGGTCCAGTATTATCAACCACTTGGCCACACACCTCTCATGTGGATTTCATGTTTTTCTCATCCTGGGAATGCTTTCCATGTTGCGAAATGGGCACCATTGAGCAGTCTTAGTTAAAACTCACTATATGTTCCACATGTGGAATGTCAATTAGTTTTTGGAGCTCTTACATATCTTGCCCTCAGACATGCAGTTCCTTCTTTTGGCTGCCACTGCTGAAGAGGAAGAAGAAGAAGAGATTGGA
>NW_015174399.1:64410-68421 GCF_001447785.1 Gekko japonicus | reverse complement strand
TCGGAAGGCGGTTTCTCCCCACCACCACCCGGCACACCTCCAGACTTGGATCCGTCCGGCTGCCTTGCATAACCAGATGGCCGGAGTGGGGCTGAAGCCGGCCGGTCCCTTGGGGCAGCCCTCCGCAGGAGAGGTGGGGGGGAAGCCGTGAGGAGGCGAGCGGGGCACTGCCCTCCCACCCCACCCGTCCGAGACACACAGACCTGGGATCCGAGGGACGTTGACAGTGGTGGAGAGCCTGCGGTGATGCCCTCTCCGTTGGGGTCAGCAAAAGTGGCATAGACTGGCATCTCCCTGTGCTTTACCTAGACCCTGGCATTTCAGAGGAGGCCCCTGTTGGAGCACGGATCACCCATAACCCTTTACGGTTGGTTGTTTCTGTGCCGTCCTTCGCTGCCAGCCTTGCTGCGAGATGATGGTCCGCGTTCTCTTACCCCTGTGAGAGTTTGTGCAAGAGACGTGAGGTTTGGTTCTGGGTTCGAATCTCAGGCTGATGGCTCCTGCTTCGACGCCTCGATCCAGCTAGGGGCAGAGGTGGTGGGGAGGAGGAGAGAGACGGAGAGGTCCGAAGCTGGCAAGCGAGTGTGCGGCTCAGGCTTTCTGGGGCAGGGGGGAACGTTAAGATGTGGAGATCTCCCCAGCTGAGAGGGGCTCCGTGGAGGCAACGTCAGGCTGGGCGGAAGCAGAATGCGCCACGCGACTCGGCCCCACTGCCCTGGCACCCTGTGAAGGATGAACTCCCGGGGCTCGCAGGATAAGCAGCCCACTGACAACGCGACCGACGGCAACATCAGCGAGAGGGAGCGCATCAGGGGGCGCATGAAAATGGTGATTGGGCAGCTGGAAGGTATCCTGCAGGAGCTGAAGGATGTGGCCAAGGAGCTGCGGGAAGTAAGTACCCATCAAAACGAGAGTGGAGGGGAGAGGGGTCCAGAGCTGGGGGTGTGTGTGTGGAGAAGCCGAATGCAGAGCAAAGGGGCTTGTGGTGCTTCGGTGTCGTGGTTGCACATGTTTGGGGGGCTGGATTAGTAAGAAACTATATTCGGATCTGCCGAAGTAAATGCGGAGAATGCGCATGTTCTGCAAGAAGGTTTCACCACAATGTGTTTTCACAAAGCCCGGTTCCCTTGCTCTGTGCCTTCGGTGAAAAGCCATCTTTGATTTTAGCAGAATTAAGTACGCTGAATCATGGGGGTTGTGGTCTTCTGGGTGCCTAAATGTCTGTGCATGTGTCTCTCGCTCGCAGTTGCGCTGCGTCAAGTGTACGTAGTCTTTGAACCATTCCAGCTTCTTCCGCTGAGCTGGTGCCTTTGTTAATAGCCCATGCCGCATAACCTGGGAATTTGGAAAAATTGTATACCCCATATTTCTACTACAAAGCAGCTCTCGAGGTGCCTAACAGAGATTAAGAGCGCTAAACAAACTGTTGAGACTCAATCCCAACAAACAAGATTGAGATTGAGAGCAACTGAAATAAATACATTATGCGTTAGCAGGATGATAGCTGTTAAACCAGGAGATATAACAGCAGATGTGCAGCAGTCAGTTTGAATTTATCAAATGGGTGCAGGTTGAAAGCTTACTGGGGGGAAAAACCTTTTGGAATAAAAAGTGTACTTTGTAGCATATTACAAAGTTGGGGAGCAGACAGGTTTCAAGGCCTGGGTGCTACGAATGACAAGGCCCTGTCCTGTGAGATTTTGAGAGGGAGGTTTGGTTGAAAACGTTCTTAAAATGTCGCAAGCCCACAGCTGTTACAGCTGTTGGACTATGGAATATTGGTTGTAGGAAGACTTCTTGGTCTAGGAGATCCGTGTGGCAGATTCTTTGAAAGCGCAGCCAGTTGAGACATCAGGATTATTTCGGAGCTACTGAGAGTCGACATATATTCTTTTTTTCTTCTTTGGGGATCGAGGGTGGAGGGGAAGGGTCGACTTGCATGGGGGAATCGCAGTGTTAACGTCACAGCCCAGAAAATAAGTTGGGTTTTGCCTTTGAAACCTCTTGGGACGGGGCTGCCTGGAACCCAGCATCTCTCCGGGCCTTCGTGAGAGTAGCAAAGCCGAGTTGCACAGGAGGGAACAATCCATGCTTTCTGTGCAAGCGTGCAGAACGGAGATCTTCTAGCAGCAGAGGGAAGCCACCCAGACATTTTTCAGCGGTTCACCCGTCTGAGGAACTGGTGCACGTCGTGTGTTAGCTTTCCTCGGGTGTCTGTGGCTTCTGTGTTAACTGCTAACCGCAAAGGAAGAATTGATGGGGGGCCTTGACTAAGGAACGCGACACAGGCAATTCTTCCTGGCAGCTAGGGTTGCCAGCCTCCAGGCTGGGCCTGGAGAGCTCCCGGCATCGCCACTGGTCTCCTGATCACAGAGATCAGTTCCCCTGGAAAAGATTGTTGCTTCAGAGGGCGAGCTCTGTGGCAGTCTACCATGCTAATCTCCCTCCCTTCCCCAAACCTTACAATCCTTGGTTTCCCCCCTCCCAAAAAAAAAAATCTTCAGGAATTCCCCAACCCAGTGTTGGCACCCCTGCTTGCAGCCGCCCTCCAGGTTCAGGAGCCCTGCACGGTCTTTCCCAGTAGGGAATCCCAGAGATTCTTGAACAAGAGACTGCATTTAGGACTTCCTGGGTGCAGATCGAATATTTTGTTCCTGAGCCGCAGTCCTGCTAAAGAAGCCGATTCTTAAAGCTGCCGTGGTTCTGAAATAATATTGTGCAGCAGAGGTGAGGGGGACTATACAAAGATGTTTTCCTTCTTGGCTGCTGTCATCCAGCCTCCGCGGTGTAAGAGACGAAAGGGCGCCACTTCCTCTCGGTCGCAGTGGTTTGGTTTTGTCGGTCCACCAGGAATAGTGTACGGCGGCATCAGTTGCAGGGTTTGTGGTCCTTCTGTTGGTTTTTGAGATTGCCCTGTGGCGGGTCGCCTTTCTTCAGAATCTCCAGCCTCCTCAAGGTGTCGAGTGGGGCAGAGTTAGATCCAACGGGACCGTTGGTCACAAGTAACTGTGTGGTGCCGTGGTTGGAATGGCAGGCACCGGAGAGCTGGGTTCGAATCCCCACTCTGCCCCGATGTTCATTTGGTGACTTTTTGAACCACGTCCTTCAGCCTTCCCAGCTACGACACCAACTGGGCGCATGCCGACTAAGTTTGGCATTTTCTATCCCCCCCCCAATGAATCTATCCACCCACCTTCCCTCCCTCCCCCGGTCTTTCCTCCTCCTCTGTTTTCTATACTTTCTCCCTCGTATAGCTGTTAATGCTCTCAAATCCTGATCCAGTTCTGAATCATAACATTCTAGGAAGCGCCTCCAGATCTGGCGACGCTTTTCGATGTATGTGTGGTTTTAACCGAAAAAAAGGCGCCTTTGAAACATGATTTTCGCATACAATGCCAAAGCCGCCACCTCCTGCTTTTGTTTGCTAAGAGAAACGTGGAAGGGTAGGAATGTTCACCCAGGGGCGCATTGTTGGGGACTCAGAAGGGCACATGCCTGCCCCCATGACTCGCTGTGGTGCAGCGGCTGTCCCCACGGCCCCTCTCACCTGGCACAGAGGTGGCAGGATAGAAACACCCCCCCCCCAAGGCTTTTAGACACCTTCTGAGCTTGCCCAGGCAAGCAAGCACTGAGAATTGCTAAGACAAATTTATTGATTTAAATATTTATACCCTGCTTTTTTTCTCTCCAATGGGGACCCAAAGCGTCTTACAACACTGTTCACTCCTTCTCCATTGTATCCTCAACATAAGAACCCTATTGTTGTTGTTCAGTTGCACAGTCGAGTCCGACTCTTCGCGACCCCATGGACCAGATCCCGCCAGGCCCTCCTGTCTTCCGCCGTCCTCTGAAGTTTGCTCAATTTCATGTTGGTTGCATCTATGACACTGTCTAACCATCTCATCCTTTGCCGTCCCCGTCATCTTTGACCTTCAATCTTTCCCAGGATCAGGGTCTTCTCCAGTGAGTGCTCCCTTCTCATTTGGTGGACAAAGCTTCAGTTTCAGTATC
>NW_015174399.1:62232-64179 GCF_001447785.1 Gekko japonicus | reverse complement strand
TGGAAACTCCTGGAGATTTGGGGATGGAGCCTGGGGAGGACAGGGACCTCGGTGGGGTACTCTCAGGCTGAGGTCTTTCCCATCACCTACTGCCAGATCTTTTAACTGGAGACACCAGGAATTGAACCTGGGACTTTCTGCATGCCGAGCAGATGCTCTGCCGCCGAGTCACAACCTTTCTGCATTGGGGTTGCACCCTTTTTGGATAGGAGTACGTGTGTCTCTATGCAACCAAACAAAAATCTCCTGCGCCAAGAAAATGCTCTGTCGGGAAGAAGGGTTGTGGCCAAGGTTCCTCCTGGACAGAGCTGATCTTTGCATGCAGGGATCCGTCTCCCCTCCACCACCTCCAACATGTTAGGATTTTCCCACTGCCATCTGAATTAAGCCACAGAGGCAGGACTTGTGAGGATTAAGGCTGCCAAGTGGGGGGGGGCAGGTAAACCCCCGCTTCGGAGGCCTGATTTCCCCCGCCGTGGAATCGGGCCCCGGGGAGAACTCCGCCCCCCGAAGCGCAGCGTGGCTGCATCACTGGAAGTGACGCAACCACGTCAATCACGTTGGGGGCGTGGCCCTGATCGTCGGAGGGAAAACTCTATGGTTTTCCCTCCGAAGATCGGGGCCACGCCTTCAACGTGATTGACGTGGTTGAGTCACTTCCGGTGACGTGCTGGCGGCGCACCGAAGGACGGCTCTCGGACCCCAGCGAGGCTCCCCCGCCGGTAAGATATTTTGACTTGGCAACCCTAGTGAGGATGGGTGGAGGGATTTCAGATGACGGATTGCAGAGATGAGATAGATTCATGGAGGATAGGTCCATCAATGGCTACTAGCCATGGTGACTGTGGGGAACATCCATGTTCAGATGCAGTCAGCCTCTGAATCCCAGAGCCAGGAGGCAAGATCAGGGGAAGGCCTTGGCCTCTAAGTCCTGTTGTTGGCCCTCCAGAGCAACTGTTTGACCCTGTGTGAGACGGGGCTGGACTAGATGGACCATTGGTCTGATCCTACTGGGCTGTTCTGATGTTCTTATCAGGGGATGGCCTTGGCCCCTATGTCTTGTTTTTGGCCCTCCAGAGCAACTCTTTGGTCACTGTGTGAGAGAGGATGCTGGGCTAGATGGACCACTGGTCTGACCCAGCAGGGTTCTTCTTATGAAGGCCTCAGCATCTATGCCCTGCTGTTGGCCCTCCAGAGGAACTGGTTGGCCCCTGTGTGAGACAGGATGCTGGACTCGATGGACCACTGCTCTGATCCAGCAGGGCTCTTCTGTTGTTCTTATGAAGGCCTCGGCCTCTATGCCCTGTTGTTGGCTTTCCAGCTGGTTGACCACTATGTGAGACAAGATACTGGACTAGTTGGAATGCCGGTTCTTTCTATGTTTGTATGGCCTGTTGTAAGTTTTTTTCACAACCAGGTTTGCTAAATATGTTCCCTAACATCCCAGAGGGGGAAGGGGAAAGAGCAAGGCACTGTGTAAAAGATAAAAGATGCAACACTCTCAATTTGTACCAGTGTGGTGGTTGGAGTGTGGGACCAGCGTGTTGTGGGCTGGGCCCGGAAGTTCTGCGGCCCAGTGACGAGGCCTGCTATCAGTTGAGAGCCATTAGACCCGTGCTCTGCTGGGATGGAGTTGCCAGACACTAGGTTGGTTGGGAAATACCTGGGGATTTGGGGAGGTGGACCCTGGGGAGGGCTGGGTTTGGGGAGGGAAGGGAAGGGACCAGTGTTCCCTCTAAGCTGAGTTAGTGTGAGCCAGCTCCCAGTTTTTTAGCCTCCGGCTCACACATTTTTGCCTTCGCTCAGGAAGGAGGGCTCCAGAGCAAGCTAATTGATGCAGCAGCCCAATCCCTCGCTCACAACTTTAATGCCAGGAGCTCACCAAGTAGAATTTTTGCTCACAAGACTCCACAGCTTAGAGGGAGTGTTAGACTGGACACCAGCAGG
>NW_015174399.1:59201-62193 GCF_001447785.1 Gekko japonicus | reverse complement strand
CCCCAGCAGCCATTTTCTCCCTGGGGAACTGTCCTTGGCAGAGTGAAAATCAGTTGTAATTTTGGGGGATTTCCAGGCCCTGCCTGGAGATTGGCAACTGTAGCTAGAGGGTCAGCAGTCTAACCAATCAGTTCAGATTCGTGCTTCGCTAGAATGTCTCCCAAAGCCTCTCCGGTGGTGGATTATCCCCATAGGGCTTATGAGATGAATCAGAGTGCACTTAAAAACCCAGGCGTCTCCCTTGCCTCGTTGTTGACGGAAGCCGAGATATCTTAAGTTGCTAATTCAGAGCGCATACAGATGTGCCTTTAAATGGAACTCAACGCTTCTTCTTCTTTCCCCCCCCCTCTCCAATGGAGTGAGCCCAGCTTTGCAACGGATTTGACAGATGTACTTGGGTTTATTTTAGCAATCCAGGCACTGATTTCAAGCATCGCTCTTGGCCCCTCCCTTCCCTCTTCCTCCCAGGATTCGGGCAGAGGTGGGTCGGTGACGGCACGAGCAGCAGCCAGTCGGCACTGTGCACAGCCCTATACAGATGGGTAGAATTTTTTTCCCTCTGGGCTCAGTTCTTGAACAAGGAATTGGATGGTTGTATGTCATGTGACGAGGGTTCTCCCACAACAGCTCAAACGGTGTGCAGGTTTATTATTTAGCACACTCTCTCACCCAACCTGGTGGGCTCTGTTCTTCCCTCCTCTCCTGTATCTTCACAAAAGCCCTGCGAGGTAGGTTAGGCTGCCGGAGAGTGCGACTGGCCCAAGATCACCCAACAAGCTTCCATGGCAGAGCGGGGATTCGAATCTGGGTCTCCCAAATCCTAGTCCAGCACTCTAATTGCCACACCAGTGGTAGCTCTCAGTATATATCTGGATTTATCCACAGTTATTTTGAAACAGCCATCTTTCTGTGTATGCGAACCAAATGTATGGTGCACAATTTGTAGGGTGGTAAGGAATTGCAGGAAATCCCTTTACCGCTATGGGGTTGGGAAGCAGTTTTTCTCCAGGCCGGATTGGCTGGAGATCCTGAAGGGTTTTATGGGGTTTTTGGTCATCTTCTGGGCATGAAGCAGGGGGTCACTGGGGTGTGTGGGGGGAGGCATGTTTGTGAATTCCCTGCATTGTGCAGGGGGGTTGGACTAGATGACCCTGGAGGTCCCTTCCAACTCTGTGATACTATGATTCTGAAAAGAAGCTCTGTCTAGAATGCTATCACGCCCTAGAGACAGAAGAACACAAATTTCCCTATTCCTTCTGTTCCTCCCTATCAGCCGATCTTCGAGTGTTAATAACGTTTCATGCCTTCCCAGAGCTTGCTGAGTCCTCAGTAGACCATCGGGCAGGGAGTTAGTTTGCAGTGCAAAGCATCCTGGGGAAGCGTGCCCAGGAGAGCCCTTGTCTGTTCTGTGGATGGCCTGGTTTCCTTGCTTTCCTGGTGAGTGTTGGGCCACGCAGTTTGTTATTCAAGAACAGTGATAATGATTTCACTTGCAGTAGCAAATGCTGATTGCCTAAGCGTTGGTGTGATGGTCCCGAATGCTGTTCATGTTAAGGGACAAAGCTGTTGAAGTCTTTGCAGTCCAACTACTGTGAAGGCAGGGCAAATGGTCAGTTTGGATGGGACGGTCCAGAATGCGATGGTCCAGAATGCTGTTCAGGAACAAAGCTTAAGGGACAATGCTGTTGGAGTCTTTGCAGTCCAACTTCTGCGAAGGCAGGGCAAGTGGTCAGTTTGGATGGGACGGTCCAGAATGCGATGGTCCAGAATGCTGTTCAGGAACAAAGCTTAAGGGACAATGCTGTTGGAGTCTTTGCAGTCCAGCTTCTGCGAAGGCAGGGCAAGTGGTCAGTTTGGATGGGATGCCTCACAGAGCTTCAGTTATGCGTAAAAGTGCATCTATGGATGTAAATTAGCATATGCAGGTTTTCTCCAATTTTAGCGTTCTTTTTCGGGACATCCACTCTATGGGGTCTGAGAATTGGAAGCCAAGCGAGCCATGGTGGCATAATAGGTTTGCCGGCCTGCAGGTGGCGGGTCTGGAGTTTCCCTGGAGTTGCAACTGACCCCATCCCTGCTGTCCCTCCTTCCTTCCCAACACCCCTCCCCATTTCCACCCCGAAGTCTCGAGGCATTTCCCAGCCTGGAGGTGGGAAACTGCCTGCCACAGGGATGTTGGTTTTGGTCTGCAGAGATTGACCGGACTGCTGTAACTTTACAGGTTGAGTCGAAAGTGAATTCTGTCCCTTGGGTCTTCGGATGGACGTGGGGAGTTGGGTGAGGGGGGTTAAGAAGCAATTAGGACAGAGCGAAGTGTCCCGTACTGAGTTGACCTTATGGGCTTTGGCTGCAGCTTTCCAGCTGAAATCTTTCGGACAGTCGTCTCAACCAAATGCCCTGGTCGGGAAGTCTGAGCGTTGTCCACTTCTGCAGGCCTTGAATGGCAGTTCTGTTCCTTTGGCTAGCCACTAGTTTTGCAGAGGGAGCGTTTTCAGAAGGGAACGGAGGAGTGAGAGGCCAGCGGCCAACTTTTTACCGCTGTTACCTTCTTGCTCTCTCTCTGCTCCTGTCCTCTTTGCTGCAGCGGCCCGAGGCGAATAGATAGTTTGGGTTGGCAACGGGAGAAACGGATGACTTTGCTTTGAGAGCTGGTTTTGGCCTCCCAGATACAGTCCCTGATAAGCAGGGGTCATTTCCTGTTGGAGCGCGCAGGAGCGGAGCTCCGGCAGTAAGGAGCCCAGGGGGCGGACACATGCAAAAAGCCCTGCCCCCTGCTCTCAGCAGCCCTCAGTCAGAGCAAGAAGCAGCCAGGTAAGCTGCAGAGCTCCCCCTACCCCCCCAGTCCAAAACAGTCCAGTGGCACCTTTAAGACCAAGTTTTATTCAGGTACAAGCTCTCCCTCCTCTGTGAGGACAGATCTGCACGTTCCCCCCCGCCCCCCCGTAGCTAGCAATCCAAAACAGTCCAGTGGAGCCTGAGCGGTGGGTGTTGT
>NW_015174399.1:52756-58113 GCF_001447785.1 Gekko japonicus | reverse complement strand
GACCTGTGAAGAAAGCCGCTTCCTGACTCCCCCGGCTCGGCTCGCCGTTGCCACCACGCTCGGCTCCCTGCCAGGCCAAGAGCTTGGGGAGGCTCTGGTGGGGACTGGAGGCAAAGCGAGGCTTCGATCTCCACCTCAGACGCTGCACCGGTTGGGGGCCGGCGGAGTTCCTGACAGGCTGAGCCCCGGCAGCGGGTGGCTGTGCCAAGTGCAGCAACTTTTGAGCATTTCGAGTTCTGCAGAAAACGCTTCCAGGGGAGGGAGTTGAGGAAGATCGATCTGCCCCGGAGAAGAATAAAGGGTTGGGGATTTCATTGGCCCTCCCTGGCAGTCCAGTGTTCCCTCTGAGCTGAGTTAGTGTGAGCTAGCTCACAGTTTTTTAGCCTCCGGCTCACACCTTTTTGTCTCCGCTCAGGAAGGGTGGCTCCAGAGCAAACAAATGTATGCAGCAGCCAAATCGCTCGCTCACAACTTAAATGCCAGTAGCTCACAAAGTAGAATTTTTGCTCACGAGATTCCACAGCTTAGAGGGAACATTGCCTGGCACCCCGGCACCTTCCCCCCCTCCCAAAAAAAAATCCACTTATGGGGCTGCTCTCGGCTCTGTATCGGCAGTTGCCAAAGCCACATCATGGGGATAGTGTAGCTGTCTTAAGTTGGTGGTGCACCAAAAAGATTCCTGCTCCGTTATGACTCAGAAGCAAAAATAAAAGGGGTTTTGTAGGATCTTGGGAGGTCTGCTGATGTTCACACCTATTGGCTTGGAAGCCACTAAGAAGATGCAGCGTGGAGGTTCAGGTCAGGGTTTGGATGCAGAGTGCGGTAATGAACAATGAGAACAAAAATGCCACATTCTTCTTTGATTTCCAGTCTGATTTGGGGAAACCATTGGTTTCTGCTGCTGGGTAGGGCCGGCCGTGAGAGGTAATCCACACTGTGAATTTGATGCTGCAAGTATCTTCATCGCGAACACATGGAGCTGCCTTACACGGAATCAGACCGTCAGTCCCTCAAAGTCAGTGTTGTCTACTCAGACTGGCAGCGGCTCTCCAGGGTCTCTGGCTGAGGTCTTTCACATGGCCTCCTACCTGATCCTTTTAAAACTGGAGATGCCGGGGATTGAACCTGGGACCCAATGCAAACAAAGCAGAGGCTCTGCCAGTGAGCCACAGCCCCTCCCCGTTATTATCATCGTCGTCATGTGTTTGTCAAGTGCCGTCAAGCTGCAATTGACTTGTGGTGACCCCAGCAAGGGGCTTTCAAGGCAAGGAAGAAGCAGAGGTGGTTGGCCATTGCCTTCCTCTACGGAGTCTTCCTTGGTGGTCTCCCATCAAAGGACTAACCCTGCTTAGCTTCCCCCAGCAAGGGCCTTTCAAGGCAAGTGAGAAGCAGAGGTGGTTGGCCATTGCCTTCCTCTGCGGAGTCTTCCTTGGTGGTCTCCCTTCCAAGTACCAAACCTGCTTAGCTTCCCCCAGCAAGGGCCTTTCAAGGCAAGTGAGAAGCAGAGGTGGTTGGCCGTTTCCTTCCTCTGCGGAGTCTTCCTTGGTGGTCTCCTTTCCAAGTACCAAACCTGCTTAGTTTCCCCCAGCAAGGGCCTTTCAAGGCAAGCGAGAAGCAGAGGTGGTTGGCCATTTGCTTCCTCTGCGGAGTCTTCCTTGGTGGTCTCCCTTCCAAGTATCAACCCTGCTTAGCCTCCCCCAGCAAAGGGCCTTTCAAGGCAAGTGAGAAGCAGAGGTGGTTGGCCATGGCCTTCCTCTGCAGAGCCTTCCTTGGTGGTCTCCCTTCCAAGTACCAAACCTGCTTAACTTCCGAGTCTGATGAGACTGGGCTACACCATGCCACCTTCTCTATAATAACAATAATAATAATAATATGGCATGCATAATAAGCCCACAGCAATATGCCCAATGATTAATTGTATTAAACAAATCCTGCAACTGCTGGATTGGATGCAGAGACGATTTGGAATGTTGCGCCCCTCCTTTTTGGCACCGCGCCCCCAAGCCCCCTTTTTCATCTGCTCCTCTCTTGTGCAAGTCAGGCCCGCGGTTCTCTGTTTTTGCCACGTTTCTTCGCACCCTATCTGTCATCGAATGTATTTATTCCCTTCATTGCTAAGTAAGCATTTTTCAGCCGGATTTACACATCAATAAAATTGGAGCTGTCTATATATAATGAAAGGCAGACGGTCTGTGTATAAATCGCCTGTGAAAGCCACACAACGGGCTGCATATGCATTAGAAACAAATGTATAAAACTGACGGCGAACAAAAAAAAGAACAGTGCGCCAAAAATCATAAATGGGCATAAAAAGAAATCAAATGGGTAACATTCACCTCATCCTTAGTTGGACTAAATGGACATAAGGGAAATAAGAGGGCCAGTCTCTTTCATGAGCAGTCTGTGAACAGTACGCTTTACCTTTCCATTAAAGGTTTCTCGGATGTCAGATCTATTGATATTATTACTTATTTATTGCCCTATCCCAGCTTATGCTGGGCTCTGGGTGATGTACAAAGGGGCATTATGCCGTAAAAGTATACAAAACATTAAAATGCAATATACGATTTGACAAAAAAGAAACCAGAATAAAAGATCCAAGATGGCGTCCTGTCAGTTTTCTAACTCAGTTCTGAGAGCCAGTTTGGTGTCGTGGTTAAGTGCGCGGACTCTAATCTGGGAGAACCGGGTTTGATTCCCCCACTCTTCCACTCGTACCTGGCTGGATGACCTTGGGCAAGCCATAGTTCTGATAAGAGCTGTCCTTGAAAAAGAGCCGTTTCTGTCGGAGCTCTCTCAGCCCCACCTACCTCCCAGGGTGTCTGTTGTGGGGAGGGGAAGGAAAAGGAGTTTGTAAGCCGGTCTGAGACTCCCTTGGGTAGCGAAGGGCGGGGTATAGATCCAATCTCTTCTTCTCCTCTTCTTCTCTTTTCCGGATGATCTGGCCATTTTCTGGGCAAGGGGAGAGGGAACTCCAAACTAGGGCTGCCAAGTGGGGGCAGGTAAACCCCCGGTTTGGAGGCCTGATTTCCGCCGCCGCAGAATCGGGCCCCGGGGGGAGCTCCGCCCCCCGAAGCGCAGCGTGGCTGCGTCACCAGAGGTGACACAACCACGTCGATCACATTGGGGTAGGGTTGCCAAATGTCAATTTCTTACCGGCGGGTGATCTTCTTCCCGGTCCGGGAGCCGTTTGCGGATGCGCGCGCACGCGCGCGCCGCCAGGACGTCACCGGAAGTGACGTCACACGCTGGGCGGGGCCACGCCGTTTGAGGGGAAAACAAAGAGTTTTCCCCTCAAATGGCTGCCATTTGAGGGGAAAACTCTTTGTTTTGATCGTCGGAGGGAAAACTCTATGGTTTTCCCTCCAATGATCAGGGCCACACCCCCAACGTGATCGACGTCGCGCGCGCATCGGTGGAGAGCTCCCAGAGGCCGGCGACGCTCCCCCGCTGGTAAGAAGATTCAACTTGGCAACCCTACTCCAAACAAAAATGGGGGGGGAGGCAGCCATGGGAAAACCGTCGCTGCCCTCAACCGGAAGCCTGGTGGGACACCTCCGCCTCACAGGGCCTGTGGAGTTGCATAAGATCCCGCAGGGCCCTGGCGTCATTTGGCAGGTTGGCCAGGACCATGAAGGCTCTGGCTTGGTTGAGGACAACCGGGCCTCCCTCAATCCAAGGACCACCAGCAGATCATTATCAGCAGAGCGCCAAGCTCTCCCGGGGGGACATACCGGAGGAGCTACATAATCTACTGCAGAAGGGGGGGGGGTCCTCAACCACTTTGAGCCTGCAGGCACTTTGGGGGGTTCTGACAGAGGGGGCTGTTGGGTAACCCAATTCCCCGCTCCCCTGCCCCACCAGCCAAAACTCTCTGGCTACGGGGCTGCACTGATGTCCGGCCCTGTAGCTAGGGATTTTGGGGTGAGGGGGCCTCGGGGGGGGGGTTACAGCTAATTAAATCAAAGCTAATAACATTAATTCAATTTGGGGCCAGCCCGGAATAGAGGGGGCCTGGAAGAAATGCTAGGGGGCCGGGCCCCACGGGCCCCACATTAGCTGCGGGCCTGCTGATGTCCCTCCCCCTCTCCGAACCCTACCCCGCAGATCTCCAAACCCCGGAGCCGGCAACCCTGTGGGGCATTTGCTTCCTCCTCCTTCCTTTCACGCTCTTCTCTCCCCCCCCCTTTTCTGTTATTGCTTTTGCCTTGTTAAACTGTTCCCCGGGCACCGGTTCACGGGGAGAGAGGGAGCGTGTCAAGGAAGGTGGGAAATTATTGCCGTCTGTTCTCCTGCCAGCGTATCTCCTTGGGAGAGGGCTGAAGCCCGTGAGTGAAACATGTAGTCGGAGGCCTGGAAATCAGCGCCGATATTTATGACCGTGGAAGCCGCTGCCGGCGCACAGTGCCGGCGAGGACTGACCATTGGCCGTAAATTACCTCCGAGGCCTGCCGTTGGCTTGGACCTTGGCCTCCCCAGTGCAAATCAAAGCCTAGGAGAGGGGTCGTTTTACCCCCCTCCGACTACAGCCAGCGGCAAAAATAGGATCCATGAAACGAGGCCCAGAAGAGCCCCCGAGTCCCCTTCCAAGAAGAACACCTGATCTCTCTGGCACATTTTTAATACGTGTTTCTCCCCCTCTCGTGTTATCCTCACGATAACCCGGCAAGGCTTGGAGTGGCGTAGGGTCGCCAGAGCCTTGCTGGGGGTGGGGGATCCCCCAGACCTGCCCCCCTACTGCCAATCAGCTGGTGGGCGGGGGATCCCCCAGACCTGCCCCTCTACCGCCAATCTGCTGGTGGGCGGGTGATCCCCCAGACCTGTCCCCTACCGCCAATCAGCTGGTGGGCGGGGATCCCCCAGACCTGCCCCCCTACCGCCAATCAGCTGGTGGGCGGGGGATCCCCCAGACCTGCCCCCCTACCGCCAATCAGCTGGTGGGCAGGGGACTTGCCAGCTGCGGAGAGAGGCCTAGGCTGCCGTTGCCTGCCATGTGGTGGCGTCTCTTCCGGCATGCCCTAGAAGCATTTCTTTTTCTTTTTTAATTTTTTATTTATTTATTTAGTGGGCGGGGGATCCCCCAGACCTGCCCCCCTACCGCCAATCAGCTGGTGGGCGGGGGATTCCCCAGACCTGCCCCCCTACCGCCAATCAGCTGGTGGGTGGGGGATCCCCCAGATCTGCCCCCTACCGCCAATCAGCTGGTGGGCGGGGGATTCCCCAGACCTGCCCCCCTACCGCCAATCAGCTGGTGGGCGGGGGGACTTGCCAGCGGCGGAGAGAGGCCTAGGCTGCCGTTGCCTGCCGTGTGGTGGCGTCACTTCCGGCATGCCCTAGAAGCATTTCTTTATTTATTA
>NW_015174399.1:50740-52408 GCF_001447785.1 Gekko japonicus | reverse complement strand
CGCCTGATCCCCACAACTGTGGGGCTCTAGGCGATGAACAGATTTAAAACCATATATGACATACTATAGCCACATGACCACGGAGAAGTCTTCGGACAGCGCTGGCCCTTCGGCTTGGAAACGGAGACGAGCACCGCCCCCTAGAGTCAGGATTCGGCCGGCTTTCGAGCAAGGGAAACCTTTGCCTTTTACCTTTTTGGTGATGTTTTGTGGCTCCCTCCCGTTTCTGGTCTGCGGGAGGCTTCGTGAGCACAGGGGAGGGAGTAAGCGCCACAGGGGATGGGGGGGGGTCCAAATAGGGTGCCAGCCATGGTATGAACCGTCGCTGTCCTCAGCCGAATGCCTGGTGGAACATCTCTGCCTTACAGGCCCTGTGGAATTGCATAAGATCCCGCTGGGCCCTGATGGTATTTGGCAGGGAGTTCCACCAGGTCGGACAGCCAGATGTCTCTCGTGATATCATCACATCACCAGTGATGCAGGATGCTCTGGTGTCTGGGCAAAAACGCAATGGTAGGAATGGCTTCTACCATAGACATTTTGCCCAAATACCAGAGCATCCCACATCACCAGCAACGTGATGATGTCACTTCAAGTGCATATACTTTCGGTCAGGGGTCATTTCGTAGAAAAAGAGGTGCAGGAGCTCTTTAGGATAACTTATTTGCATATGCCACACCCCCTGACATCACCGGAAGTGTGTCAGAAGGCAACACCCACCGCTCAGGCTCCACTGGACTGTTTTGGATTGCTAGCTACTGGGGGCGGGGGGAAGTGCAGATCTGCCCTCGCAGAGGAGGGAGAGCTTGTACCTGAATAAAACTTGCTCTTAAAAGTGCCACTGGACTGTTTTGGACGGGGGCGGGGGGGCTCTGCAACTTACCTGGCTGCTTCTTGCTCTGGCTGAGGGCTGCTGGGAGCAGGGGGCGGGGCTTGTTGCACGTGCCCGCCCCCTGGGCTCTTTACTGCCGGAGTTCCGCTCCTGCAGGAAAGGATCCCTGCTTTCAGTTTTACCATAGAGTTTCAGCCAGTTCCTAGAGTGTCGTGATGTTACTTCCTGGTTTTACCAGGAATGACTTCACTCCATTGGGCAACGGCTACCACCACCTCACCTCCCCCACCCCCCATTCTTCTCCAGGCTGCCATCAGAAGGTGTCTTGAAGACGAGAGTCAGGAATGGAGGAAACAGCATGGTATTCTTCCAGCTCCAGAAAGCTAGTTCTTTCAGTCTTTCCTTAAACAAATCGTTTCTCATCTCTGTTCCTCTCATGTGAAGCTGCCTGGACCAGTATTGTTTACTCTGACTAGGAGCAGCTCTCCAGGGGCTCAGGCTGAGGTCCTTCAGATCACCTACCACCTAGAACCATCGAATCATAAAACTGGAAGGGATCTCCAGGGTCATCTAGTCCGTCCCCCTGCACAATGCAGGAAATTCATAAATACCTCCCCCCAGGGCTATTTTTGGGCAGGAACGCACAGGAACGGAGTTCCGGCTGGCTCCCGAGTTGGCCACGCCCAGCAGGAACTCATTAGCATAATAGGCCACACCCAACAGCAGAAACTCATTAGGATTGGCTACATTAGGGGTGTGTGGCCTAACATGCAAAGGAGTTCCTGCAAAAAAAAAAAGGCCCCTGGGTTTGGACAACAAACAAGGTAAACAGAATA
>NW_015174399.1:49773-50463 GCF_001447785.1 Gekko japonicus | reverse complement strand
AAGCTCTTCCTAATGGTTAGCTAAAAACTCTTCTGATTTAATTTCAACCCGTTGGTTCTGGTCCGACCTTCTGGGGCAACAGAAAACCACTCCGCCCCAGCCTCTCGATGACAGCCCTTCAAGTCCTTGAAGACGGTGATCATATCCCCTCTCAGTCGTCTCCTCTCCAGGCGAAACGGACCTGATCCTTTTCGCTTAGGGTGGCCAACCTGGAGATCTCCCAGAATCACAACTGGTCTCCAGACAACGGAGATCAGTTCCCCTGGAGAAAACAGCTGATGTGGACAGTGGATTCTGTGGCACTGTATCCTGCTGCGGTCGCTTCCCTCCCCAAACTCTGCCCTATCTAGGCTCCACCCCCCCCCCAAAATCTCTAGGTCTTTCCCAACCGGGAGCAGGCAACCCTGTTTTAGCTGAAGATGCTGGCTATTGAACCTGTAACCTTCTGCAAGCAAAGGCTCTACCACTGAGCCCGGGTCTCAGGTGGAGGTCTTTCCCAACAACTACAACCACTGTCTGATTCTTTTAACCGGAGAGGCCAGGGATTGAACCCAGGGCCTTCTACCTGCAAAGCAGATGCTCTACCACTGAGCCACAGCCTCTCTCCCTCTCTCCCCATATATTCCCCAAAGAGCACTTCGGTCAGGGTCACAACACCGGCTGGTGACCCCGGGACCCAAGGAGGCCCAG
>NW_015174399.1:47406-49631 GCF_001447785.1 Gekko japonicus | reverse complement strand
GGGCGGCCCCCCCTGCCACTACCACCACCGCTCCATTATATAGGGATACTGCCGGAGGGCCGGGTAACATCTAGCTAGGGCCCTAGCCCTCCCCTTCTGTTATGCAAGAGGTTGGGAGTTTTTAGTTGTGCTCCGATGGAATTGAATTTTAACTGGCTAATCTATATTGAATTTTAACTTTTTTACATATTGTATGCACTCTGTGCCTGTGTAAGCCACCCTGAGCCCGTTCGCAGGGAGGGCGGGGTATAAATACAATACAATAAAATAAATAAACTCCGTCTGCCATCCAGTTTGCTTTCAGCAACAATGCACTGGATGAAATTCAGGGGCTCTCGTGCTTATATCCTTAAAGTTATCATTGCTGATCAAGCATTCATCACCTCTGACCCGCCAGTGCCAAGTCAGCACCATGGCCTTATCTGGGAACAGTCTCCCTTCCTCGCCAACTCCCTTTACGAGGACTGGGAGAGAAGTCCCTCAAGAGTCACAACTTCGCAGCACGTTTTAGAATGCAGCTGTGTGGCTTCATAGCAGTTTGGATCCCATATAGGTAAAGGTTCCCTTGCTTGAAAGCCAGTCGAATCCGACTCTAGAGTTTCCAAGCCGAAGAGCCAGCGCTGTCTGAAGACATTTCCGTGGTCATGTGGCCGGCATGACTAAACACCGAGGCGCATGGAACGCTGTTACCTTCCCACTGAAGCGGTACCTCTTTATCTACTTGCAATTTCTTGCTTTCGAACTGCTAGGTTGGCAGGAGATTGGCTAGGTTGCTAGGTTGGATCCCCTTACACAGCATTATATATAAGCCCTGTGGAACAACACAGTAAAGCCTTTTGTCGTATCACAGTATCATTCTGCGCTCTGGACCACTCGCTGAGAAGGGGATTCGACAAATTCCTGCAGGAACATAAGAACATAAGAGAAGCCATGTTGGATCAGGCCAGTGGCCCACCCAGTCCAACACTCTGTATCACAGAGTGGCCAAAACCCAGGTGCTGTCAGGAGGTCCATCAGCGGGGCCAGAATTCCAGAAGCCCTCCCGCTGTTGCCCCACAAGCACCAAGAAGACAGAGCATCACTGCCCCAGACATAAGAACATCAGAGAAGCCATGTTGGATCAGGCCAATGGCCCATCCAGTCCCGCACTCTGTGTCACACAGTGGCCAAAACCCAGGTGCCATCAGGAGGTCCACCAGGGGGGTCAGAACCAGTGTTCCCTCTAAGCTGAGCTAGCTCACAGTTTTTTAGCCTCCAGGTCACACATTTTTGTCTTAGCTCGGGAAGGAGGGCTCCCGAGCAAACTAATTTATGTAGTAGCCAGATCACCTGCTCACCACTTCAATGCCAGTAGCTCACAAAGTAGAATTATTGCTCACAGGACTCCACAGCGTTGAGGGAGCATTGGTCAGAACTCCAGAAGCCCTCCCACTGTGGCCACCCGGCTCCAAGAATACAAAGCATCACTGCCCCAGGAGAGATCCATCAATGGCTAGTGGCTAAATGTAGCCTCCATGTTCAGTGTACCTCTGAACACCAGTAGCTGAGGAGAGCTTCAAAAAAGGGAGTCTTTTGACTCTGGGGGGAAAGATGCATAACGGACCAGAAGTCCGTGTGGTGTAGTGGTTTGAGTGCTTAAGTTGGAGCTGGGAGACCTGAGTTCAAATCCACACTCTTGTCACGAAGCTCTCTTGTAACCTTGAATTGGATCTGATCTACCTCCTGGGGTTGTTGTGAGGAATTAAAGGGTAAGCGAGATCCATACGTGATGCTACGAATCCCCTGGAGGAAAAATTGGGTAAAAGTTCACTAGATAGGAGGACTGTGGGTCTGATCCAGCACAGCTCTACTCAGTGAGAGACGGAGAGTCACGGACAGGGGTCGTTTCGTAGAAAAAGAGCTAGGGGAACTCATTAGCATAACTCATTAGCATATGCCACACCCCCTGACATCACCGGAAGTGTGTCATGAGGCCACACCCCCTGACATCACCGGAAGTCTGTCATAAGGCCACACCCACCACTCTTAGTCTTAAAGGTTAGTCTTAAAGGTGCTATTTGTTAGTATTAAAGGTGCTATTTGAACTCTTGGACTATTTTGCAGCAACAGACTAACACAGCTACCTCGGGGAAGCTCCTGGATGGGGCTGGGAGTCCTTGCGGAGGCCACGTGGAGTGGCCTCGGCCAGGCAGAGGGGGAGGACGCCAACTTACCCTCCTGCTTCT
>NW_015174399.1:43689-47310 GCF_001447785.1 Gekko japonicus | reverse complement strand
TAGCATATGCCACACCCCCTGACATCAGGGGCCCGGCAGTGGACCTGCAAGGCCGGCGGGAGTGCAAGGAAGCCCCGCCAAGGCCCTCCCTGGCCCCAGGCAGGCAGGGGTGGGGAGAGGCGAGGAGGAAGCAACTTATCCTCCCTCTTCTCCTGCCTCCTTCTGGCTGAATGAGGGCCAGAAGCCGGGCCGCCGGAAGCAGGGGGCGGGGCTTCGTCGTGTGCCCCGCCCCACATCTCACCCGGGGGAACGGCGATCCCCCCTGAATTGACCTCTGGTCACGGACCATATTTCGTTTCAGGGGTTAGCCATGCTGGTCTGGAGTCGAACAGCTAGATTCAAATCCAGTAGCCCTTTAGGGACCAGCAAGGTTTTCAGGGGATGAACTTCTGAGAGTCAGAACTCCCTTTGTCAGATATGAAGGGAGCAAAGATTCGCCAGAACTCATAATTTCAAAATCTTGCTGATCTCTAAGGTGGTACTGGACTCGAATCTTGCAGTAGTAGCCATAGTTTTGCTGTGTTAGCGAACTCGGATTAGTGGCACAGCTTGCGTTCAGATCATGGTTCATTCAATTCAACCCTGGTTTCCTGTGAGGTCCCAACTGGCTTTCCCGGAGAGGCGCAATACTATCGGGGTGTGTGGATCTGTCTGTTAAAGATGGACGAGTGGCAAAGTTTAAGCAGATCTTTTGGCTGAGAGATACTGGCAAGCCTGTGACCTATAAAGCCCCATGACTTGCGGCAGATGCATCGAAAATTTGATCTCCGATTGGGAGTAAGGAGCAGGTGGATGGCAGGGGTGACGAACACGTGTGGCAGATGGCTTTTATCGGTTTTTAAATCTATCTGTGGGCGGTACTTTTGTGAATACTTTAATATAGCATCCAGCTTTCTTTCTTTCTTTCTTTCTTTCTTTCTTTCTTTCTTTCTTTTCTCTCTGTCTCTCTCTCTCTGTCTGTCTCTCTCTCTCTGTGTCTCTTTCTCTCTCTCTTTCTTTCTTTCTCTCTCTGTCTGTCTGTCTCTTTCTCTCTCTCTCTTTCTCTCTGTCTCTTTCTTTTCTCTCTCTCTCTCTCTCTCTCTCTGTGTCTCTCTTTCTTTTCTTCCTTCCTTCCTTTCTTTGTTCCTTCCTTCCTTCCTTCCTTCCTTCCTTCCTTCCTTCCTTCCTTCCTTCCCTATCTATCTCCCCCAGTGGGGACCCAAAGCACCTTACATCCGTCTCCTCTCCTCTGGTTTATCCTCAGAACAATCCTGTGAGGTAGGTTAGGCTGAGAGTGCGTGACTGGCCCAAGGTCATCCAGTGAGCTTCTGTGGCACAAGCAGGGAGTCGTACCTGGGTCCCCCAGATGTTAGTCCGACACGCTTAACCACAATGGTTCTCTAAAATATATATTGCTGAGAAAGAAGGAATTAATTTGTTTTGACTTTGGGCTGCCACTTGGGGGGGGCATAGTGATTTATTTACATCATTTATACCCTGCTTTTCTACCCAGTGGGGACCCCTGAGTGGCTTACATTATTCTCCCCTCATCCACTTTATCCTCACAACCACCCTGTGAGGTAGGCTAGGCTGAGAGTCTGTGACTGGCCCAACATCACCAAGTGAGCTTCCATGGCAGAGTGGGGATTCAAACCTGGGTCTCCAGATCCTAGTCTGATGCTCTAACCACTACACCACACAGATGACAGCCCTACTGATCTCTTCCTTTAGTGTGGAAATGGGTCTAGGGGAGGTATACCCCCCTGAGATAGCATCAAAGTTCTTTTCAGCCCCCTCCTTACTGTATTTCCTTGGCAGTGAAGTCCTACTGATTCCAAGACAGGTCTTAAGAACATAAGAGCCCTGCTGGATCAGACCAGTGGTCCATTCAGTCCAACATCCTGTCTCACGCAGCAGCCAACCAGTTCCTTTGGTGGGACAACAACAGGGCATAGATGCTGTGGCCTTCCCCTGATGTTGCTTCCTAGCACTGGGATTCAGAGGTTGACTGCCTCTGAATATGGAGGTTCCCCCTCATTCACCATGGTTAGTAGCCATAGAAGAAGAAGAGGAGGAGGAAGAGGAGATTGGATTTATACCCCGCCCTTCACTACCCAAAGGAGTCTCAGAGCGGCTTACAAACTCCTTTCCTTTCCCCTCCCCACAACAGACACCCTGTGAGGTGGGTGAGGCTGAGAGAGCCCTTACAGGAACTGCTCTTTTTCAAGAACAGCTCTTATCAGAACTATGGCTTGCCCAAGGTCATCCAGCCAGGTGCAAGTGGAGGAGTGGGGAATCAAACCCGGTTCTCCCAGATGAGAGTCCACACACTTAACCACTACACCAGACTGGCTCTCGCCAGACTTGTCCATGAATCTATCCAGTCCCCTTTGAAAGCTGTCTATTCCTGTGGCCACCCCTACATCCTCTGGCAGCGAATTCCACATTTTAATCCCTCTCTGTGTAAAGCAGTATTTCCTTCTGTCCAGACTAAACCTACTGCCCGTCAGCTTCCTTGGATGCCCTCGAGTTCTAGTCTTTGGGGAGAGGGAGAAAAAAAACCCTCTTTCTCCACCCCGTGCATCAATCTCTCTCATTTCCCCTGTTCTAAACGGAAAAGTCCCGGACTCTTCAGGCTTTCCTCCTAGGGAAGGTGCTCCAACCCCCTTGTCGTCTTGGTTGCCCTTTTATGCACTTTTTACAGCTCTGCCATATCCAGGGGTCATTTCGTAGAAAAAGAGGTGCAGGGGCTCATTAGCATAACTCATTAGCATAACTTGTTTGCATATGCCACGCCCCCTGACATCACCGGAAGTGTGTCAGGAGGCAACACCCACCGCTCGGGCTCCACTGGACTGTTTTGGATGGCTAGCTATTGGGGGGGGGGAGTTCAGATCTGTCCTCACAGAGGAGGGAGAGCTTGTACCTGAATAAAACTTGGTCTTAAAGGTGCCACTGGACTGTTTTGTGCACTCCTGCAGGAAATGACCCCTGGCCATATCCTTTTGGAGATATGGTGACCAGAACTGTACATAGGATTCCCAATGTGGCTGCACCGTAAATCTAATAGGGGCATTATGATATTGGCTGTTTTATTCTCAATCCATCATCGTTGCTACTTTGTTGTGACAGTGGCTCTCTGTTAGGAGTCTCTGTCGGCAGCCAGCAAAGGGCTAGAGGCACAGCAGGGCTTACACAAGTGCAAGAAGTATAGTGTCCAGAGATCACGGGATGTGAGGGTACCGCTTGAAGAGCTCCCCCCCCGGTCTAAAACAGTCCTGTGGCACCTTTAAGACCAAGTTTTATTCAGGTACAAGCCCTCCCTCCTCTGCGAGGACAGATCTGCACATTCCCCCCCCCCCAATAGCTAGCAATCCAAAACAGTCCAGTGGAGCCTGAGCGGTGGGTGTTGCCTTCTGACACACTTCTGGTGATGTCAGGGGGTGTGGCATATGCAAATAAGTTACGCTACTGAGTTACACTAATGAGCTCCTGCACCTCTTTTTCTACGAAATGACCCCTGATCTAGAGGATGGTACGGAGTTGTTTTCTGATGCCCCAGAAGGTTGGACCAGAACCAACGGGTGGAAATTAAATCAGAAGAGTTTTCAGCTAAACATTCAGAAGAACTTCCTGACAGTC
>NW_015174399.1:26105-43677 GCF_001447785.1 Gekko japonicus | reverse complement strand
GGTTCCTCACTGGGACAGGCTTCCTCGGGAGGTGGTGGGTTCTCCTTCTTTGGAGGTTTTCAAGCAGAGGCTGGATGGCCATCGGACAGCAGTGCGGATTGTGTGAACTCAGGCAGATCACGAGAGGGAGGGCAGGAAGGGTTGCCTCAGTGCTTAGTTCTCGTGGCCCTTTCTGACACACCCAGGGAAATGCTGACTGCCACTTTGGGGTCAGGAAACAATCCTGGAGGGTTTTTGGTCATCTTCTGGGTGTGGAACAGGGGTCACTGGGGGTGTGGAGGGGGAGGTCTTTGTGAATTTCCCGCCTTGTGCAGGGGGTTGGACTAGATGACCCTGGAGGTCCCTTCCAACTCTACGATTCTATGATTACTCCACAACCAGTTGGATTGGGACATGGTTCTTGGACAGGGTTGCTACCAAGTTGCCTGGCCCCCTTGTTTTAGCCATTTATTTATCTTCTCCGTCCATCAGACGCAGTACGCCTCATACACTTCGAAACGGGGACCCTCTCCTAGATTTATTGCACGTCTTGGATCCGCCTTGCAAAACAATCCCACCGCATTCCACCCCCACCCCCATCCTAAATTTCAAGAATTACACATCCGCTAACTCGGAACAAGCTTGCCATTTATTTTTTCGAGGATAAATATAGAGCGTTGTTGAGTCACAGGGTTCTGTTCCATGAACATGAATGCAAAGGCGGATCCAAATCTGCCCTCACACCGCCGAGAGCCGCCTTCTCTCCCAGCTCACTTTCCTCCTCCTGCTCTCCCCTGGGGTCATGACTAGGGCTGCCAACCTCCAGGTGGGCCCTGGAGATCTCCCAGAATTGCAGCTGTTCTTCAGGCCACAGAGACCCCCATTCCCTGGAGAAAAGGGCTGCTCTGGAGGGTGGACTCTATGGCATTATCCCCTGCTGAGACCCCTCCCCTCCCCAAACCCCGCCCTCCTCTGGCTCCACCCCCCCAAATGTCCAGAAATTTCCCAATCTGGAATTGGCAACGGTTAGGACTGACCTGTGAGAGAATCATAGCTCACTTTTATGTCCTGACCTGCAACTCAGTGGCCACTGATCCAGGACGTTTCGATCCTGCCCGTCTTTCAAGGAGCTCGGGACAGGACAGAGGGCTCCCCCTTTCTCTTTTTATCCTCACAACAACCCTGTAAGGTAGGCTGATAGAAAGGGACTGGCCCCAGATCAGCCGGTGAGCTGGGTGGTACAATGCACAGTACCTGAACCGTCAGTCACATTTCATTTTCAGTACTGAACACATATCCGTAAGACCAGAACTGTTGGCAATCCGTGATCAGATCCGGAGAAGGTGGTGTGGTGCAGTGGTGAGAGTTTTGGCTGAGGATCTGGGAAATCAGGTGGTACGTATGAATATATGAAGCTGCCTTCCACTGAATTGGATTCTTGGTCCGTTTATTAGTACTGGCGGCTCAGACTGGTGGCAGTTCTCCAGGGTCTCACGCAGAAGTCTTCCACATCAGCTGCTACCTGATTCTTTCAACTGGAGATCTTGGGAATGGAACCTGTGACCTTCTGCATGCCAAGCAGAGGCTCTACCACTGAACCAGGGTCTCAAGTCAAGGTGTTTCCATCACCTACTACCTGGTCCTTTTAATTGGAGATGCCAAGGATTGAACCGGGGATCTTCTGCATGCCAAGCAGAGACTCTACCACTGAGCCAAGGCCTCAAGCCAAGGTCTTTCCCATCACCTACTACCTGGTCCATTTAACTGGCGATGCCGGGGATTGAACCGGGGACCTTCTGCATGCCAAGCAGAGATTCTACCACTGAGCCAGGGTCTCAGATCAAGGTCTTTCCCATCACCTACTACCTGGTCCGTTTAACTGGAGATGCCAGGGATTGAACCGGGGACCTTCTGCATGCCAAGCAGATGCTCTAGCACTGAGCCAGGGTCTCAGATCAAGGTCTTTCCCATCACCTACTACCTGGTCCGTTTAACTGGCGATGCCGGGGATCAAACCCAGGGCTTTCTGCACACCAAGCAGGCGCTCTGCCCCTGAGCCACGGCCCTTGGTTGAAGCCAAAGGCTCCCCTTTTCCAGCCGCTCGGAGATTTTCAAGGAAGGCAATCGAATAAACACTTGTGCTTCTGAGTAAATGTTACATATAGAACTGTCACAAAGCAACGCAATTCTTCCCAGGGGCGTTTTATTAACCCCGTCTTGCTGTGCCAATTTGTCACTTTATTAAAGTGCCTCTCCAGAAAGCGTATTGCCCATAACTGTGATGTTTCAGCACGTTTTGGAGCGCCTGCAATATCTTAATTTCATTTAGCACAGGTAAGAAATATCTCTCTCTCTCTCTCTCTCTCTCTCTCTCTGTACCTCCCTCCTTCCCCCCCTTCCTCCCCCCGTTTGACAAACGTATTCATCTATGGCTTCCCGATGCTCACGGCAGTCCCTGGTAGCAATTTTTGGGGGAGTGAAACACAGCCGAGACGGTTGGAAATGATTGGCTGTTCTTCACTTTCAGAAACAATCCAGCAGCTATTTGTTATTTTGTCTTCACGTGAGATATTTCTCAATTATCTTTTTTTTTAAAAAAAAAATGTGCATTATACAGGGCGCAATTGTTCGAGGGGAACTAGAAGAAGAAGGGGCGAACGGAGGCATAGAATATTGCCGAGGTGTCGGGAGAGCCCAGAGAGGAAATGGAGTAGAACAGGTACCAATTAAATCAAACGGGAGGTCATGTGGAAGAGGTCAAGAGAATAGGATCTCTTCCCAATTCCATTTAAACTATCTGCTTCCGTCCTTCTGTTGAGAGCCAGTTTGGCATAGTGGTTAGGAGCATGGACTCTAATCTGGGAGAGCCGGGTTTGATTCCCCACGCCTCCACGTGCAGCTGCTGGTGTGACCTTGGGTCAGTCACAAGTTGTCTCAGAGCTGTTCCTCTCAAGAGCAGTCCTCGAAAGAGCTCTCTCAGCCCCACCTACCTCACAGGGTGTCTGTTCTGGGGAGGGGAAGGGAAGGGAAAGGAGATTGTAAGCCGTTCTGAGACTCCTTCAGGTGGTGAAGGGCAGGGTATAAATCCAACCTCTTCTTCTTCTTCTGATGTAGTGAGGCTTCACTCACAAAAGTTGTACCCTGGGGAAATGTTGTTGGTCTTTAAGGTGTTGAGAGACTCAGATTTTGTTCTGGCGCTACAGACTAACACGGCTACCCGGCCAAAATGATCGTTCTTTGTGTTCTTCTCGTAAGATTGCCCAAACACCTGAAGCTGTCTTCTGCTGAGGCAGACCCTTGATCGAGGTTCATGAAATGATGCACGGGGTGGAGAGCATTGAGGAAGGGAACTCGTTCTCCCTCTCCCAAAAGACTAGAACTCGAGGGCAGCCAATGAAGCTGACGGGCAGTAGGTTCAGGACAGACAAAAGGAGATACTTCTCTAAACAGAAGAGTGTCCAGAAGGACATGGCGGAGCTTGAAAAAGTAGAGGAGGGCGACCAAGATGATTAGGAGGTTGGAGCTTCTTCCCTATAAGGAAAGGCTGAAGGGTCTGAGACTTATCAGTTTAGAAAAGAGGCGATTAAAGGGGGACATGACAGAGGTTTAAATTTTTTTTCCGGAGGATAGGTCTATCAGTGGCTACCAGCTACAGTGACTAAAGGGAGCCTCCACATTCAGAGGCAGTCATCCCCAATCCAAGAGGCAACATCAGGGGAAGGCCTCGGCCTCTCTGCCCTGTTGGAATCTGGTTGGCCACTGTGTGAGTAAATGGACGACTGGTCTGATCCAGCAGGGCTTATTCATTCCTATGTTCTGATGTCTATCAAGGTCAGCATTGCCTGCTCTGACTGGCAGCAGCTACGGAGGGTCTCGGGCAGATTAAACCTGGGACTTCCTACACGCCAGTCTGTTGCTTTCCCACTGAGCCATGGCCCTTCCCTCCGACGCAGGGGTCATTTCCTGCAGGAGTGCACAGGAGCGGAGCTCCGGCAGTAAAGAGCCCAGGGGGCGGGCACATGCAACACGCCCCGCCCCCTGCTCCCAGCAGCCCTCAGTCAGAGCAAGAAGCAGCCAGGTAAGTTGCAGAGCCCCCCCCCAGCAATCCAAAACAGTCCAGTGGCACCTTTAAGGCCAAGGTTTATTCAGGTACAAGCTCTCCCTCCTCTGTGAGGGCAGATCTGCACGTCTCCCCACCCCTCCATAGCTAGCAATCCAAAAGAGTCCAGTGGAGCCTGAGCGGTGGGTGTTGCCTTCTGACACACTCCCAGTGACGTCAGGGGGCGTGACATATGCAGATGAGTTATGCTAATGAGTTATGCTAATGAGGTACTGCACCTCTTTTTCTACGAAATGACCCCTGCTCCGACGTATAAGCCCATGGACACCATGGTGGAATTCAAAGATTGCCTAGTGTTTGCAAGGGGAGGCAGCAGAGTTTCCAGATCGAGGGTTTCCTGTCCTCCGTTCCTTCCCCAGTCTGGGAGTTCTCCCTACAACTCCATCTCATTTTCACCGGAAGAATATCGGCTTTGCACACCATTAGATACGGCACTCTCATTTGCAACTAGATTTTCCGTGTGGACGGGCAGATCTGGGAGTCGAACAACAGCTATAATTCAAAGACTGTGTAAATATCCAGCAGGGCGTATCTATCGCCTCTTGCCTGGGGCACTTCACAAAAGGCACCGGTTGGATCCGGACCCGGTCATTGCACACGCGCCAGCATCTCACGGCCTTTAATGCTTCAGGAGTCCTTTTTTCCCCTCTCTTCTTTAACACATGTTCCAGCCTTCCCTCCTTCCTTCCAGTTGAGGTCAGAGAAATTCTAAAATTAAATCCGGCGCTGGAACATGTGGCTGTGCACGCTGACAGATCACCACAAAGCAAAGCAGTCATGACGGGACCATAAATACAAAGACAACGCGGTGCGTTGGAGGTGTGCGTTCTGCTGATGTACAGGAGGGCAGCGAAACATTGCACCCAAAGAATATCGGTGGCAGTACCGTACCAGCAATGCGAGATTCCGTCGCTTGCTGTGTTTTATCAATGCACTTTATAAGATGGAACAAATAGAACACATTAACTTATAGAAGGTTTTTGCAGTGTATATTTGTGTTGTTTGACTCTTCTAACACTGCAGCTCGAGTTTCTACAGCCTCCAGGTGGCACCTGGAGACCCCCCAGTATTACAACTCATCCCCAGACTAAAGAGATTTGATCCGTGACCCTGGCTCAGTGGTGGAGCATCTGCTTGGTATGCTGAAGGTCCCAGGTTCAATCCCCGGCATCTCCATTTAAAGGACCAGGTAGGAGGTGATGTGAAAGACCCTGAGTCAGTGGTGGAGCATCTGTTTGGCACGCTGAAGGTCCTAGGTTCAGTCCCTGGCATCTCCAGTTAGAAGGACCAGGTAGTAGGTGATGGGAAAGTCCTTGATCTGAGACCATGGGTTCAGTGTAAGAGCATCTGCTTGGCATGAAGAAGGTCCCCGGTTCAATCCCTGGCATCTCCAGTTGCATGGATTGGGTAGTAGGTGATGAGAAAGATCTCTGCCTGAGACCCTGGCTCAGTGGTGGAGCACCTGCTTGGCATGCAGGTTCAATCCACGGTGGAGGTGATGTGAAAGACCCTGAGTCAGTGGTGGAGCATCTGTTTGGCACGCTGAAGGTCCTAGGTTCAGTCCCTGGCATCTCCAGTTAGAAGGACCAGGTAGCAAGTGATGAGAAAGACCTTGATCTGAGACCATAGGCTCAGTGGTGGAGCACCTGCTTGCATGGATTGGGTAGTAGGTGATGGGAAACACCTTGACTTGAGACCCTGGTTTAGTGGTAGAGCCTCTGCTTGGCATGTAGAAGGTCACAGGTTCCATTCCCAAGATCTCCAGTTGAAAGAATCAGGTAGCAGCTGATGCGGAAGACTTCTGTGTGAGACCCTGGAAAACTGCTGCCAGTCTAAGCCGACAATACTAATAAACAGACCAAGAGTCCAATTCAGTGGAAGGCAGCTCAGACCTCTGCCCGAGACCCTGGCTCAGTTGGGGAACACCTGCTTGGCATACAGAAGGTCCCAGGTTCAATCCCCAGCACCTCCAGTTACAAGGATCTGGTAGTAGGCGATGGGAAAGACCTTGATCTGAGACCATGGGCTCAGTAGTGGAGCATCTGCTTTGCACACAGGTGGTTCACAGGTTCAATCCCCGGCATCTCCAGTTAAAAGGCTCAGGTGATAGAAAGACCTCTGCCTGAGACCCTGGAGAGCCGCTACCAGCCTGAGTAGACAATACTGACCTCGATGGACCAAGAGTCCGATTCAGTATGAGGCAGCTTCATGGCCGTTCTGTGTACAGTGCTCTGGACAAAATGTGGAGATAGAATACAGGCTACAGAGGGCTCCTGGTGGGTCTGTGCCCATCTGGGAAAAGAACAGGCCGCAACGAATTCCAAAAACCACAGCCTATTTGAGATGAGAGCAGAGGTCCATCAGTGGCCATTAGCCACAAGGTCTAGATAGGGGCTCTGGGGCAAGTGATGCTCTATCTTCTTGGTGCTTGGGGGGGGCAACAGTGGGAGGGCTTCTAATGTCCTGACCCCACTGGTGGACCTCCTGATGGCCCCTGGTATTTCTGGCCACTGTGTGACACAGAGTGTTGGACTGGATGGGCCTTTGGCCTGATCCAACATTGGCATCTCTTATGTTCTTATGTGACAGCATCCATACCCGTTTGGGTTGCCAGCTCTGGGTTGGGAACTACCTGGAGATTTGTGGGCGGAGCCTGAGGAGAGCAGGGTTTGGGGAGGGACCACAGCTGGGCCGAGGGCCATGGAGTCCACCTTCTGAAGCTGTCCTTTTCTCCATCTCTGTGGTCTGGAGGTCGGCCGTGATCCCAGGCTGGCCACAATGCTCCCTCTGAGCCGTGGAGTCTTGTGAGCAAGAATTCTACTTTGTGAGCTACCGGCATTCGAGTTGTGAGCGAGCGATTTGGCGACGGCACAGATCAGTTTGCTCCGGAGCCCTCCTTCCTGAGGCGAGACAAAAAGGTGTGAGCCGGAGGCTAAAGAACTGCGTGCTGGCTCACACTAACTCAGCTTAGAGGGAACGCTGGCTGGCAACCATCATAATGGGTTGAGCCCCATCCATCTGCAGCGTCGAAACGCTTTAGGGTAGCATTTTTCTCCCACTGCGAGACGACAGTCTTGCCGAAACGGAGGGGTTAAAGATTTTCCTCCTCTTCCTCCCTCCCTTTCCCTTCTCCTCTTCTCTGCATTTGATGCATTAGTTCCCCTGGTCCGCAAAAACAACACAAAAAAAAGAAGAAGAAGAGAGAGCGAGAGAGAGAACTACTTTCTGCTGATGCGTCCCTTCCACAGCCCCATTGCCCTAGAGACTCGGGGATTGTCTAGCAACGCAGCGCACTGGGCCTCGCGCCAAATGGCACACATCATCCGGCGTGTCCGCCGAGGAGGCTCCGAATCCCTCGCCAAGCAACTCGTGCGATCCTGGGGGCTTGCTTGGATTAAAAGTAAATCTTCATTAAAATCAAATTATATATATGCATGTATGTATGCACACTGAGGCCTAAAGGAACCCAGCAAATGGCAGCGACACCGAAGACGGTACAGCCCAAACACCTTTTTTTTTGGTACCCCACCAGTATTGTGTCTCCAGTTGGCAAAGGTGAAGAAGCTCCGTTTTTATCGGATGGCCCCCAGAAGTGCTCCGCCGGGCCATGGAAGGGAGGCGCATGAGAGTCAAGGTTCTTTCGGCGCCTGTGACTGACGGAGGCCTCTCTCTTTAAAAGAGGGGGGGGCTCGGGCTTCTTTTCCAGAGGTTGCCATGGCGATCGGAGTGACCATGGCATCCTGCTCCAGGCAAATATCAAATCTTTTGAACTGTGTGATTTATATTCCCGGGATTCGCCAAACCTGTTAAAAGACAGCCTCTTAATTGACTCTCTCCTCAGAAGTCAGGTCAAATTAATTAGCGACGTGCCAAGCTCCCAATGATATATATATTTTAAAAAATGCGTGTTTGTGTGGTTGGTTGGTTGGTAGGTAGGTAGGTAGGTTAGATTAGATTAGACAGACAGACAGACAGACAGACAGACCACACACAGAGACCTGGGGAGGAATCATTAGCTCAAAATAGAAGTCCAGTGGCAAAGGCTCCACGTTTCAGCAAGTTTGCTTCCCAAACTGTCACATAAGAGGTAGTGGTGGTGGCAGCAGTGAAGGAGACAGAGGCTGCCTGTCGCACCCCAGAATCCCCCCTCTGCGGCCACTGCTTTGCCACAGGTCCCCAGAGAGACAATGCGAAAAGAATTCTGTCTTGAATCCCAAAATCTGATGTTTGATAAACGGGATTTTTTTGGGGGGGGGGGGGGAATTCTTTCGAATTCAAAAATCTGACATCGTTTAATCAAAGGGATTGCTTCAGCGGGAGAGTTTCCAGGACGCATTTATTGGTGCTGCTGCTCATCGGCTCAGCATCTCATTCCTGCATCTCTTCCAAGACGATCAGGTATTGGGTTCTCTCCTCCTCCATCGCTGCTGGTGGGAGTTGCCATCAAGTCACGGCTGACTCATGGCAACCCTGGTGGGTTTTCAAAGCAAGAGACGCACAGAGGTGGTTTGCCATGGCCGGCCTCTGCATAGCGACCCGGAAGTCATTGGTGGTCTCCCATCCATCTCCTAACCAGGGCCGATCTTGTTTAGCTTCCGAGATCTGATGAGATTGGACCAGCCTGGTCCAATCAAGGCCAAGACAAGAGATGGACAGAGGTGGTTTGCCATTGCCTGACTCTGAATAGTGACTCTGGACTTCCTTGGTGGTCTCCCATCCAAGACCTAACCAGGGCTGACCCTGCTTAGCTGATTAAATTGGACCAGCCTGAGCCATCTGATTAAATTGGACCAGCCTGGGCCATCAAGGCCAAGACAAGAGATGGACAGAGGTGGTTTGCCATTGCCTGACTCTGAATAGTGACTCTGGACTTCCTTGGTGGTCTCCCATCCAAGACCTAACCAGGGCTGACCCTGCTTAGCTTCTGAGATCTGATGAGATTGGACCAGCCTGAGCCAGCACAGTCAAAGCAAGAGCTGAACAGAGGTGGGTTTGCCACTGCCTGCTTCTGAGTAGCAACCCTGGACTTCCTTGGTGGTCTCCCATCCCAGTACTAACTGGGGCCAACCCTACTTAGCTTCTGAGATCAGGCTAGCCTGGGCCATCCAGCTCAGGGCCCTCCATCACTACAAACCCCGTAAAGATAGGTTCAGGCTGAGAGCATGTGACTGGCCCAACGTCACCCAACAGAGTTGAGATTCGAATCTGGCTCTCCCCAGTCCTAGTGCGACCTCACTGGCTTAATATATCCATAAACTTTGTCAGGCTGCAGGAGGTAACTTACAAACAGGGATGAATAACGCAGTAGCGGAAATGTCTCTTAACGTCTCCGAATTTACCCAGATGGCTAACAAACAGCACTTTGAGAATAGACGGGCTCGGTGAAGCGCAGGATTACGACCCATATGATTCACGCAAGACCCCCTGGGAAAAGTGGGGGGAAAAACAACCTGGAAAGTGGAACATAGATCAATCCCGTTCCATCCCTGGCTCTCCCTCATTATTCATACCCTCTCTTTAAAAAAACACAACGCTTCACCCACTCTCTCATTCCTGCGGAGATTTCAAGGGCTACCGCACCAGTCGGTGTGATAAATACCTTAACAATCCCGTAATCAATAGATGATGAGTAAAAATTGCTTGGGGGGGAGAGAGGGAGCCGTTAGAGAGGAGGGTTATTATTCTAATAGCAGTTTATTGAGGCTCTGTGTAAATGATTTGAAACGGGTTTTAACAGATGATTATACCGCCAATGATCTAACTCCTGGGCCGGGCTTAGACAATGGAAGGCAATCAATTTGTACCAGCCGCTGACACCACTGTCCTCCCGGATCCTCTCATTCATTGCGAAAAGTGCCCCCGTTCATCGCAGGGCAATTATTTACTCCTCTCTTGTTGCTTTCTTCTTGGGAAGGGGGATGCTTGGCAAAAGGGAAGGGCGCGTTTCCAAGGGGGGGTGGGAAATGCAGATATCATTTTCCAAATGTTGCATCCCTCGGTCTGATTTTAGCACCACGGGGAAGGAGCTGTGAAGTTGCATCAGTGCAGGGGTTTCTGGGTGAGGCAGGAGGGGGTAGGGCTTGCCAGCTTCCAGGTGGGGCCTGGAGATCTCTGTGCTGGGTCACCACCATGCACTGGAAACTGGATACGCAGTCCGAAATCAAGTCGGGCAACAGAGCCGAAGGTCAGAAAGCTGGGAAATCAGTCAGAGGTTGCAGGAGCTAGGAGTAAGGAGCGGAGGCTAACAGCCGGGATCAGGTCCAGGCATGCACAGTTGCTTCCGCGCTGAGGCAGGTGCGTGGGGGTGTTTATGACCAGGTCCTCCCTTCCCTGGGAGTCAATCTGACAAGGCTCACAGCCCCTCGCGCTGCCTGTGCAAGAGCTGCAGTCTGGCACTCCTCCTTTGCTCTTACACACTCAACCGTCGGGCAGGCCCTGCCTCTGGGACACTCTGAGAACTAGGTGGGGATTCTGGCCTCGGGGTGTCTCCCCCTGGGGGGTGCTGGGCCAGGCTCTGGATCAGCCTCTCCCTCTGGCTGCACCTCCTGTGCAGCTGCTGGGGCCTCCTCTCCCTCGGGGGCTGTTAAGGGTTCCTCTTCTAGGCTGACTCCAGAGGAGGCTGGGTTGCTCCATGCATCTTCCTCATCGGAGGAGTCGTCAGCCTCAGCAGAGCCAGGACCCACGACAATCTCTTGGAACGACAACTGCTCTCCAGACTGCAGAGACCAGGTCCCCCTGGAGAAAACGGCCACTTTGGATGTGGACTCTATATGGCATTATACCCTGCTGAGGTCCTGCCACTCCCTAAACCCCCATCTCTTCAGGCTCCACCCCCCAAATCTCCAGGTATTTCCAAACATGGAGCTGGGAACCCTATCCCCCCCCCAGCTCCTGATCACAATCGGCCTTAAATCTGCTCCCAGGAGCTGTCTCCCACCAGGATGGCAGGGGAGGGGTCAGGTTTGACACCACCTGTGCTGGGTCAGCCGGTCACCACGGATACTATGCACTGGAAACTGGATACACAGTCTGAAATCAAGTCAAGCAACAGAGCCGGATGTCAGAAAGCCGGGAAATCAGTCAAAGGTTGCAGGACCAAGGAGTAGATGCTAACAGCCAGGATCAGGTCCGAGCACGCACAGTTGCTTCCGCGCTGAGGCAGGTGCGTGGGGGTGTTTATGACCAGGTCCTCCCTTCCCTGGGAGTCAGTCTGCCAAGACTCACAGCCTCTCCCGTTGCCTGTGCAAGAGCTGCAGTCTGGCACTCCTCCGTCACTCTTGCACACTCAGCCGCTGGCATGCCCTGCCTCTGGGACACTCAGGAGAACTAGGTCGGGATTCTGGCCTCGGGGTGTCTCCCCTGGGGGGTGCTGGGCCGGGCTCTGGATCAGTCTCTCCCTCTGGCTGCACCTCCTGTGCAGTTGCTGGGGCCTCTTCTCCCCCAGGGGCTGTTAAGGGTTCCTCTCCTGGGCTGACTCCAGAGGAGGCTGGGTTGCTCCATGCCTCTTCCTCATCGGAGGAGTCGTCAGCCTCAGCAGAGCCAGGACCCACGGCAATCTCCTGGAACGACAACTGCTCTCCAGACTGCAGAGACCAGGTCTCCCTGGAGAAAACGGCTGCTTTGGAGGGCGGACTCTGTGGCGTCGCACCCCACTGAGCTCCCTCCTCTCCCCAAATCCTCCCCTTTCCGGGTCCCACCCTCCAATCTTTAGGGATTTCCCAACCCCAGAGCTGGCACCCCCAGGAGTGGATTATCTAGGGTTGCCGGCTCCTACCTGGCAGCCGGCAGGGGGATCCTTGGTCCTTTCTGGGATTTTCCGCCAGGTACAAAGCGTGCAGGGCACAGTCACACACCCAGAAGTGATGCTGTCATATTGCCCATGTCGGTGTGTGTGTGACACTCTAGCCGATATGCTTGTGGCCGATTTCACCATAGAGTTTTGCCCAAAAACTAGAGCGTCGCTGTGCAATGTGGGCAATGTGATGATGTCACTTTTGGGTGATGTCATTCTCGTCGCCTTGTGGGCCAGTTGGGGATGGGATTTCCCCCTGCCGGGCAGCTGGTCAGCAGTGGGGGAGCACCCCGCAAAAGCGGGGGTTCCCTCGCCCCCAGTAGGGGTCTGGCGATCCTAAGATTATCTCAAGCACTTGGTTTCATGTGGTTGTGGCAGGGATCAGCATGGATGGGGGACTGATGGGGCCCAACAACCACCCCTGTCCCAGTTGGTGGGGTTGAAGCTAGGGATGCCAGCCTCCGGGTGGGGTCTGGAGATCTCCTGGAATTGACACCTGATCTCCAGGCGACAGAAATCAGTTCCTCTGGAGAAAATGGCTGTTTTGGAGGGTGGACTTTATGGCACTGTACCCTGCTGAAGTCCCTCCCCTTTCCAAACCCCGCCCATTCTAAGTTCCACCCCCAGATATTTTTGCACGCTAGGCGGGGACACCTTCTGGCGCCCCCCTGTGTGCCCACCAATTTCTGGCGCCCCTCCCTTCTGGTGCACCCCCCAGCCACCCAGGACCCTCCCTCCCTCTCTCCCAGCAGCCCCGCTTGGGCGTGTGCCCCTTCTCGGGCCAAACCGGGCTCCATCTGCCCAGTGGAGAGTGCCGCTGCACCAACGTTGCTCCCTACCCTGCTTTTGGGGGTCTCCTCTGCACCCAACGCTGCTGTGCCGCTGGCTGGGAGGCAACAAGCCTCCCTCGCGGTAGTTTCTTTTGCAGTCATCAGCTCCCTCTCATATTCAAACGGGCCCTTCTCGTACAGGCTTTTTTTTTTAAGTCCTCGCCTTCGTGGGGCCCCCTCCCTCCAATTTCACTCCCGATAACGGAGCTAAACCTCAGCCCCTTTGTCCGACACAGAGGGCGCACAACGCAATGACCGAGACTGGAGGGAACGGGGCGAGAAGGGTCCACTGGAGGGCTGGATAGCAGCACCTGTTCGAGCGAGAGGCGGCTGGTCGGAGCAGCTCCGCCGCGCTGAGGCTGGCCAGCATTCTCCCTCGCGCTCCTGGAGCACCATGAGCCCTCTTCCCTCCTGGGGCACAACATCCGGCTTCTAGCCCAGGAAAGGTGCCGTCCGGGAGGGGGAGGGGGGAATCCTGGCGCCCTCCGCGCCGCATCCCCAGCAGAGCCTGCGCAGGTGCGCCTGCCGCCACCACCACCCCCTCCGGAGGGGGAGGCTCAAGACGGTGCGAGCAGCTCAATTCCCACCCCCCACTGCTCTGTTGGGGGTGGGAGAACAGAAAGAGGCGGTGGCAGTGGTCACCCGGTCAGGGCTTTTGGCGGGGGTAGGGGGGCTTTTGGTGGGGGGGCGGATGCAGTTTGGTGCCCTACGGGCCAGCCCGCCCTAGGCGAACACCTAGTTCGCCTAGACACACCGCCCCCCCCCGCCGCTCGGGCTCTCGGCGACGCTTTCCCACTCCAGCCAGGTGCTCAGTGGGAGGGGGCGGCCCTGGCCGCACGCTAGACTCCCCTGCCCCGCCACTCGGGCTGCCTGTCCCCGGCTAGGTCAGGGAGATGCAGAGCTTTTGGCGGGGGCGTGGGGGCACCAGGTGCAGTTTGGCGCCTAAGGGCCAGCCCGCCCTAGGCGAACACCTAGTTCGCCTAGTGAGTGAGCCGGCCCTGGCTGTGCTCTCCATTGACCTAGGGGCCCAGGAAGAATGATGCATAGTTCCCTCTAGGGGCCAGAGGTTGTAACACAGGAACACATGAAGCTGCCTTATACTGAATGAGACCCTCGGTCCATCAAGATCAGTATTGTCTACTCAGACTGGAAGGAGCTCTCCAGGGTCTCGAGCAGAGGTCTTTCACAACCCCTACTGTCTGGTTCTTTTATCTGGCGATGGCGGGGATTGAACCTGGGACCTTCTGCACGCCAAGCAGAGGCTCTTCCCATTGAGCCACGGCCCATTACTGTGTGCGTCATTCATCCGTGGAATTCATTGCCACAAGGTACAGTGACAGTCATGAGCTCCGATGGATCTGAAAGGGGAACAGGGAACTCCGTAACAGATAGCTCTAGCCACAGCAATGGCCCTGAGTGCCAAAAAACGGGACCTCCATGCTTAGAAGCAGTGTACCTCCAAGCGCCACTTGTTGGGTGACAATAGCTGGCTGTTGCCCTGTTCCCTGAAAGCATCTGGCAGAACAGGATGCTGGATGACTCGGACCTTTGGCTCGACTCTTGCAAAGGTCTTCTTGTGATCTGACATCAGTACCGAGGACCCATTAAACAAGGGATGGTTTCTTTCGATACGATGAATGCATCATCGAAAAGAGCGTTGAAACCGGGGTTTTTTGCTAAGTGTGCCAAGCCAGTTCGGATAGTTGAAAGGCTTTTAGGATCCACCTGTGATTGGGAGGGATGACTCACGGTTTCGATGCGTCTGGATCTGAGCCCACCTGTGGTTATGAGCATTCAGGAGGGGACGCGGAAGCGGGAGAAATGACGGACCTGTGGTGTTCGGCCTCTCCCTCCCGCCTAGAAGGCACAAAAATAACCCCACCTGCCTTTCTTTCTTCACTCCCAGGGAACTTCATGAAGGATAGCTCTAGTTACAGTAATGGCCCGGAGGGCCAAAAAATAGGACCTTCTCTTCCATCTATACCCTTATACACCGCCAGGGGTCGTTTTGTAGAAAAAGAGCTAGGGGAACTCATTAGCATAACTCATTAGCATATGCCACACCCCCTGACATCAGGGGCCCGGCGGTGGACCTGCAAGGCCGGTGGGAGTGCGAGGAAGCCCCGCCAAGGCCCTCCCTGGCCCCAGGTAGGCAGGGGTGGGGAGAGGCGGGGAGGAAGCAACTTACCCCTCCCTCTTCTCCTGCCTCCTCCTGGCTGAATGAGGGCCGGAAGCGGGGCGGCTGGAAGCAGGGGGCGGGGCTTTGTCGTGTGCCCCGCCCCCCTGCACCTCACCCGGGGGAACTGCGATCCCCCGCATTCCCCCCGAAATGACCTCTGTACACCATGCTCAAATAGCGCACTAAGAAGTCGTCCAGGTAGGGTTGCCTTCCCCCCAGAGGGACCAGGGGATCCTCCGATTTTGGGGGGCCCAATCCACCGCCGGCCACCTGGCCATCAGGGGAATCCCCACCCCAGAACAGCAGCGTCCCACTGGGACACCGCTGATGGAATGTCGTCACTGGTAGTGACATCATCACACTGGGGCCGTCGCATGGCGACACTCTAGCATTCAGGGGGGGAACTCTATGGTGGGGTGGCCAAACGTGCTCCAACGTAAGAGCCACATGGAATAAATGTCAGATGTTTGAGAGCCACAAGACATGAACAAATATTACATGTTTTTAATTGGGAAATATGCAGATCTGCTTTTTATCGCCAACAAAGAGGTAAAAGCAGATATTGATAAATGATATTTATTTGTCCAGTGATACTTGTTTGCTAATGATAATTAGCTTCCTCAGCCGCCCTGCCCGCATGTGGCTCCCGAGCCACAGTTTGGCCACCCCTGCTCTATGGTTACCATAGAGTTTTTGCCCTGAATGTTAGTGTTGGGTGATAGTGAGATATTGAAAGAATGGTATTTAGCAGAGATAAGATGGTCCAGCAGAGCCAGAGTAAAATAATTCAGACTCGGAATCCATGTGTGATTAAAATATAAAGTTTTAACTAAATTCTAGCATGGGAAGGGTAACGGGGATGAAAATAACAACAGAGCATAATCGGCTACATTCTTACTCTACAAAGACAAAACTAGAAGAGAAGATTATGGCTGCTCTTCTTTTTCAGAACACCAAACAAAGACGGAAAGAGAGCCATAAAATGCTAATACACCTTGAAACTTTAGTCCCAATCAAATTCCTAGATATGGGAGAAAATTCCCGGGTATTCTACACCTAAAGAAGGGAAGAGAAGCCATAAAATGGTAATACACCTTGACACTTTAGTCCCAATCAAATCCCTAGATCAGGGAGAACATTCCTGGGCTTTTTACAGCTAAAGAACATTGGTTACATGAGAAACATGTGACCTCCTGTGAGTAACCTAAACAAACATTTAACCCCAGATATACTGAGTGTTTTCAACTTGTAATACCCAACAGTTAGAGTGTCATGTGGAGCCGGGAGCCCCCCGCTGCGGGCAAGAAGAGGCCTGGCAACCCTAAATCCAAGGTTCTGACCCCCAAGAGCTGGATTAACAGTACACCATACCTAGACCATGGCTCCGAGTCTCCTATTACTCTCAAAATTTAGGCATTGCCTTCCCAGTTGTCATCATAGGGTTACCAATCTCCAGCTGGGGCCTGGAGGCAGTGTTCCTTGTAGCTCACATGAGTGCCATCTCATTAACCCCGGAAGCCCCGCTCAGCAACCATCTGGAGCCACCCAAGGTCTTGTGCTGCCCCAATATTAAAACCTTTCCATAAAAAATAAAAGAGGTACATGTATTTATTAATAATAACAAATTTTAAAACATATATAGAGGCCCATTTACAACCAATGTATATAAAATATAACAATATCCAGGGCTTACAAAGTTGACCTTACGCGTTTCGGCCAAATAGGCCTTCCTCAGAGGTCATACATAAGTGGCGAGATAATTATATTTACATAAACACAATCAATAATATATACAAAGTATAGATTCAATGAGGACCATAAAGCAGATTGGTCAAAAGTAAAATCACCAGGCACAAGGTAAATATGCACATAAGACCTTTAAAGTGCAATCACTAGCCCAGTGATTATAAATTTGTGGTCCAAAGATGTCCTTCTTTGATTGTGTTGCCACAGCATTCATAAGTAAAAAGCAGTGTCTTTTCCACTAACCTTTGTTTGGTTTTGGAGTTTATTGTTAGGTTCAGTTTTTTCCCCCCTTGGTTTCTGCCATCTCATTAACCCAGGAAGCCCCGCTCAGCAACCGTCTGAAGCCACCCAGGGTCTTGTGCTGCCTGTTGCCCATTTGAAGATTACAGCAGTCCTATTCCACTCAGGGTGTGAACTGCTCCGCCCAGTAGGGGAAATAAAATTAGAGGGAACATTGCCTGGAGATCCCCAAAATTACAACTGATCTCCAGACGACTGAGATCAATTCCTCTAGGGAAGATGGCTGCTCTGTGGCATGATACCCCAGGATGCTGGACTAGATGATCCAGCAGGGCTCTTCTGATGTTTGGGGAGGAGAAGGACCTCAGTGTGGTATAGTGCCATGAAGTTAGGGTCCCCAGTTATAACATGAGAAATTCTCGGAGATTTGGGGGCGGTGCTTGGGAAGGGCGGAGTTTGGGGATGGAGCTCCTTGGGGACATGATGTCTCTCTGCAGGGGTCATTTCATAGAAAAAGAGGTGCAGGAGCTCATTAGCATAACACATTAGCATAACTTGTTTGCATATGCCACACACCCTGACATCACCAGAAGTGTGTCAGAAGGCAACACCCACCGCTCAGGCTCCGCTGGACTGTTTTGGATTGCTAGCTATTGGGGGGGGGGGGACGGGGGGATCGTCGCTCA
>NW_015174399.1:22149-25919 GCF_001447785.1 Gekko japonicus | reverse complement strand
GGGGGGGGACATGGAGGGAGAGCTTGCACCTGAAGGTGGGCTGGGGTGGGGGGCTCTGCAACTTACCTGGCTGCTTCTTGCTCCTCGTGGCCCGACAGGGGGTGTGGCTTGTTGCATGTGCCCGCCCCCTGGGCTCCTTACTGCCGGAGCTCCGCTCCTGTGCGCTCTGGCGGGAAATGACCCCTGCCTCTCTGGGACTTGCATTTTACTCCATTTCTACTCTCCAAAGGTGCCATTTCCTGCAAGGGATCTGATCTGTGTAGCCTGGATATCAGTGGTAATCCCAGGAGCACGCCAGGCCCCACCTAGAAGTTCTCCAGGGGAACTTATCTCTGTCGTTTGAAGAACAGTTATAAGAACATAAGAACATAAGAGATGCCAATGTTGGTGCTTCTTGCTCCTCGTGGCCCGACAGGGGGTGTGGCTTGTTGCATGTGCCCGCCCCCTGGGCTCCTTACTGCCGGAGCTCCGCTCCTGTGCGCTCTGGCGGGAAATGACCCCTGCCTCTCTGGGACTTGCATTTTACTCCATTTCTACTCTCCAAAGGTGCCATTTCCTGCAAGGGATCTGATCTGTGTAGCCTGGATATCAGTGGTAATCCCAGGAGCACGCCAGGCCCCACCTAGAAGTTCTCCAGGGGAACTTATCTCTGTCGTTTGAAGAACAGTTATAGTTCTGGGGGATCTTCAGTTTCCAAATACCAGAGCCACCTCACAGCACGATCATTTTAGGTGGGTCTGAAGGTGGAACCCAATAATTTGGGGATAGGCTTACGGAAATGCCCTTGTGCAAAGGCTGTCTTTACCTGAGATGTGGAGAGTTTCTTGAAAACTATTTGGGCCAAAATTTGGGCTAATCCCCCCCCCCATCAGTGGAAAGCACAAGTTATTTTTTCCCTCTCTGAAGACAGGGCTTTGGCACGCCTCCTTGTGTGTGATGTGTCGCTCAACCCTAGACCTGCCACTTTCTGGGTGGCGTAGGAAGATCTCCTGAAATTACAGCGGCTCTCCCGTGAGTATCGCATGCTAGCCTTATGTGGCACCCCAAATCAGCATCAATCAACAGGCGCAATTGTGGGTAGGGTTGCCAACCTCCAGGTGGTGACTGGAGATCTCCTGCTGTGACAACTGACATCCAGGCAACAGAAATCAGTACACCTGGAGAAAATGGCCAATTTGGAAGGTAGACTCTATGGCATTATACCCCCTTTCAGTCCCTCCCCTCCCCAAACCCAGCCACTCCCAAAATCTCCAGGTATTTCCCAACCCAGAGATGGCAACCCTAGATTTGCTCCGTTTTGTGGGGGGTTTAAAACGGCGACAGCTGCAGCCGGGCAGTGTGGGATGTTGGCAGGCTTCCCCCTAGCAGGGAACCTTGAAACTAACAGGGGTCAACGGGAGCCGATTGGCAGCCCGGCTGCCCGCTGAGCGCCTTCCAAGGCCGCTAACCCTTCAATCAGTCAAGCCGCCGACGCTGGGCTTGATTTGTTTTGCTGGTAATATCGGGCGTCTTGGCTGGGAAGCGAGAAAACGGCTGCTCTCTCTCTCCCCTCAGTCATGGGGGAGCTGGGAACGAGAAGATAATGGACAGGCCCTCGCTCGCTCGCTCGCTACAAGAGATAACTTCCTTCTTCGCTTAGCTTCGGCAGTAATTGAAACATAATTAACACGAGGGACTAATTAGCCGGCTGCGGTGGCAGCACAAACCTCGCGTTCCCTGTTCAGTTCTCCGAAGGGCCTTCCCCCCCCCCCACGATCGGCTGATTGCATATTAAAAGCACATTTGATTTCCATCTGTCTGCACCTCGTTCCTGCAGGTACCGTTCGTCATTGCGGGGAAATCGCCTTTCTCGTCCCCGAGCTTTGTGGGAAAGCGCCTCTCTTTGGGTGGAAGTCGCAGCTAGCGTAGAGCGACCCCTAGAATTTTCAAGGCAAGAACGAATAGAAGTGGTCTGTCGTTGCCTGCCTCCAGGTCTTCTTTGGTGGTCTCCCACCTCAGTATTAACCAGGCCTGCCCCTGCTTAGCTTCTGAGAAGGGATGGGCATGGACCGAATTAAGAACTGAAATTCATCGTGAACCAAGCCCGGTTTGTGGTTTGCGAGCCTCAGTTCGTGCAATCGAGTCTCCCATGAACCACCCACGAACCGAACCATTTTAAATATGTTGTCGAAGGCTTTCACGGCCGGAGTTCATTAGTTGTTGTAGAATTTCTGGGCTGTGTGGCCGTGGTCTTGGCATTGTAGGACCTGACGTTTCGCCAGCAGCTGTGACTGGCATCCTCAGAGGTATAACACAGAAAGAGGGAGTACTCTCTGTGTCAAGGTGAGACGAAAAAGGGTAGGCAGGTAATTTATATCTACTCAGGAGGGTGTGACCCCCTTTTGGTTGGTTCCTCAGATCAGGATAAGATAGAGAAATTGCTTTCCAATTCTGATCATATAGCGCTAAAGCAGATAGCGAAATTTTGTTTTTTTGGTTGTAAAAGTTCATCAGCGTCCCGGTAGCCAGTCGGGTTAGGACTGCCTGATTTTAATCTTATTGATTTTTTACTATTGCTATTTTACTCTTTGTAAGACTAAATTTTGTCCAACATTACATCGTATTCATTCATTAATTCATACTCAGGAGGGTGGGGTAGGGCTGAGTCATTATCTTGTAGGCGTTCCCCAGGCTGTGACATGCTAATGGAGGAGCTTTCCTGAGGAGGTTCTTTTGCATATGGATTGGCTGTTGAAATTCTAATCTTATCTGTAGTGCTATTGTAAGATATACAATATTGTAAGTGCTATTGTAAGATATATCTCTGAGGATGCCGGTCACAGCTGCTGGCAAAACGTCATGTCCTACAATGCCAAGATCAGCCCGGAACATCTACAACAACTAACGAAGCATTTTTCATGGAAGTTTGTGAGGTTTGTGGGAACAGTTCATGGGCCAGACATGCTGGCACCGATTAATCAATTGTCCAGGCAATAGGGGGGATGGACTTCTGCAGCCCTGGAAACACCAACAGTGGCCCTCCAAAACTTGATAGGTGACTCTGGACGCCAACTACAGTTCCGCAGGGCCTGCAAGACAGAGCTCTTCAGCCAGGCTTTTGAGTAGGAGTCGCCACTGCCCACCACCACCAATGACGGAGGAGGAGGAGATTGGATTTATACCCCACCCTTCACTTGGAGTCTCAGAGCGGGTTACAAACTCCTTTCCCTTCCCCTCCCCACAACAGACACCCTGTGAGGTGGGTGGGGCTGAGAGAGCTCTGACACAAACTGCTCTTTTTCAAGGACAGCTGTGCCAGAGCTTGTGACTGACCCAAGGTCACATCAGCAGGTGCAAGTGGAGGAGTGGAGTCTCAGAGCGGCTTACAAACTCCTTTCCCTTCCCCTCCCCACAACAGACACCCTGTGAGGTGGGTGGGGCTGAGAGAGCTCTGACACAAACTGCTCTTTTTCAAGGACAGCTGTGCCAGAGCTTGTGACTGACCCAAGGTCACATCAGCAGGTGCAAGTGGAGGAGTGGGGAATCAAACCCGGTTCTCCCAGATTAGAGTCCGCGCACTTAACCACTACACCAAACTGGCTCTCCTCAGCAAGAACGAGGACGGCCCTCTAGGAAGACCGCACTACTGTATGAAGCCAAATCAGTACCACTGAACGCCACCTTGTTCGCATTGAAGACAACTAACGTCGAGCACTTTATATTTTAATATTGTCGTTGTGTTTGTTTTTACTCTGTTTTTACGTACTGGCACATGATGCCCTGTTTGTAAG
>NW_015174399.1:19390-21627 GCF_001447785.1 Gekko japonicus | reverse complement strand
CCAACTACAGTTCCGCAGGGCCTGCAAGACAGAGCTCTTCAGCCAGGCTTTTGAGTAGGAGTCGCCACTGCCCACCACCACCAATGACGGAGGAGGAGGAGATTGGATTTATACCCCACCCTTCACTTGGAGTCTCAGAGCGGGTTACAAACTCCTTTCCCTTCCCCTCCCCACAACAGACACCCTGTGAGGTGGGTGGGGCTGAGAGAGCTCTGACACAAACTGCTCTTTTTCAAGGACAGCTGTGCCAGAGCTTGTGACTGACCCAAGGTCACATCAGCAGGTGCAAGTGGAGGAGTGGGGAATCAAACCCGGTTCTCCCAGATTAGAGTCCGCGCACTTAACCACTACACCAAACTGGCTCTCCTCAGCAAGAACGAGGACGGCCCTCTAGGAAGACCGCACTACTGTATGAAGCCAAATCGGTACCGCTGAACGCCACCTTGTTCGCATTGAAGACAACTAACATCGAGCACTTTATATTTTAATATTGTGTTTGCTTTTACTCTGTTTTTACGTACTGGCACATGGTGCCCTGTTTGTAAGCCGCCCTGAGCCCACGTGTGGGTAGAAGTTTAATAAATAAATAAAATAAAATAAAAACTAGAGAGCTCCTATTCTGCTCTAAGCCCCTAGATCGCAGGGGGCCCGTTCGGCACACTCTTGAACCTGTGGCTGCTGTGATTTCCCCAAGAAAGCCTTTCCTGGGGGCACCTGCTTCGGGGGAACTAGGGCTGCCAAGTGGGGGCGTGTGGCGGGGAACCCCCCGTTTTGGAGGCCCGATTTCCGCCACCGCAGAATCGGGCCCTGGGGGGAACTCCGCCCCCCGAAGCGCAGCGTGGCTGCGTCACCAGAGATGACGCAACCATGTCGATCACATTGGGGGCGTGGCCCTAATCGTTGGAGGGAAAACTCTATGGTTTTCCCTCTGACGATCGGGGCCACGCCCCCAACGTGATCGACGTCGCGCGTCACTTCAGAGAAGAGCTCTCGGAGACACTCCCCCGCCGGTAAGAAGATTAGACTTGGCAACCCTAGGGGGAACACTACTGCCCCCCCCAAGCGAATCTGCACACAACTTGGATGGTAGGTAGAGGGGCGTCCTGGGGAGGTCGGCTACAAGTCTGATGCGCCTCTAGCTTGCAGGGGGGCAATTCAACACACTCCTTCCCCCTTTGCACATTGGACCCTAGGATCTTCCCTCCCCCCCCCAAGCCAATCTGCACACAACATGGAGGGCAGGTCGGGGGGCACCCCAAGGAGGTCCGCTGCAGGTCTGATGCCCCTCGAGCTGGCAGGGGAGCCATTCAACACACTCTGAACCTGTGGCTGTGATTTCCCCAGAAAGCACTTTCCGGAGGGGACCTGCTTTGAGGGGCTACAACTTGCCCCCCAGCCCCAAATCCAATCCTCGCCAAACTTGGCGGGCAGGTAGAGGAGACTCACATGGAGAACCGCTGCAAGTTTGGCATCTCTGCCCTGCAGGTGGGCCATTACACCACACCACGAACCTCACACACCATGTGCAACTGAACCACCCTGGCCTGTGCTTTGGATGGCTGTGTTATGTCCGCCGAACAGCCACGTGCCCTTGACTGCCGTGGTCTTCCCACTGCCTCCTAATCAGTAGCACTGCCCCAGCATCTCTGCTCCTGTTGGAATTGGTCTCCGGGCAATCAGGAAGAGTTGCCCTGGAGAAAGTGGCTGCTTTTGAGGGTGGACTCTGGGGCATTCTCTCCTGCTGAGGTCTAGGGTTGCCAGGTCCCCCCTGGCCACCGGTGGAGGATGGGGGGTATAGGGTTGCTAGATCCAGGAAGGGAAACTCCTAGAGATTTGGAGGTGGAGCTTGGAAAGGACAGGGACCTCAGTGGAGTACCATGCCACAGAGTCCACCCTCCAAACCATCCCTTTTCTCCAGGGGAACTGATCTCTGTAGTCTGGAGGTGAGCTGTAATTCCGGGGGATCCCCAGGTCCCACCTGGACACGAGGTCCCTCCCCTTTCCATATCCCACCCTCACCAGGCTCCATCGCCAATATCTCCAGCTATTTCCCAACCAAGAGCTGGCAACCCTGCTTATAGAAACATAAGACTGGGCGGAGGCGGAGTCGTGGTGGCGCAGGGGCGTGACGGCGCAGCGCGGCGGAGCCAGCAGGACATAGCCGGAGCTGTGGCTGGCGCGTGGCCGCACCCCAGGATAAAATCCCGCCAGAGGGAGTCGCTGGAAGCAAGACCCGT
>NW_015174399.1:17646-17772 GCF_001447785.1 Gekko japonicus | reverse complement strand
GGTCATTTTCTTGCGGGAGCACAGGAGCGGAGCTCCGGCAGTAAGGAGCCCAGGGGGCGGGCACATGCAACAAGCCCCACCCCCTGCTCCCAGCAGCCTCAGTTGGGCCACAAGGAGCAAGAAGAA
>NW_015174399.1:17489-17614 GCF_001447785.1 Gekko japonicus | reverse complement strand
TGCAGAGTCTCCCCCCCTGGCCCACCTTCAGGTACAAGCTCTCCTTCCTCTGTGAGGGCAGATCTGCGCATTCCCCCCCCCATAGGTAGCAGTCCAAAACAGTCCAGTGGCACCTTTAAGACCAA
>NW_015174399.1:12373-17181 GCF_001447785.1 Gekko japonicus | reverse complement strand
TTGAGTGAACAGCTTTGAAAGAACTTGTGACTGACCCAAGGTCATACCAGCAGCTGCATGTGGAGGAGTAGGGACTCCAACCCGGTTCTCCCAGAATACAGTCTATATTCCTAACCACTACACCAAACTGGCTTAAAAGTTTCGAGCCCTCATGATTTATTTAATTTCTTTTATTGTCTACAAATCTATATATCTAATAGCCAAATCGCCCCCTGGTGTGCGGATACCTAAATCCGCGCACCGGGGGCAACTGGGGGGGAGGGAGAGTTTTGTGCACACGTGGGGCGGTCCCCAGGTGTGCACAAAAATCTGAAATGCTAAAAAAACTGACAGTGTCCCCTGCGCATGTGCAGGGAACGCTCTGCAAACTCCCTCGGAGGAGCCGGGGGGAAAGGCAATGGGGGGAGATCAAGGGGGGTGGAGGAGACAGGGGGAACCAGCGGGATGGGGGGGTACTTACCTCCTCCTGCTGCTTTCTCCTCTGCCTCCCCCCCCCCACGAGTATCGCGGGTCTGCCCCTTGTGTAGTCTAATTTGGATACAGAAACTTAAATGGTTGCATGTGGCACACAAAAAGTTTTTACAAAGCTTCTTATAACATAATTGCAGTGTTCAAAGATGTTCTTTGGTAATCACAACATTGAATAAGTTGTAAGTTCTAGTTTGAATCGATTAGTTTAAGTTTTTACGTAGCAATGCAAAACATTTAATCTATTTGTGTTTGTATTTGAGTCATTCAAATAAAAATTGTTTTTTAAAAAAAATGAAGGTGGTGAAGGTAGCGAAGACTTGTCCAGGGGTTGACACAGTATCAGTTGCTCTCCCAAAGCTGGCACCGGAGCTGGACTTGCAATCTGCCTCTCCCCCGTGACCGTGGAAAGCAGAATAAATTAAGCTAACATGCTGGATTGGTTATGATTGAAACAAACGACGGGATATCGCTTTGTGGCCCTGAGTCTTGAAACCATGACCAGGGGGTGGCTTTTAGGGTAGACAGCTTACTCATAGAAGAACCTGCTTATCCGTTAAAAACAGAAGCCTGCCATGTTTCTTCCAGTGTTAGCTGGGTCAGGGTGGCAATTCCTGGAGACTTGAGGGGGGTGGAGCCTGGGGGAGCAGGTTTTGGGGAGGCCAGGGACCCCAGCCGGGTGTGATACCATAGAGTCCACCCTCCAAAGTGGCCACTTTCTTTAGGAGAACTGAGCTGTGTTATCTGGACATCAGTTGTAGTTCTGGGATAGACAATATCAGGGCTATTTTGGGGCAGGAACGCACAGGAACGGAGTTTCGGCTGGCTCCCAAGTTGGCCACGCCCAGCAGGAACTCATTAGCATAACAGGCCACACCCAACAGCAGAAACTCATTAGGATTGGCTACATTAGGGGTGTGTGGCCTAACATGCAAAGGAGTTCCTGCTACAAAAAAAAAGCCCTGGGTTTTGACAACAAACAAGGTAAACAGAATAAGAAGCCAAAGGTGGGGTGTGGCTGGATGACCACACTTCTGGTAACATGGGGGTGCGGCGTAATGTGCTACTGAGCTGTGCGGTCAGGGGGTGTGGCCCAATATGCTAATGAGTTCCTGTTGTTGGATGTGGCCTATTATGCTAATGAGTTCCTGCTGGGCTTTTTCTACAAAAAGAGCCCTGTGACCTTATTAAAAAGCTTCAGAATGTTTCATGGCCCTTAAAGACCTTCCCTCTCGACCGTTCTTCCAGTTCTCCACTCCTGCCTCTGGCAAATCCATCGTGTTTTCATTGCAGTATTGGGAGAGTAGTCTTGGTTGTCAACACCGGATGACTAAGGACCACGCTAGAGGGTGGCCTCGTCTTTCCAGAGAGCGGGACTGGGTGCTCTTACTGTTTTCTTAGCATTATTTTCCTATGCTGCTCAGCTGTGAAATGTGCCCAGTATAAATCTCCCTCCCTGCAAATGGCTCTGGGTAATCGAGACTAGCAACCCAGACGGATCCTGTATCAGTTTCACTGTCAACGCTCTCCTCGGGAAACTCTAGGAACGGCAGGGTTTTTAAAAAGCCCACTGGCGAGCGTTTCGGCTTGAAATATTCCAGGCCCTTTGCAGAACTACGAATCTGAGGAGCTGCTTGGGAGGAAGTCGAAGCGCTGGGACTAGATTCAAGCCCATTGTGTAAACATGCACATATATTCGGAAGGTCTAGGGTTGTCAGCATCTCCCCCCCCGTGGAGGCAGAGGTCCCCCCGCCACCAGGCCTCTCCCCCCACTGCCAATTAACTGGCCAGTGAGTGGGTTTATCAGGAGAGAGAGAGAGAGAGGCCCACAACGTCATCAGTGATGTGGCGACATCACTTCCGGCGTGCACCAGAAGTGATGTCATCACATCAGTGCCATCTGAGCGACACTCTGGTATTTGGGCCAAAACTCTATGGTAGAAGCCATTTCCCCCCATAGAGATTTTGCCCAAATACCAGAGCGCCGCCATGACATCACAACACGATGACGTCAGTACCCGTACATTCCGGAAGTGACAGGGCCATGTCACCAGTTTTGCCACTTGGACCTCCCTCCTGCTCCTGATAAGTCCTTCCGCTCCCTGCGGGTTCTCAGGAGGGACCTGGAAACTCTAAGGAGGTCCCAGGTTCGGTGGCCAACTTCTCCCCTTAAAAGGGTCTCCGGTGTCAGGAATCAACTTTCAATGCCCAAGATCTTTTCCCCCCCCAGCTAGCCAGAGATGACAATACTGATCGGGATCATCTGACTGTGTTTAAGGCACCTTCATGGGTTGATCGGATGCTTCCAGAGTGCGACAATCAAGCTGGGTCTCCTACCCAGCAGGGCTGCTAACTCTGGTTTGGGAAATCCCTGGAGGTTTTGGAGTTTGAGCCTGGGACCTATGGATAAATGAAGCTGCCTTATACCGAATAAGGTCCTTAGGCCCCTGCCACACGGGGGGGGGGGGGGGTGCACGGGCAAAGTGCGGCTTTCTAAAGCCGCACCAAAAGACAGATGCGGCGGCGGGATCACGTAGATCCCCTGAGCCGCCGCACACTTCCTCCCCGGCACGATCAGATGCCGGGGGGAAGCCACTGATGAAAGAGCACGACAGCCAAACCGCGCATGTGTGCGCATGCACAGTTAAGCGGGGAGCCTGGATTGATTCGGACGACGGGCGTGGCGGCAATCCCACGGCCGCGCTTACAGCGGTGCTTCAGGTAAGTCCTCCTCTGTAGGCGGTTCTTTTTTGCAGCGGGTTTTCCAGGTTTAGGGACGGATCGGGGACGGGGGCGCGCCGCTTCCCAGAGATCGCACCCGTTTGCTGCACCCCCGATCCGTCCCTCTCCTGGGCCAAAGTCTCCCATGTGACCGGGGCCAGTGTCTATCAAGCTCAGTATTGCCTGCTCAGACTAGCAGCCGCTCTCCAGGTTCTCAAGGGAAGGTCTTTCACGAAGGTTTACCAGCTTGTGTCTTGGAAATTCCTGGGAATTTGGAAGTGGAGCAGGGGGGAGGGAGAGACCAGAATGCCACAGAGTCCACCCTCCAAAGCAGCCGTTTTCTCCCGGGGAATCTCTGCAGTCTGGGGATCACTCGTAATTCCAGAAGTTCTCCAGCCTCCACTAGGAGGTTGTCAGTTCCACTTTCCCATCACCTCCTGCCTGGTCCTTTCAACTGGAGGTGCCCGGGATTGAACCTGGGACCTTCTGCAGGCCAAGGAGATCCTCTACCATTGAGCCACAGCCCCCTCTCTCCCTAGCCTCCAAAGCAGCCACTTTCTCCAGGATAGGGCTGCCAAGTGAGGGCGGGTGGCGGGTAAACCCCCGCTTCGGAGGCCCGATTTCCGCCGCCGTAGAATCAGGCCTTGGGGGAGACTCCGCCCTCCAAAGCGCAGCTTGGCTGCGTCACCAGAGGTGACGCAACCACGTCGATCATGTTGGGGGCGTGGCCCTGATCGTCGGAGGGAAAACTCTATGGTTTTCCCTCTGACGATCAGGGCCACGCCCTCAACGTGATCGACGTCGCACGTCACTTCCGGTGACGTGCTGGCAGTGCGCGCGCGCACGTCCACCTACGGCTCCCGGAGTTCGGCGAGGAGGCTCCCCGCTGGTGAGTAAAATTCACTTGGCAACCCGACTCCAGGAGAACTGATCTCTATCATTTGGAGGTCAGTTGCAATTCCAGGAAATCTTCAGGCCCCACCGGGAGGTTATAAAAACCAAGAAGGGATCACAGGTAACCATCTAGGAAATACAACAAGCAAGCAAACACTGTGATATAATTGACAAAAAAAACATTTAGTAAGAATCATACTGTAGTATAAAACTTTGCAATATTACAGGTCCGTCATTCTCAAGGAGCATCCGGATATAAACTCATTTCATCCCAGTCTTCCTCAGGGGTAATCCCATTGCATTACAAGGTGTCAGCCTCTTGCTACAGTTCAGTGTTCTATTAGGAGCAACCCAATTGCTTAACTTCTTCTTTACGTCTTTTCAAATAATCTTCTGGTTCCATTTCAAGTGTTTGTAAAGGAGCAAGCCAGTCTTGTCTTCTTTTAAAGTAAGGTAAAGGTAAAGGTTCCCTTGCTCGAAAGCCAGTCGAGTCCCACGCTAGGGTTGCGGTGCTCACCTCCGTTTCAAAGCCGAAGAGCCAGCGCTGTCCGAAGACGTTTCCGTGGTCATGTGGCCGGCATGACTAAACACCAAGCCGCACAGAATGCTGTTACCTTCCCACCGAAGCGGTACCTATTTATCTACTTGCAATTTCTTGCTTTCGAAGTGCTAGCTTGGCAGGAGCTGGAACTAGAGACGGGAGCTCACTCCCGTCATGTGGCACA
>NW_015174399.1:6941-9210 GCF_001447785.1 Gekko japonicus | reverse complement strand
AGTAAGGTAAAGGTAAAGGTTCCCTTGCTCGAAAGCCAGTCGAGTCGGACTCTAGGGTTGCGGTGCTCATCTCCATTTCAAAGCCGAAGAGCCATCGCTGTCCGAAGACGTTTCCATGGTCATGTGGCCGGCATGACTAAACACCAAGCCGCACAGAATGCTGTTACCTTCCCACCGAAGCGGTACCTATTTATCTACTTGCAATTTCTTGCTTTCGAAGTGCTAGCTTGGCAGGAGCTGGAACTAGAGACGGTTGGTCATGTGGCCGGCATGACTAAACACCAAGCCGCACAGAATGCTGTTACCTTCCCACCGAAGCGGTACCTATTTATCTACTTGCAATTTCTTGCTTTCGAAGTGCTAGCTTGGCAGGAGCTGGAACTAGAGACGGGAGCTCACTCCCGTCATGTGGCACACTCGGGTCTCGAACTGCTGAACTACCGACCTTCCACAGCCTTCAGTTCAGCGTCTTAACCACTTGAGCCACCACAGCTCCTGTTAAGGGCCAGACAACTTCACAAAAGGAAGAAATATCAGTGGCTATTAACTAACGTGGTTAAGAGACTTCCCCAAGCACCGGTTGCTTATCTAATTGTTTTTAAGTGGGCATTATAGGAACATAAACACTGTCTTAATGAGAAGCCCAAGTAAATAATATTGTATTAAAAGCTTGAGAAAGATGAACAAGGACGGGGGAGCGTCTAGGGGCAAAAATCACACATGTATTTCCAAGTGGATTAACGATGGCGCAGAAATCGTTCCTGGTTTCGGTTAACAGGCCTTTGCTCATTACGAATCTCTTGTGCTAAATGTCACTGTGCTGCTTCACACTTACCTGGGAACCCTACCAGTAGCACCTTCGAGACCAACCAGATTTCTGGGGTATACGTTTTTGAGAGTCAAAGTTCCCTTTGTCCCTTGTTGGACTCGAAGGTGCTGCCAGATTTTAATCTAACCGCCACGCAGTTACAATGCACGTAATCACCAAGGTGCCATAATGTCGACAATACAAATGAATATTCTTTTCTATCAATCGGCTGGCTACTTAGTTATACTGCCCTTCGCGATCTTTTTAATGGCAAATATATTGACGGTTTCTGGCTTTCTAAAAAAGATACACGGAGGCCAGGGCAATCTATGGCAAACCAATGCTCCCTTTAAGCTGCAGAGTCTTGTGAGCAACCGGCATGAAAGTTGTGAGCGAGCGACTTGGCAGCTGCATAAATCAGTTTTCCTCTGGAGCCCTCCTTCCCGAGCTAAGAGAAAAAGGTGTGAGCCGGAGGCTAAAAAAACTGTGAGCTAGCTCACACTCGCTCAGCTTAGAGGGAACCCTGGTGGCAACTTGCCTTGATGGCTAAAGGGAACCTCCACACATCTAGAGGTGGTAAATCTCTGCAAACCACTTCTAGGGGGCAGCTACAGGGAAGGCCTTGTCTTCCGTCCCCTGTTTGTCGGCACCCGGTTGACAGTCGTGTGAAACAGGATGCCGGAGTCGATGGACCACTGGTCTGATCCAGCAGGGCTCATCTTGTGTGCTTAGAGACAGACGGACAGACCGACAGATAGAGCATCCAAAATTTCACAGACTATGAGTTTCTTATGAATATTTGAACTGTCCTGGTGAGTGACAAATATGGTTGAAAGGGAGGACGGGAAGCGACAGGAACAGGATCCAGGAATGCTTCATCTCTCTCAGTGGAAATGAGAAGGCCTTGCCTGGATCCCAGCCAGATTGGCAAACGTCTGCTATCTAGAAAAAGGACTCTGTGTATCTTCTTCGTCCAGAGGATTCTTTACAGAGCTGGCCAATTGCAGCTCTTCCACAGCCTGATACTGTATTGATGGTTTAATCACAGCCCATTTTGTTAGCTTTGTCTCTTCTTGTGACTTTGTGAACCGTCCCAAAGGCCGAATATGATTTTTTAGAAAGAGGATAATCTTTTCTTTAAAAAAAATAATAATCCTATTGTATTCTGTTCTGTCTCATGTGATCTTGGTTCCTACCATCACACAGGCCTTCTGTAGATTCCGTAATTTGATCTACGATGGCCCCGTTCACACGAGGGGATTTGGCCCAGTAGCGGGACAGTTCGGGGGCAGATCAAACCAGCGCGATCACACCACAACATCTGGGAAGCGTGGTGCTTCCGCCCCCGAACTGGCCCATTCCCTTGATGATGCAGCTCAAGGAGGAACCACCTACCGAGGTGGTTCATCTCCCTGCTGCGCCGCAAACCGGGTGTATGATCGCCGGCGCAAGGATGCGCCG
>NW_015174399.1:1459-2195 GCF_001447785.1 Gekko japonicus | reverse complement strand
TGCAGCTTACCTGGCTGCTTCTTACTCTGACTGAGGGCTGCTGGGAGCAGGGGGTGGGGCTTGTTGCATGTGCCCGCCCCCTGGGCTCTTTACTGCCGGAGCTCCGCTCCTGTGCGCTCCTGCAGGAAATGACCCGTGGAGGTAGGTAGGCTGAGAGAGAACAACTCTGAGAGAACTTGTGACGGTCTCGAGGTCGCCCCAGCAGCTGCATGTGGAGGAGTGGGGAACCAAGCCCGGTTCTCCCCGATTGGAGCCCGCGCTCCTAAGCACCAAACAGGCAGGCCATGACAAAGCACCCCTCCAGGGTCACCACAAGTCAGCTGCAGCTTGACGGCACCTCCCGCCACCCTTCACTGGTCGAACCACCACCGCTCTCGCTTCTGGGATAGCTGATCGGTGGAAGCGGGCCCCTCTGAACGATGGGCACCAGCGCCCCGCAGCTCTGCAGTGCCGTCAACCCTGCTGAGGCTATCCATTGATTTGTGAGACTTGATGGTTGCTTCCTGCTCTAGCGAGTCCTACAGTTTTAGAGCGCCTCAGTTTTGCATTTCAGGGGGTAGCCATGTCGGTCAGCAGAAGAACGCCTCAATTCGAATCCAAGAGCACCTCGGAGACCAACAAGATATGTGGTGTATAAACTTCAGTGTGACCTTGGGTCAGTCAGAAGCTCTGGCACAGCTGTTCCTGAAAAAGAGCAGTTTGTGTCAGAGCTCTCTCAGCCCCACCTACCTCACAG
>NW_015174399.1:0-1371 GCF_001447785.1 Gekko japonicus | reverse complement strand
TCTTCTTCTTTTTCTTCTTTTTCTTCTTCTTCTTCTTCTTCTTCTTCTTCTTCTTCTTCTTCTTCTTCTTCTTCTTCTTCTTCTTCTTCTTCTCCTCCTCCTCCTCCTCCTCCCAAGAGTCAAATCTCACTTTGTCCTTTCCTGTTCCTGGTTGTATCAGGCGGGTAGCTACGTTGCTCTGCTGTTGAAGAGCCAGATGCAAGTCCAGCGGCACCTTGGAGACCAACAAGGTTTCCAGTGTGTAAGCTTCTGAGAGTCAAAGAGTGCGGTCTCTAATCTGGGAGAATCTCCCACTCCTCCACATGCAGCTGCTGGTGTGACCTCGGGTCAGTCACAAGTTCTCTCAGAGCTCTCTCAGCCCCACCTGTCTCACAGGGGGTCTGTTGCGGGGAGGGGGAGGGAAAGGGGTTGTAAGCCGCTCTGAGACCTCTTTGTGTAATGAAGGGCAGGGTATAAATCTAGTCTCCTCCTCCTCCTCTTCCTCTTCTTCATCTTCTTCCTCTTCCTCTTCTTCTTCTTCTTCATCAGATACAAGGGACAAAATGAGCCTCAGACCTCGAAACCTCCTACCATGGAAATCTTGTTGATTTCTAAGGCGCTCCTGCCAACCTAGCAGTTCGAAAGCAAGAAATTGCAAGTAGATAAATAGGTACCACTTCGGTGGGAAGGTAACAGCGTTCCGTGCACCTTGGTGTTTAGTCATGCCGGCCACATGACCACGGAAACATCTTCGGACAGCGCTGGCTCTTCGGCTCTGAAACGGAGATGAATCCTAGAGTCGGATTCGACTCTGAAAGCCAGATGAATCCTAGAGTCGGATTCGACTGGCTTTCGAGCAAGGGAACCTTTACCTTTACCAGAATCAAAGCCAGCTCTTTGAAAGCAGGGCTGCTGTGCTCAAATCTAGCTCTTTCTGGTGGAAATCTCAGGGCCGGAAAACTACAGTTAAAGAAGACAGAGAGGTTCTCGTGATAGTCTTGCCAGAAAGTCCATTTCTTGGTGGTTCGTGGCTTAACATTGGGGACAATCGTACCAGCCTGTACCTCCGTACTTTCTTTTGGCATCGGCTTCTCTTAGGCTCTGTGATTCTAGCCCAGGGCAGAACAGGGGGTGGGGGGGGCTTCACTTCCGCCATTACTATCTTGCGTGGCTGACTGTGTTGCTATTACCCAGCGCAATTAGGTTTTAATGCCATTTTATAAATTAAAGGAATGAACTGCCAGCTCGGTATCCGATTTGCGCTAATAGCGGCTGGGGACGTTTGGGCTGGGTGGCGTCATTCTGTCGAGCTTACAGGAAGAGCTTCCATCCCACCAGTGCGGTTTAATGGCTAAGAGAGTCAGGCTAGTATCTGGGAGACCCGGGTTCGAA
>NW_015174398.1:65018-69912 GCF_001447785.1 Gekko japonicus | reverse complement strand
ACCCCACTGGACACCTCCCTCTATTCAGAGAAAATGCCACTGAGAACTACTTTCCGAGTCCGGTTCTCCAAACATTTCCCCAGAGAAGGTGCCAGACTGGACTCTTAACTTTGTTCTGTTGCTTCAGACTAACACGGCTGCCCACCTGGATCTATATTGCTTGAGAAATAAGCGATAAACGAAGTGTTTCCTTGCAGGAAAGGAAATCGAAGCCTTGAAATCTTCTTGTGGAATAATTTTGGGGAGCGCTGCAGGGTCATGGGTCTGCCTGCTGGCAGTTTTCCTAGTGTTGAATTTGCTTGACTGGCGGCGGGTGGGGTGTGTGTGTTAAATGCTGCAATCTGAGAGTCAACTTAGTTCCTAAATGCGGCTTTGCTTCGAGGGGCACGCATCCTTCCTTCTCAAGGGTTACCAAGTTAGATGTGCACTAAAGCAAGTCCCTGGTGGCGGCTTGTGGCCTGTTCCAAATCGTGCGCTGCCTGGCGCACCATTGGGTGGAAGGGAATTAGTCGGCTCATAAAGTGCTCAGCTCTGTGCTCAGGGTGGTGTTGAGGCTTGCGGATGAAGTCGGCTTTCCCTTGGACTCCTGGCCTGCCTTCCCCAGAGTGTCTGTTAGGAACTGACCCAGGCGGCATACCTAATGCCGATTCTTAATAGCTGCTCAGAGGCCAGGCTCAACGTTTTCTTCTTCGATTGGCAGAGCAATTGCCTCGGAGCTCCCAAGAGTCTTACACCTAGATATGTGTGCTGCAAGTGTGCCAGTGGTAGAAGACGGAGGGGGCTTCTTTTCCTCATAACGTCCTTCTCTTTATTTCCATACATGAATCTAGGTAAAAGTGTCTGCCTGTGGCCCTGGCTAAAATGGGAGAAATAATTGTGCATTAGATGTTGCCATAGGCCCCGGTCACACGGGCCGGATATTGCGGGGGGGGGGGAGGAGTGGCTAATTGCCCGGGCGCAGTTTGATCCGTGATTATGCGATCAGATGCGCCGGTGGCACACCACGGGTCCGTCCCTCCGCGCCGGTGGGTAAATGAGGGTGGTGATCACACGACGATCCTGCAGCGTGGCAAAGAAGCGGCACGGCGCGATCACACCAGCAATGGCTAGGTGCCACTGCCGTGACAAACGGGGTCATTTTTTTAAAGCCTAAACGACACTTTCGCTCTCCTCTTTGTGCGCATGCGCTGTTGGGTGCTTGTGCGCATCTTGTGGAGACTTGGGGGGGGGAACCTGTTTGCGAAGGGACATGGGCAGGCGCCGGATGCCACCACCGGAAACGCGATCAGATGCCAGCCCTTGCCCCGCGGTTTCCGGAAACGTACTAGTTTTTAACTCCGCTTATTCTGGGGGAAGCCTCAGGTTCGCCACGGGGGATGTTGCGGTGTGATCGCGCCCGGAAAATCCGCCTATCTTCCGTCTCTGTAGCGTGGCTAATGCTCCGTGTGACTGCAGCCATAGACCGGCTTTTCTGAAAACCTGACAACATTTCTACTTAAAGCTGGAACATCCCTGGCCACTTGTTTTCCGGGGTGTAAAGTATCAGCTGCCTGGGGAAGTGGTGAGCTCCCCCCTCACTGGCAGTCTTTAAGCAGCGGCTGCACAAACATCTGTCAGGGATGTTCAATCTAGGCTGATCCTTGCTGCAAGATTTAAAGGGTCTGTGCAGGCCGAGGCTAGGTTTGCTGCACTAAATATTTTCTCATTCTCACGGGAAAGAGGTGAGGTTTGGGTTTGCACAGCTTGATCTTTAGAGCTGCTGTGTTTTTCTTTACTCAGTCCCTTCTAGAATTCTTAATCTCTGGTTTGTGTTCTGCTCTAAAATGGAAGGTTGTGCTAGCTGAGTCTTGACTTTAACAAGTTATTGTTGTGAGAATTTTGGGTGTGTGGTTGTGTGTCTGCACATGTTTGTGAAAGCGTGTTTACCCCTGACACCCACACTTCCCCCCCCAGTTCGTGTGTCTCCTGTGTGTTGCCCCTTACCAAAGGCTCACTAGTCTCTTCTTAAAATAAAACTTATCTTTATTATAGCAAAACATTCAGAGTCCTAATTCCTAAACATTTGATACAATACACAGAAAAATAAACATGCAGTTTCCCCCACCCCATGGCATGCAGCTAGATCAAAGGAGGAGTTCTTTTTGATGATCATATCAGGTGTTATTAGCATCTGGAGGTGGAAATTGCCTATTACAAATTGTTTCCTAGAAGTAGGGATTGTAAATCCCTTCCTTGGTTTCACACAACAAAAGTTCACAGGATCGATACAGTGTCATTGTTTCTTCCCGGTGTTCCCCAATCAGGGGAATAAACTGTGCTTTGATGTTATCAGAGAGATGAAAGCTATGGATTGAAGTCTGCCAATTTCCCAAAAGGTCACACATTTTATTATCTAGGAAATTGGGGTCTGTCGCTTCCCAAACTGGCTTTAAGTCTCGCACCTGGGAATGGAATGTTTTTTTACATCCTTGGAATGTTTTTACATCCTTGCATGTGTGACCAAGAAAAAGATCCTTCTGGGGAAAAAAGGGCTTTGCAAAAGAATCACGGGCTTTGATTCAACAGGCCTAGCAAGGGCAGAGAGAAATATGTATACTATTTTGGTTCATTTTAAACCCAAACCTTCGTCTATATTTTTAATATTTCTTACCACAGTTATCTCTGTAATTCCTCCTTATTTCTAATACTGGCTGCTACTATTTCTTGAAGTTCCTGATTTTTCCTAGTAAGTTGCTCAATTTCTAAATCTTTTTCTCGATTAAGGTTTGGAAGTCCTCTTATTTTCTCTTGAAGGGGAAAACTTTCCCAAGTGGGGAAACTGCTGCTTTCCCCTGCAAGCTCTGCTGCCAGGAGGTCAGGGTGTTGCTGAGAGGTTGGATTGGGGGGGGGGGATGACTGGCTACCATAAGGGTTGCAGGTTTGAAATTCCCAGGAGTCCCAACCCCTGCCTTTATAGTCAGCCTCCCCCAAGGGTCTGGCGTAAGCCATGCCAGAACGCCTTTGGGGAGTGCTTGTGACTCCAGGCATCCCTATGCTGACGTCATGGTCGCAGCGGACGGTAGGTCCTGGCGCTGCAAAGTTCTGACCATGGCCACCGGGTGACTCTCCAGTCTGTCATAATCTGCTAAAGCCTGGTGCAGCACAGAATCAGGCTGCTGGTGGAAAAGGGCCATGTCAGCTCCCTTTTCTTTTAGGTGCATCCAGAGGTGTCAGCGAAGGGGACCCTGGCCTGGTGGTGGGCCATTCCAGAACTGGTTCCCTTCGGGCTGCTCTGTTCGCTGTTGTCTGGGTGGGTATTTGGACTGGTAGTGAGGTGGTGGACATGGCTGGTACCCTGAATCTAGTGGGTAACTCTGTTCCTGGGGCGGGAAAGGAGCAGCAGACAGTTGGAGTGGGCTTGGGCAGGACCGGGGTTGGAGTAATAGTCTCTCCCGTTCCTATCGCATCCTCCATTTGCTTTCCATTTGCTCTTATCCTGTCTCTTATAGTCATTCCCTCTGTAGTAATTCCCTCGATATCCTTAGCCACCCCGTGGCTGATAACGGGAATGCGTGCCATTGTTGGCATAAATGATAGTTTGTATGGGTTCCTCTATTTCTTTAGTCTTTTTAGGGGCTTTGGGGGCCTTAATAGTCCCTGCATTCCTCATGATACTTGCAACCATCCTAACCTTGGCCTCTAGATCGTCCCATCGCATATGGGCAGGGTTAGTGACATTTAGCGCTAGTTGAGTCTGGCCATTAAGACCTTCTAGCAGAGCTGCTTTGAATTTGGCTATGTCTATTTGGCTAGGCTGGCACGTTGTCCCGTCTCTACAGAATCCTTAAGCAGATGCTTTCCTCCGTTCTACAAAGCACTGAGCAAGGATTCAGCTGGCCCTTAGCAAGACTGCTGAAAAGCTCAGCACGTTTAGATTTTCTGAAAAGATGGGCATCATGAAAGATTTACATCTTTGCCCCAGGTGAGCATCTTAAGGAAGTCTGTTCAGGGATGGTCTGTACTGCAGACCCAGGAACAAGTCCTCTCTGACTCCTAAGCAGATCTGTTCCCCTGTCTAACCAATGTGAGGCTTTCTTTACAAGGGGTCATTACAGCTGCTAAGGGGGGGAAATGCAGTCAGTTCAAAGATGCTTCTAAGGAATCTTCTGTAATAACTGCTTCTTCTTTTAAGTGAAGGACAAGCCCACAGAAGGAAAGACAGAGGTAATTAAAAACTTCAAGGAAGATCAGTGTGTGTCTAATCTTGGAAATGGTGAAACTGCGAACAGTTTAACAAGCTGCCTGGGTGGATTAAAGAGCTCAGAAAGTCTTCTGCAATTTGAAGCTGGAAAGAAAAAGCTGTATTTTCCCCCCATCTCAACTTGCTTTGAACAGGAAATGCTTATCTACAGCCAAGCCAGCCAGATTTGAGGATACTTAAAGCCAGAGGCTGAACCCATAAGCAGACATGACCAATCTTTCTACAAACCTGAAAAATGTCCCAGGTTTCAAGAAAAATCTAAAATCTTTTAAAAGATATATACATCGGGGGTTTAAAAACCCCAAATGATAAAAGAAGTGCCTGTAGCTTTAAGAAGCAGACGCTCTCAGTGGCTGTTACTTGGAAACCATAACAGGTTTGGTGGCGCAAAAGGTGAGGTGAGGGGCTGTTTTGGCCTTTGAGAGAGGATTCATTGGGCACCAGGCATGGCAGCCACCTCAAGAAAGGCAGTGTGGTGTAGTGGTCAGTTTCAGACTAGGACCTCACATCCCATTCTGTGGTGGGAACTCTCTGGGTGACCTTGGGCGAGTCACCCATCCTAAACCACACTTACCTCAAAGGCAGGAGCAGATGGGCCTCTGCCTCACGAGCAGAGGTCATTTCGGGGGGGATCGCGGGGGATCGCAGTTCCCC
>NW_015174398.1:52290-64824 GCF_001447785.1 Gekko japonicus | reverse complement strand
CAAGGCCGGCGGTGGCCGGGACCGTTGGGGGCGGGGTGTGTGGCCTTATGACACACTTCCGGTGATGTCAGGGGGTGTGGCCTTATGACACATTTCCGGTGATGTCAGGGTGTGTGGCATATGCTAATGAGTTATGCTAATGAGTTTCCCTAGCTCTTTTTCTACGAAACGACCCCTGCTCACGAGGGTTGGGCCACCCCCAGAAGACCGAAGGCTGGTGCGTGGTGGGACGTGGTGATTAGCCAGCCGGATGTGGGGCAGGGGAGACAGATCCTGGTCTCGTAGAGCGCCGCACTGGAGGTGAGATAGCTGCAAGCCCCTCACAAGGTGACGCAAACACTGAGGCCAGGGCTGCTTTGGAAAAGGTGAGGCAAGGCAGAGGCTATTGCCCAGGTGAGCTCCAAGCATAGCAGAGCAGAGGGCCTCTGTGAGGCAACGAGGACACTGGCTGAGCATGATGTAAAGCTGGGCCCGCTAGTGGGGGGCTTTGAGGCAAGGCAGCCCGAGGGGAGTGGCGCCACATCTGAAGGGAGGGGAAGGCCCGTAGCCAGGGGTTTTTTTAGTCAGGGGGCATTTAAATTTCTTAGGGGGCACTAGATAATATAAATAAAGGTGATTTACTTGGCCGCTTGTGCTGGACAGCTGCACAGGAATACCCGGCTCCTTCCCTGCACCTGATGCCAGTCAGGGGCAATGTTCCCTCTAAGCTGTGGAGTCCTGTGAGCAAAAATTCCACGTTGCGAGCTACTGGCATTCAAGTTGTGAGTGAGCGATTTGGCTACTGCATACATTAGCTTGCTCTGGAGCCATCCTTCCTGAGGTGAGACAAAAAAATGTGTGAGCCGGAGGCTACAAAACCGTAAGCTAACTCACACTAACTCAGCTTAGAGGGAACACTGGTCAGGGCCCCCGAGCTGAATGGGAAGTCGTGGGGCCTTGCCCCGAGATGCCCCACTGTAGCTACGGGCCTGGAAGCGATGCTTTCAATAAATATTTGTAACTCTTGTTTTGCGATCGTGTTAATTTCTGCTAGTCTGGATTGTGGTGGATTGATAACAGTGGTGTTATGTCATCTGTGGGGCCTAATCTTCTTGAGCTAGACTTCCTCTTCTGGGGGGGGGGGAACTGGCTGTCTTTTACTTAGTTGGTTTTTAATTTCATCCTTCCACGAGTCTGATCTGAGGTTACATCCTGATGGCTGGCGAATGAGCATGCAAACAACATTTCTGCACGCCATCAGAAAATTTGCACATTTTGCCGGTGCAGATTCCAGATGCGCCTCTGCAGCTCTTCAAGCTCACGTCACGGTTTGGATAAAGCGTTCTGCCCGACGGCTGCGTCACTCAGCATTGTGTTTCCAAGAAGGTTTGGAATTCTGCCGGTAGATACGAGGGACCGTCATTTATTACCGCTCATCCCAGAGTCATGATGAAAACAGCGGCACTCAAAAACAACAGGTGGCCCTTTCGGAATAGCGGTGTCTGCACAAAACCTGTCGAAGTCTGCAATCATGAAAATGTTCAGATAGAATAACCCTTAACTCATTTCTTCTGCACCTCTGTTGTGCACAGAAGTGGCAGCAATCATTTCTGACTCCTGTCAAGGAACCTGACTGAAAAGCGGATTTCAGAACTCACTGTGGGCGGCAGAACGCTTGGATTGACATGGAGCGGCCAAGGTCCTCTGACCCACTGATTTAAAAGCCAAAAAGGTGTCTGCTCTTTTGGCCAAAGATACTGTTGCTGAACAAGAAGATCTACAATAGATTATCTACAGTTTGAAATAGATATTGTCAGCTGCAAGAATAACCCTTAGCTCATTTCTTCTGCACCTCTGTTGTGCACAGAAGTGGCAGCAATCATTTCTGACTCCTGTCAAGGAACCTGACTGAAAAGCGGATTTCAGAACTCACTGTGGGCGGCAGAACGCTTGGATTGACATGGAGCGGCCAAGGTCCTCTGACCCACTGATTTAAAAGCCAAAAAGGTGTCTGCTGTTTTGGCCAAAGATAATGTTGCTGAACATGAAGATCTACAATAGATTATCCACAGTTTGAAATAGATATTGTCAGCTGCAGCAGCCAAAATATAAAACCACTCATGGGGGCTTCATCTTCACGCACATGTGTTCATCTTGTGTTCGCATCTGTTCTCTGCTCAGAGATTTAGCTCAGCCCCTGGGAAGTGAGCTAAGTCCTGAAGAACTTACGTGAGCCAAACTTTAACAGGCAATTTCACAAAGGCAGCATGGGAAGGGGTTAAGGATATACCTGCAAATCAGGAGTGTTCTTGATAAATAGGGAGCATTGGAACTTATGTGACTTATGCAGCATTTCTTTAATAGCTATCATGATTCAAAGACAGAGAGGTAAGGGATGCCATTCAGTCTAAATGGAAGGAGATGCCTAGAATTGTTGAGTTTATATCAACTTGCTGGTTGAGCATGACTGGAAAAGGCTTTGGGAGTTTGGGATGTGTTGCAGTGGGCTTAACAGAACAAATTTAGAGTCCGGTGTGGCACCTTTAAGACCAACAAAGTTTGATTTAAGGTATGAGCTTTCGTGTGCATGCCCACTTTTTCAAATAATTTTTAATAATTGGACTGGTATACAATCAAGAGGCAGGAGGAGAAACATTTTTAATCAAATGTACATTCCAATCCATGCATGGGTCATTTTGTAGAAAAAGAGGTGCAGGAGCTCATTAGCATAATGTATTTGCATACGCCACACCCCCTGACATCACCAGACATGTGTCAGAAGGCAACACCCACCACTCAGGCTCCAGTGGACTCTTTTGGATTGCTAGCTATGGGGGGGGGTATGGGGGGGGGGGAGACACACGCAGATCTGCCCTCACAGAAGAGGGAGAGCTTGTACCTGAATAAACTTTGGCCTTAAAGGTGTCACTGGACTGTTTTGGATTGCTATCTGGGGGGGGAGGGCTCTGCAACTTACCTGGCTGCTTCTTGCTCCTTGTGGCCCGGGGCTGCTGGAAGCAGGGGGTGGGGCTTGTTGCATGTGCCCGCCCCCTGGGCTCTTTACTGCTGGAGCTCCGCTCCTGTGCGCTCCTGCAGGAAATGACCCCTGAATCCATGTATATCCAGGCATGCAAAGAACCAGGTTAAGCAACAAGGGTGAAAACTGTCCCCACTGTCTAATTATATCATGTAAAAGCAGCTTAGTTTATGGTATTTATTTATTTATTTATTCTTTAGATTTGTATCCCGCCCTCCCCGAAGGCTCAGGGCGACTAACAAGGGCATAAATGCCAGATTAAAACAATAAGAACAGTATAAAAATACAATAATACGACCTAACGTGAACATGCCAGTCTGTGGCAAAAGATCTCTGACCCTACTATTTACCTTGAGGAGAGGGATTGTGTGTGATGCCTCAGTGGCTGTACATAAAATTATTTCCATATGTGAGGCTTAAAGTACATCATGCTTTGGTTAAAAGGATGCAACTTTGTATCCCACATTGGCTAGGATGCTCATTTGTGTTGTAAATGCTTCTCTTTCCCATGGTCATAGATCCAGAGGAGTTAGCTATGTAAACAAACTTTATTGTAGCATAAGCTTTTGAGAAACACAGCTCTCTTAATCAGATGCTCACAGATGAGCTGAGAGCATCTGACGAAGAGAGTTGTGTTTCTCGAAAGCTTATGCTACAATAAAGTTTGTTAGTCTTAAAGGTGCCACTGGGCTTTTTACTATTTCTCTTCCCCATGGTTGTAAGAAGAGTCAGCCCTAGTCCACGAAACTCAAAGTATTGTTTGTTCTGGTTCAAGAGTCCGTCTTAACCACTACATCAAAGGATCTCAGGTGCTAAGTGTGTGGATTCTAATCTGGGAGAACCGGGTTTGATTCCCCACTCCTCCCCTCGCAGTGGCTGGATGACCTTGGGCAAGCCCGTAGTTCTGATAATGAACTGTTCTTGAAAGAGAGCAGTTTCTGTCAGAGCTCTCTCAGCCCCACCTACCTCACAGGGTGTCTGTTTTGGGGAGGGGAAAGGAAAGGAGATTGTAAGCCGCTCTGAGACTCCGAGTGAAGGGCGGGGCATAAATCCAGTCTCTTCTTCTTCTACAAAGCAATGCCACAGGGACTTTCGGCATGCAAAGCGGCTGTTCTGCTCCTGAACCCACACCCTCTAGACAACCACCACATATTGATCGTCATCCATCAGATAGCTCACAGCCCCTTTACACCTCACCTACAAAAATGGTCGTCAATTTAAAGCTACTTTCTGCGGAGACATGATTAGAATGACAATTGTGAGTGTAATGTATCCAGTCCTGAGAAGTCCGAACAAGTCCAGAGACAAACAGTCCTGACAAGGCCAGACAAGTCCAGAGACTAACGTCGAGCTTCGCTCCAAGAGACAATGGACTATGCGGATCCTAGTCCACTCCAATCAGGGGGCTAGGTTCCTGGCCGAGAGCCAATGGGACTCTTGGCCACTGTAAATAGCCTATTGGGAAGTGGGTGGGTGTTTTGGGTGGCGGTTTCTCGGGGAATATAAGCCAGCCAAAGTCGTCTTGTTCCTGATAGAATAAAGTACGCTTTGCTGAAATCACTCTCTGTCTGCGTACTTTTCAGTGAGGCATCTCCTCCAGCTTCTTGGTTATACATGGCCCCCTCCTGCCTTGATGGCAAGAGGCATTCCAGATTTAAATGGCCACTTTAATAATAATAATAATAGTAATATTGCATTTCTAGTTGTTAAAACGTGTGCTGCTAATAGTCAAGTTTATAATGCATCGTTAATGATAGGGGAGAAAATCTTCCCATTAGGTAAGAGGGAGCATATGTATGAGGTACATGAGAGAGTGTGTTACAAATCCACTGGGCTTGGTGGCACAGTAGCACAAGTGGAAAGCGTGCATGGAGGTGGTGCATGGCCTTTCCTAGCACCCACCGCCTAACGTTGGTGGACTTTTTATTCACAAAATGGGACGTGGAGCGTTGGTGACAGGGGAGGCAGGCAAAATCTGACAGCTGATGAAGGAAGGGTGATGAAGTCCAGTTTCCATTTGTGCAGGAGGGAGGCAGGGGTGATGCCACCTGTTCGGGGTAGCCAGGTCCCCCCTGGCCACCAGCAGGGGATGGTAGGGTTGCCAAGTCTGGGTTGGAAAATACCTGGAGACTTTGGGGGTGGATCTGGGAGAGGGCGGGGTTTGGGGAGGGGAGGGGCCTCAGCAGGGTACCATGCCACAGAGTCCATTGTTCAAAGCAGCTCTGTCAGCTGGAGATCAGTTGTAAAAGCGGGATATCTCCAGGCCCCACCTGGAGGCTGGCAACCGTAAGAGATGGCGGTAGGGTTGCCAGATCCAGGTTCGGAAACTCCTGAAGATTTGGGGGTGGAGCCCGGGGAGGACAGAGACCTCAGTGGGGTACAATACCTTCAAGTCTGCCCTCCAAAGTATCTATTTCCCCTAGGGGAGCTGATCTCTGTAGTCTGGAGATGGGCTGTAATTCTAGGGGATCCCCTAGACCAGTGGTGGTGAACCTATGGCACGGGTGCCAGAGGTGGCACTCAGAGCCAGGCCCAGACCATCATCAAAGTGTCAGAATTCTCTGCCAAATAATTTTAAGTAAATGAAAGCATTTGGGATTGCTTTCCTTACTTTGTTTGGATCATCTTAAGTTAATGTATGAGTTGTTTTTTCTAAAGTAAAACCTCAGTATTCAGGTTAAATTGCCGTGTTGGCACTTTGCGATCAATAAGTGGGTTTTGGGTCGCAGTTTGGGCACTCGGTCTCTAAAAGGTTCGCCATCACTGCCCTAGACAGTCTTTCCTGGAAGCTGGCATCCCTGCGCTTGATTCTCCCCTCCTCCCATTCTGTTAATTTGTACAGCATGTACAGCATTGGGGCTGGTCTCGCCCCACTATATTCGGGCTGGCCCCATCCAGCAGGCAGCCATCAATGGATTTCCCAAATCAAACTGGAGAACAAGGGGCACGTCCTCATCTTGCAGTTCTTCCTATATACTAATTTCCGTACTCTGAGGTTCCGGGAAGGGCTGCATGGGAACTGAGACCTCCTTCTAAGGAATTACACCTCTATTAGTCCCCCCCCCCCACACACACACACTTTAGGGCCACAGTGTAGCACAACTCTTACCAGGGTACCACCAACTTAAGCAATTAACAAGCATGTTGAATGGTCTTTGTTAATCTCCTATTATACATAAGGGAAATGAAACAGGAGACTAACAGAATTTTGGGGCCAGGATATTTCAGTCTGAGCTTTGTGGAGGGGCTGTGACTCAGTGTTGGAACTTCTACTTGGCATGCAGAAAATTGCAGGTTCAATCTCTGGCATCTCCAGTTAAAAGGAACTTATAGTTGGTATTATGTACTGAGATCAAGGCAGCGTTTCAAACAAGTATTTTCTTTATTGGCTCAGAACACAGACAAACAACATACAGAACGACCCAACTATATACAGTTTGAACCAGGAAAACCACACCCCCTGGAACAATAACAACCAATTAAAGATGAGTGCTTGGGTCCAATGGGAATTGTTCCCGCTGAAAGTCAGAGTCTATCCAGGTTGGTCTGTTAGCAACAGTGACCAATCCGGTTGCTTCGTTTAGAATGCTGACAGTCTATGGAGCTTGTGACTGAAGCTCACACTTTACAAAGAAACCAGATAACCCCATACGTAACAGTTGGTAATGTGAAAGACTGCTACATAAACCCCTGGAGAGTCTCTGCCAGTTGGAGTAAAGCAGGAATCCCCAGCTTGGCGTCCACAAATGTTTTTAGAAAGTGGTCAAGTGGGGCTTTTGTCAGGCAGGGGTTCTGACCGGCCACTGAGGACCTGATTGGCTGTGTATAGATTTAAAGGCATCCTGTTAAAACAGAGCTTCAACCTGAAATGTTGAGGAATTACTATTAGAGTTATGCACGGCCTCACTCACTTCCATTTTGTGGTTGGCTCTACCCCCCTGTGCCAGCTATTTTTGTGGTTGTGCCCACCAGCTGGTTTTCAGAATTCAAAGCCAGCTTGGTGTAGCAGTTAAGAGCAGTGGACTCTGATCTGGAGGACCAGGTTTGATTCCCCACTCCTTCACCTGAAGCCGGATGGGTGTCCTTGGGTCAAGTTCTCTCAGGGCTCTCTCAGCCCCACCTACCTCACCGGGTGTCTGTTGTGGGGAGGGGAAGGGAAGGCGATTGTAAGCCGCTCAGAGACTCCTTTGGGTAGTGAAGAGCGGGGTAGAAAAACCAACTCTTCCTCTTCCTCAAAAGGTTATGAACCCCTGGAGTAGTCAATACGGACCTTGATGGACCAATGGAGTGATTCACTATCAGGTGGCTTCATGTGTGTGATCTGGTGAAGGGGGCTCTGACCCACAGAAGCTTCAGCTGGAATAAAGCCCTTTAAGGTGCCAGTGGACTCCTGTTTTTGCAGTCACACGCAGTTCTCCATCTGGGACTACTCTACCCTGCTGAATTTCAACCCACAATCATTGCTCTGGTCATTTTCCATATAGGAATCAGTCCTTTTCCTTTCTTTATATACAACTGAAATTTCAAGCATTATAGAGAAACAAAAAGAACACTGACTTGGAACCTTTACGTTCTGCGAGGAAGAATGATCCTTTGCAAGGTCAGAGAAGCCTAGGGTATAAGATGAAGAACAGGTTGGCTTGCTGGAGTGTTAAAGCATCCTTTTTATTCAAGACGGCACTGCAGTACATCACATATAACCGGTGGTTCAAAGTAGGAGAACCCAAACACTTAATAAAAGTAAACGGTTTACGCATCAGGTTTCACTGCATTGTATACAGATATTTCAACAGTTAAATACCATTTAACGGGAGTCTCCGAATTGTTTTTCTCTATCAGGCTGTCTAACCATCTTAATTTCCCCCCACACATTTAAGGAGCACTGCAGCCGTGCCTGTGATCTTTTAGTAGATGAGAGCTGGCAATTTCAGCTGCGAGAAATACAAGCAGCTTGAAGCTTCTTTTGTGAAGCGATCGATGCTTAAGGATCAGACTCGTTTAAGAATAAGAGGGCAAGGTTGGAAATGGTGTCAGAACTTGCAGTCTTGTGAGATGCCATGCCTGAATGGTCTTTCTGTATCATATATCAGACGATGACTGAGTTCACATGTTTTATGAAGAATACTGGCTCCGGCTGTAGGCTTGTGTTCTCTTTTAAAACACACAGATTGTAGGTAATCATTTGGCATAGAGGAGCATTACTAGCCTTAAAGGTAAAGGTTTCCCTTGCTCAAAAGCCAGTCAGATCTGACTCTAGGGGTGCAGTGCAGTGTTTCCAAGCCGAAGAACCAGCACTGTCTGAATCCTTATTTACTAATAAATAAACACAAAGTCCCACGTCTATAACACTAAAAATTGGGGGCATGGGGTGTGTGTGAAAGTGGTTAGAGAGAACTTCCCCTGCCTCTCCATAATACTAGAACTCAGGGGCACCCAGGGAAGTTGATGGGCAACAGATTCAGGATGGAGCAAAGGAAATTCCTTCTGCAACCAGTGAGCTACTAAACTGTGGACTTTTTACTAGGAGAGACACGAATACGTCGTGAGTACAGATGACTTTAAAAGGGGATTAGACTGATATATGGAGGGGGAGGTCCAGCTAGTAGCCCAGGTGCCTAGGTCCAAAGGCTGTAAACCTCCAAATACCAGTGCTAGGAAGCTACATCAGGGAAGGCCTTGGCCTCTGTGCCCTGTTACTTGGTCCTCCAGGGCAGCCGATTGACCCTTTTTGTGTGGAACAAGATTCTGGGATAGATGGCCCACTGGTCTGATCCAGCAGGATTTCTCTTGTGTCCTGGCCATCTCCTGCTCATTTATTTTGATTTTCTCATACCCTTTGTTTCCCCCCCCCCGCCCACTCCATCAGCAAGAGGACAGGGGGCCACAGGGGTTGAGATCACCCCTCCCCCTCTGAAGCCCACAACTTTCCAACCACACAGAGGAGGATCTCTGGGAGATAAAAATTGAAAGCAGATAGGTCAATGGACCATGGATGTGAAGCTGCATCAACCTGGACACATGAAGCCACCTGATCCTGAATCAAATCCTCAGTCCATCGAGGTCAGGATTGCCTACTCTGACCGGTCGTGGCTCTCCAGGGCTTCAGGCTGAGGTCTTTCACACCAGCTGTGCCCTGGTCCATCAGTGGCTATTAGCCACAAGGTATAGATAGGGGCTCTGGAGCAAGTGATGCTCTGTCTTCTTGGTGCTTGCGGGGGTCAACAGTGGGAGGGCTTCTAATGTCCTGGCCGCACTGGTGAATGTCCTGGCCCCACTGGTGGACCTCCTGATGGCACTGGTATTTCTGGCCACTGTGTGATACAGAGTGTTGGACTGGATGGGCCTTTGGCCTGATCCAACACTGGCATCTCTTATGTTCTTATGAGATGATGGGGATCGAACCTGGGCCCTTCAGCATGCCGGGCAGATGCTCTGCCCCTGAGCCACAGCCCCTCCGTCTCTACCTGGCCGAGACGGAGACCAAGTGCAGCAGCGGCTGCCCAAAGTCGCTGCCTTCTCCCTGTGCACTCTTGAGGCGGTTGTGAGAGGTGTCCTCTCCAAAAGCCGCGGGCCGCACGGAGACCACGATCCTCCTGCGGACGTTCTGCCCCAGCAAGATGTAAATGAAAGGGTTCAGGCAGCTGTTGGCGTAGCCCATGCTGATGGCCACGTTGTAGGCATAGTAGAATGGCAGGGTGGGCCGATGGATGGCCAGCTGCACCAGCTGCAGCACGTGGAAGGGGGCCCAGCACACAAAAAACGCCAAGCAGATGGCGATGGCGATGCGGGTGACTCGCTTCGTCCGGAGCCTCGTGCCTCTCTGGCCGGTCAGCGCCTGGGAGGATCGGGCCATCCGGAGCAGGATCCGTCGGTAGGCCGCGGTGATGATGGCGAAAGGGAGGGCGAAAGCCAGGAAGAACTGGTAGAGGGTGTACCAGTAGATGTCTCGCTGGGGGTCCGGTAGCTGAATCCCGCAACCCAGAAGCCCGCCGGGCAAGGGAATGAGCTGCGTGTACATCCACACGGGGGTGATGCTGAGGAAGGAGAGAGCCCAGAGCACGCAGATGGTCAGGGCGGCGGTCGTGGGCTTCCGGAAGCGGGCGGAGGTAAACGGGTAGACGGTGGCCAGGTAGCGGTCAATGGACATGGCCGTCAGGATGTAGGTGCTGGTGAACTGGCTGTTGGCATCCAGGGCGGTGATGAGGGTGCACATGGTCTCGCCAAAGTGCCAGGCTCCGTTGCCCAGCAGCTGGTGAATCAGGAAGGGCATGCCGAGGAGGAAGAGCAAGTCCACCATCGAAAGGTTGATGATGAAGATGTCCGGGACGCTGCTGCTGGGGCTGGATTTCTTAAAGACGGTGCAGATCACCAGGCCGTTGCCAACGATGCCCAGCAGGCAGATGATGCCGAAGAGGGTCGGCATGATGAAGGTGGAATAGCTCACCGGGCTCAGCTCTCCTGCCAAAGAGACACCAGAGAGAGAATCCCTCTGGGTTAGTGGAATCTGACAACGGCAGTCAGCTGGCGGGAAAGACAGCAAGACTGAAGGTGACCACAGTTGGGTTGCCAACCCCCAGGTAGGGCCTGGAGCTCTCCAGGAATTCTAGCTGATCTCCAGCCTGCTATCCAGGTCTGGGCCATACACAATCTTTTGCAGCTCTGATGAGCTTGTTTAAATCTGAGGATATCAGGTGGGGCCTGGAGCTCTCCAGGAATTCCAGCTGATCTCCAGCCTGCTATCCAGGTCTGGGCCATACACAATCTTTTGCAGCTCTGATGAGCTTGTTTAAATCTGAGGATATGTTACCTTGGGCAAACACTTTGGCAGCCCATTCCCTTCAAGGCAAAATTAGTGCTAAGACCTTCTCCCTTGGGACAGAGGGTGCTTCTTCCCGCACACCTGGTATACGAGCAAGCCGTGCCTCTACCCCTGTTTGCCCTCATGCTCCTTGTTGAAGGAGCCTGAGAGAAGCGCAACCTGATTCATGCGCTCTTAATTTGGGGGCAGTATAAGGCGCAGGAATGCTCGTGCGACCGCTGTATAGCTAGAGACTCTGTGCAAGGTGCTTGGGGGAGAGAGAAGGAGCACGTAGCACGCCCTTAGGGCTTTGAGACATTGCTAAGAAAACAGCACAGGGGTAATGTTAAAGCATGCATTTCAGGCATGGTATAAATGTGCTGATGTGCATGGGGAAACCAACAGAGATCGATTCAGCAGGGCACACATTGTGCATACACAGAGGCTTGCACACCTATATTGCTTTCACATCATACAGCTGTGGGAATTTGCCCACACATTATTCACTCAAAAATTCTTTCTTAGATGTACCCATGTATTTTTGTACATTTGCTAATTGTTGTCCGTGATTCATTTGGAGAGGGCAAGCGGTGCATCTAAAGGCACACAAAATGTAGCAAAACTACTCTGCATAAATTGTCTGATGGCCGTGGGCTCTACCTGAAACGGAAAAGCATCTGGAATGGCTGCTATTCTGAGATCGATACAGAAAACAGAGCTCTTCTCTTAGGGTGGCCAAAGGCACAGAAAGGAGCCCAAATCCCTCTGCACACTGCCACCCTCTGCCACATTTTCCATTCTGTTCTTCCCACAAAAGAGCTCAACCTTCCATCTAACCCTCAGAACAACCCTGTGAGGTAGGCTGGCCTGAGAGAGAGCAACCAGCGCAGGGTCGTGGTGGGGGCGGCTGAGTAAGGAGAGATTTGAACCCAGGACAGGTCCGCGGGCTTCCGGCAGCCCTCCCCAGCTTTCTTTACAGATGCCTGTTTGGGGCAGCAGAGCCCATCTCTCCACCCTACCAGGCACCGTCCCGTTCCCTGCACCCCCTGATTGCCTCCCTGCCCCGCTCACTCACTCACCGTGGTGGTGGGAAAAGTTTCGCTCTGCCGGGGGGAGGTCCGGGGCGCAGTCGTTCCTGCCGAGGGTGCGGTTCGCCTGGAAGTCCATGTCCATCCTTCAGCTCCCCCTCGGTCCCGTCCGCGGCAGGCAGGAGCTCGGGAGCCCCTGGGGCATGCCGGAGGAGGAGGAGGAGGAGGAGGCGGCCAGGCAGGCAGGCAGGCAGGCAGGCAGGCAGGCAGGCATCCATCCAGCGGGAGCCTTCGAGGACGCCGCCTGCCTCCCGCCTGCCGCTGCGTGCTGCTGCTGCTGCTGCTGCTACCGCCGCCGCCGTTGCGGCTGGCGGGCTGCCTTATGAGAAAGCACCTGGGAAAGCGGCCGGCCCTGCGGGCTCTCTGCACACACACCCCCCTTGCAAGGAGGCTGCTAGCTCCTCTCCAGTGTTCCCTCTAAGCTGAGTGAGTGTGAGCTAGCTCACAGTTTTTTAGCCTCCAGCTCACACATTTTCCCCTTGGCTCAGGAAGGAGGGCTCCAGAGCAGTGTTCCCTCTAAGCTGAGTTAGTGTGAGCTAGCTCACAGTTTTTTAGCCTCCAGCTCACACATTTTCATCTTAGCTCAGGGAGGATGGCTCCAGAGCAGACTAATTTCTGCAGGAGCCAAACCG
>NW_015174398.1:26061-52197 GCF_001447785.1 Gekko japonicus | reverse complement strand
GGTTGCCACCAACAGCCCTGCGAGGGAGGTTAAGCTCAGAGAGAGTGATTGGCTCAGGATCATCGCAGACAAGCATCAGGGGGGAATTGGGATTTGGGCCCAGATCTCCCCAAATCTGGGGGGCCCACGCACCAAAAGGACCGCCTTTCTGCCGATGTCCTCTGAGGAGAGCTGATTGGGGGAGGGAGCTTCTGAACCCTGGGTTGGCAGCTCATGTATGTATGAGCTTCATATATGTACCCATGCATACATGAAGCTGCTGTGGACTGAATCAGACCCTTGGGGTCCATCAAGGTCGGTCTTGTACACTCAGACCCGCGGCAGCTCTCCAGGGTCTCAGGGAAAGATCTTTCACATCACCTTCAACCTGGTCCTTTCTAACTAGAGGCAGGGCTGGCTTGCTCACTAGGCAAAGTAGGCATTTGCCTAGAGCGTGCTGGCCCTTAGGGGTGCCAAAAGCCTCCTCCTCCTCGCCTCCCCTCCCCGAGCGCTGCCGCCGGCAGTCAGATGAAAGGCGAGCGGCATCAATCTGCCTGCCAGCAGGGGGAGATGCCAGGAATTGAATCTGAGACCTTCTGCATGAGGCCTTCCGCTGAGCCTCTCCCCTTCCCCCAAAGCATGGCCTTTTGGACTGGGGCACTGGTGCAATAGAATGATCACTCAAACAGTGATGCAGAGATGGTATACACAGTGGCTCCTTGTCAGACCTACCTCACAGGGTGCCTGTTGGGGGGAGAGGAAGGGAAGGAGATTGTAAACTGCTCTGAGATTCCAAACGAAGGGCGGGGTATAAATCCGATCTCCTCCTCCTCCTTTCCAAAAGATGCCATCATGATGCATTGCGCGGGCAGGGGGGAGGCTGCAAAGGGAGGCACTGCTTAAACTGTTGTTTGTGAGTTCAGACATTACAGCAAACCACCACTCACACAAACTGTTTTGAAATCCCGGTTTGGTGCCTGCTAACAAACCTGCGGTGGCTCAAGTGGTTAAGACGCTGAACTGCAGGCTGTGGAAGGTCAGTAGTTCAGCAGTTCGAGACCCGGGTGCCGCAAGACGGAGTGAGCTCCTGTCTCTAGTTCCAGCTCCTGCCAACCTAGCAGTTCAAAAGCAAGAAATTGCAAGTAGATAAATAGGGACCGCTTCGGTGGGAAGGTAACAGCCTTCCGTGCGCCTTGGTGTTTAGTCATGCCGGCCACATGACCATGGAAACGTCTTCGGACAGCGCTGGCTCTTCGGCTTTGAAACGGAGATGAGCACCGCAACCCTAGAGTCGGATTCGACTGGCTTTTGAGCAAGGGAACCCTTTACCTTTACCTTTAACAAACCTCATTTCATGGACCATTCATGCATCCCTAGGCTTTGACCAAGATCCCCAAGTGAGGTTTATGGAAGATTTATCATTTGAACTCGGCTCTTCTCAGTCCTAGGGTAATCTGATGCTCCAACTGCCCCAGGGTTGCCAGCTTCCAGGTGAGGCCTGGAGATTACCCGCCCCCCAAAAAAATTACAACTCACCTCCAGACAACAGAGATCAGTTCCCCTGGAGAAAATGAGCGTTTCGAAAGATGGGCTCTATGCCCTTATACCCCGCTGACGTAACCTCCCCTCCTCAGGCTCCAACCTCCAATCGCCGGCAGTTCCCCAGCCTGGGACGAGTAGCCCTATTCAATTTTTATGTTACAGCGTTCTGTGCGCCTTGGTGTTTCGTCATGCCGGCCACATGACCACGGAAATGTCTTCGGAGCCCTATTCAATTTTTATGTTACAGCGTTCCGTGCGCCTTGGTGTTTCGGCATGCCGGCCACATGACCACGGAAACGTCTTCGGACAGCGCTGGCTCTTCGGCTTTGAAACAGAGATGAGCACCGCAACCCTAGAGTCGGATTCGACTGGCTTTCGAGTTCGAGCAAGGGAACCTTTACCCTTTTATGGTAAGAAGAGCATTTTCCTTGCTCCCAAATGTTGACAATATAACAATAGTAAATCTGGCACGTCGGTCTTAGCAGTTCTGGTCCTTCTCATTTACTGATCTGTGAGAAATTATTCTGAAGAGAAATTATTCTGTTCCTTTCATTTTCTCAAAATGGCTCCCGTGCTGAAGTTCTGGCAGACTTAGAATTTAATTTAGCCCTCAGTGGATCAATTACGAGCTAGATGCTTAGTCACTACTAATTAACTGGCAGCCCCAGTCCTTACACGAGCGGCAAGATCTGTGGGGAGAGAGCTGTATGTCACTGAGGGGTGTGTGTGTGTCAAAGGACAGTCTGTTTCTCAACTGCATTATACCCTGCTGAGGTCCTTCCCCAAACTCCACCCCCAAATTGCCAGGAATTTCCCAGCCTGGGAGCTGCCAAGAGGTGAGTGAGGCAGATTCCAGCTGCAGCCTTGGCTCTTAAAGACAAAATGAGTCCTGTCTGCATCCACCCATCCCCCAAGGAGCCAAGAGCACACACTTGTTGTAAGCCACCCTGACCCTGCCCACCATGCGAAAGTATAAATAAATAAATGGTTCTTCCCACGCTCCCAACAATCATGGGAAGTAGGTCAGGTCAAAGTGACCGGCCCAAGGAAATCCAGCAAAGTTTATGCGGAATGCGGATTTGAACCGAGGCCTAGTTTTACCATTATAGAACACCTGACCAGGGTTGCAGGTAGCAGACTTCCAAGGGGTAATTTGGAAAGTCTAACACAGGGGCGGCAGAAGACAGGAGGATGGCGGAAAACTTCAGAGGACGGCGGAAGACAGGAGGGCCTGGCGTGATCTGGTCCATGGGGTCGCAAAGGGTCGGACTCGACTGTGCGACTGAACAACAACAACAACAACAAACACAGGGGTGTCGAACTCATTTGTTATGAGGGCCGGATCTGACATGAGATCTTGTTGGGCCGGGGCCATATGTGTCATAAAATGTAATGCCAGGTAGCGGAGATATATTAAACTTTATAAAGGACACAAACACAAAGGTGTTTTTTTTTACTTAAAATAAAAGCATGCTTAAAACATTAGCATTCTTGCAATAGTTTGTTTATTTAACAGTGGCTGATAACTGACACCTCTTGCTCTGAATTACTGCATCAAGATGTCTGTGCGGTTGCAATCTTGAGCATGCTGTTCAGGTGTGTATCTGTAAGCTGCAAACCTACGATGACACAGCAGCAGCAGCAGAACTGGAAGAAGAAGCAGAAGACAGCCAGTTTCACTGTGGGCCTTACAGAAGCCCTCCGGGAGCCTGATCCGGCCCCCAGGCTGCATGTTTGACACCCCTGGTCTAACAGCTAAATGGATGCCATCTAAACTTTTCCAGACCCAGGACCAGGGGAGGGGCCATGGCACAGTGGTAGGGTTTGTGGCTCAAAAATGATGGTCACAGTCACAGAACAGACCGAAAAAAGAAGAAACTGTGAGGTAAGTGCGCTAGAAAATATTTAAATAACAATCACAAAATTTATACAAAAATGTGTACAAAAAATCTACATATATAAATGCACAAGGCAATTGAAAATGGTGTGACAATGGTCTCCGGAATGTTCTATCGTTCCTAGTGCAATATACAAGCACTTTGCTCTAGGAACATTCTTTCAGAAAATTTCTTGCAACTAAGTTATGATACATCGGTGAATATTAATGAAATTTTTGATACCCACTTGTTGAAATGACAGACCAAGAGTCGCCGCTTTCATCCACTTTCGGAAGAAGAATAGTATCGAAACGATAGAACATTCCGGAGACCATTGTCGCACCATTTTCTTTTTTATAACTTTATTTTTATAACTTTTTCATAACTTTTCCATAATCATACAATACATAACATTCAATACAATACAAAATCAATATATTTAGTAGACATACCATCCTTTCCATTGTTTATATAACTAAAAAATGCAAACCATTTTTCTACAAATTTTGATGTTTTGTGAGGCTGTTCCGTTTCCAAAATTTGCATTGCCATTTTGTCCATAATTACAACGTCCCATAACTTCGTGAACCATTGTTTTATAGTTGGCACTTTGCTTAATTTCCAAACCTGGGCTATTAACGTTTTAGCTACGCGTCGCTCTGGCAACGGGGCTGTTTGAAGTAGCAACGAAAATAATTTTATGGTTGGGGGTCACCACAACATGAGGAACTGTATTAAAGGGCCGCGGCATTAGGAAGGTTGAGAACCACTGGACCAAGGGGATGATTTCAGTATAGGGCGCTTGCCAGTGTGGATGGGCATGACCTAAGCATGTGAGGGTTGGGGGTCACCACAACATGAGGAACTGTATTAAAGGCTCGCGGCATTAGGAAGGTTGAGAACCACTGATTCAGTATAGGGCGCTTGCCAGTGTGGATGTGCATGACCTACTAAGCATGTGATATCATGTGCATGACCTACTAAGCATGTGAGAGCCAGTTTGGTGTAGTGGTCAAGTGCACTGACTCTAATCTGGGAGAACCGGGTTTGATTCCCCACTCCTCCACTTGCACCTGTTGGATGACCTTGGGCAGGCCATAGTTCCGTCAGAGCTGTTCTTGAGGGCAGTTCTTGAAACAGCTCTCTCAGCCCCACAGTGGGTCTTTTGTTTGTAAGCTGCTCTGAGATTCCGAGTGAAGGGTGATAAATCCTATCTCTTCTTCTTCTTCTTCTTCAGTCATGTGACAGGCAGAGGAGGAACCAGAGTTATGACTTGAGAACCAGGTGGTGTACTGTTGTGCAGAACTATTCAAGGGTTAGAGCCTTTCCAGCCACATAATGCACCGGGGGACCTTGGCTTGGTCACTCTACCTCAGCCTAACCTGCCGCTCAGAGTTGTTGTAAGGATAAGAGGGACCTGGAAGAGGCCTTGCTCAGTCATGGAATGTGTTGGGTGACCTTAAACCTGTCAGTCGCCAGAACGTCTCACATTGTGGTTGGATCTCTTCTTCTTCTTCTTCTTCAGTCATGTGACAGGCAGAGGTGGAACCAGAGTTATGACCTGAGAACCAGGTGGTGTACCGTCGTGCAGAACTATTCAGGGGTCAGAGCCTTTCCAGCCACAGAATGCACCGGGGGACCTTGGCTTGGTCACTCTATCTCAGCCTAACCTGCCACTCAGAGTTGTTGTAAGGATAAGAGGGACACAGAAGAGGCCTTGCTCAGTCATGTTGGGTAACCTTAAACCTGTCGGTCGCCGGAACCTCTCACATTGCGGTTGTGAGGATGAAATGGGTGGGGTGGGAGTTAAGGGCAATGTTCCCTATAAGTTGTGAAGTCTTCTGAGCAAAAATTCTCCTTTGTGAGCTTCTGGCATGAAAGTTGTGAGCGAGCGATTTGGTTCCTGCATAAATTAGTTTGCTCTGGAGCGATCCTTCCTGAGCGTAGACAAAAATGTGTGAACTGGAGGCTAAAAGTGTGAGCTAGCTCACACTAACTCAGCTTAGAGGGAACACTGCTTAAGGGAGGGATATAAAATATGAGAGAAGGAATGAGAAAAACTTCGGTGTATGTAGAATTAATGCTGACTAATTGTCATTTCCTATCATGTCTGGGTTGGGTCTGTGCCTGGAGGCCCATGGTGGCTCTCGGTGGGCTTCAACTGGCGCAAAGGAGAGGACAGATTAAAAAGCCACCCTTCCCACTGCACAAATCTCACCCAGTCATTTCAATTCCAATTAGTTTGGCTCCTTGACGTAGGAAGAAAGCACCCATTGCAGGCCAAGTGTCCTGTGACACTGTTTGTTCTCAGTCTGTCGCTTCAGGCAGGGTTTTACATTTTTTTTGCACGTTTTCCGATCCAACCGTTGAAACCCAGCCGAGTTGACAGAGTGACAAGTCGGAATCCCTTCATCCCTTTGGCCCTGTTTGGACATACGGCTGCCTTTTGAGATGGGGAAAAGGCCGGGCCAACCGCCAGGCTTCTCTGAGCAGGGAGAAGCTCCAGCAGGGGTGCTTGCGGGGGTTCTATTCGAGGTCAGCACATGGGAAATGTAGGGCGTCCTTGCAAAATTGCAGGTGGGTAGCCCTTTTTGCCTGCAGTAGAAGAGCAAACCTCTAGTCCAGTAGCCCCTTAGGTCTTTAAGGGCTACCGGGCTGAACGCTTACTTGTGCACCATCTGTTGCATTTGTACGGAGCACAGTGGAAGCAAAGAGCTGTTTTGAGGCCAATCTGCATCCCAGACGGCGTGCCAGGTGCTTCACTGTGTCCTTGTCTCAATCCAAAGAGCAGAATTAGGCCCCGAAGTATTGCTGTGCTCCTCTTTTTGGCTCCCGGGCCATTAGGAAACGACTAGTGACAAATGGTCTCTATGGTGTGGTTTTGGGACCAGGGATACCCATGTTCAAACTCAGCCAGGAAGCACACTGAGGGGTCAAAGGGCAGTCTGTTTCCGCTCAGCCCTGTTGTTTTATTTATATCGTAAACTGCCTTGAGTCCCCCAAGCTTAGAAAGGCAGCTTAAAAATGCTTAAAATAAATAAATATCTTTCAGGGAAGCTGTGAAATAAGAGAATGATACCCACGGCCTTAAGCTCCTCGGAGGAAAGGTGGGATAAAAATCTCAGAGATAATTAAAAGGCTCATTAGAGTGCACAGACAAAATCATGGCAACACTGTTGATCTGTGTTGTACGACCGGGGCTATTCGTATGAAGGTGAACAGAAGACAGGAAGAGTCTGGCTTGCAAGACTCAAGCAGTGCTCTCCTACTCAGAGATACTCCAGTCTAAGGCCAGTGACATCAATGGGCTTTGAGTAGAGTTAACTCTACATAGGATTGCACTGTAGGACTGCACAAGGGGAAGGGTCATGGCCATGGCCAATGTTCCCTCTAAGCGGTGGAGTCTTGTGGGCAAAAATTCTACTTTGTGAGCTACTAGCATTAAAGTTGTGAGCGAGCCATTTGGCTACTGCATAAATTAATTTGCTCTGGAGCCCTCCTCCCTGAGCCGAGACAAAAACTGTGATCTAAAAATGCTTCTTCCCTCATGGGCAGCAGCTCCCCATGATGTCACCTCTTCTAGCTCTGATACCCAAGTCCCTTTTCACCACTGGGAATGCCGGGGATTTTCTGCTTGTGAAATCTGTGCTCTCCCCACAAGTCTGGTCCCTCTTACAGGTTTTGACACCCTGCCCATATTCTTAAATGCCAGTCTCTGTTCATTTTTGATGCCTGAGAACAGTCTTTGCTCCTGCAATTCCACCCAAAATACTACACAACCGATCACTGTAACATCTTTTACCCTCCTTTTGTGAGACCATGAACCACCACCATAGTGTTCTTCGCCAGCCCTTCTAACGTCCCACCTTTGCACCAGCGGCAATAGTTTGCTCCTCTTTCGTGATGTACTCCGTCCACATGTTCCACTGCCCGCTGGCTTGTTTATGAAAATAAAATTCATAGATGTTCCCTGAGGAAGGAAAGGCAAAGGGAAAAGCTCTGTGTCCTGTTTAGATTATAGTGGTTGGATATGTCCCTAATATGTTCCCGCCCTGAAAAGTAAATCGAAATCATCTGATGTTGCTGAATTACCTCTCTGGATATTGAGATTTAGAATCTCTACAAGCAGGCATAAAGACAAAAATGTAAAAAGAATTCCAAGTGCACACACAGCACTTGTGAGCCTCTATTGAAATGGACTGTCTACCTGGAATTAACGAAGGATTTTTTCCCCCTGCATGTGCTCTTATTGACGGCCGGTCAAGAAAAACATGGAATCCATCTTGAATTTGCTTACAAGTAAAAGGTATGTACCGTATATACAGCAACCTTTTGTGCACAGCCTTGGGGGAGTCGTCTTCCATTCAGCATCTTTTTGGTAGATCTTGTTATGTGCATTCATAGCCTACCTGTGAATCAGATGCAGATAAACAGTCTTGCTCCTCCTCTCCTGGCTCTACTGCCCCCGCCTCCTCCTGACCGGGAAGGGGGGGGGGATCGTACAAAGGGTCATGCAGCTGATTGCTTGAGCCAGGAGGTATCCATCTAACTAGACCAGAGGTCCCCAACGTGGTGCCCGTGGGTGTCATGGTGCCCTATGACCAATGTTCCCTCTAAGCTATCGAGTCTTGTGAGCAAAAATTCTACTTTGTGAGCAAATGGCATTAAAGGTGTGAGCAGGTAATTTGGCTACTGCATAAATTAGTTTGCTCTGGAGCCCATCCCTCCTGCACTCAGACAAAAAGGTGTGAGCCGGAGGCTAAAAAACTGTGAGCTAGCTCACACTAACTCAGCTTAGAGGGAACACTGGTCATGGCTCAGTGCCAGAGCTCTTGCTTTGCAGGCTCAGAATCCCAGGTTCAATCCCTTTCATCTCTTGCTAAAAGGATCGGGTTGTAGTTGACGGGGAATACCCTGCAGAGCCCTTTGCCAGTCAGTGGGGACCAGAGCAGCCTTGATAGATCGCTGGTCTGACTCAACGCAAGGCAGTTTCGTGGGGGTTTCTTTAGGAGGGGACTGTGGTTCTGTGGCAGAATATCTGTTTTGTACGCAGAAGAACTTGGGTTCAATCCCCAGCACCTCCAGTTAAAAAGGACTGTGTAGCAGGCCTCTGCCAGAGAGACCCTGGAGGGCCACTGCCAGTGAGAGTTGACAAGACTGACCTTAATAGACCAGTGGTCAAGATGCAGGGTAAGGCAGCTTCATGAGGGTTTCAAAAGACTGCCTACAGAAGGAGGGGGATAAGAGACATTGGCCAAGAAAATGGAGGTTTAAGGGACAGGACAACCAGATGAGTATCAGGATCTCTGACTAAGGGAGCTTGGACTCCCAAAAACTCATAACACCCCCCCCAAAAAAATCTTGTTGGCCTCGAGTCTAGCTCTTCTCCACAGCTGCTCTCTGAATCTATCTTCAAGGATATTTCAGGTGGCACCAGACCACCCTATCACTCACTGGCATTTTGCCTGAACCGTGCCACACAGCATGAACTGGATCCAAGGAAGACAAAAGAGGTGACTCAGACTGACAAGTAGCAGTTTTAATGACCAAGAGTATCTGAGAACAGCATTCCCAGTTATGCAAAAAGAAAAACAACAGTATTTTTTAAAAAAACGTGAAAAAACCTGACCCCAAATACAGATATTTTAAAACACACAAGGTACCATAAGGCACAAAACTTAACCATCTGGCAGTGTGCAACACCCACCACCCCTGCATCTTGCACCAGCCTTCATGAGAGAAAAAAGGGGGCAAAAAGAAAAGATATCACTGCCAAATAAACTGAAACACACAACATTCACAAGAGCCATTAAAACACACACACAAACACAATGATAAGGAGAAATGCCATCTTTTAACTCCATTTCCAGCTATCTATTAAACATGGCCCAGGCTTCGTTTTTCAACAAAAAGATGTTGAAAGAAATTTAAGGCTTGAAAGTGGTTTTGCACATTCAAAATGAAAGAACTGTTACCCTTTCGCGCTATTGACTGTGAACACCTTGTTAGTAGAAGACCTTTCACCTCTGAGTTTATGCAACCAAACCCCGCTCCTGTCTTGACACATGACATCCCTTGACCTACATGGGAGATAAACCTGGAGAAAACAAACAGGCACGTCTGAGCAGCCTTAACGTGACAACAAATTTAATGATGGATTTATTTATTTTTGCTCCTGTATACAATGAACGGAGCCTTCGCCATTCAGACAAGCAAACGTTTCAAGAATGCAATGGTGCCTTCAAAAATATATGCTGTAAGCTCTGCTGGATGAAGGGTTCTGAGAACTGGTTCAATTTATTCACCCTTATTAGTGGCAGGCTCATCTGAGGCAGGAGAGCTGCTCCGTAGCGAGCTGATTCCATTAGCTACTTCTTTCTTTGACCGAGCGCTGCAAAACGGAGAAGAGAAAAGTGTCAGACTTAGGCATCCTGCTTGCGCGGCCCACAGGAACCCAAGCCTAATAGGTTAGTGTGCTTTATTATTCAGAATTCCCAGAAGGTTCCTCATTATACCATCTCTCTTTTGGTGCTTCTGCACTCCCAGATCTTCTGGAAAGCTCTTAAAAATTGAGATGCCATTTATTTGGGCTCAGAGAGGAATGACTATGCTGTTCCAAATATCTTTCCATTTCAAAGGCATCGGACTGCTCATTACAAGAGCCGTTTTGCGATGACGACCATGGGGAATGGTAGGCTCGCCCACACAGATTGGAAGCAGAACATCCAAGAGAAACCACTTCATAGGGAACAGTGAGTTCCATTTGGGTCTGTGCTAATCTACTACAACCAGGGTCTCCGGCCCTAAAGTATGGCCAAGCCAAAGGCCCAGGAGGGGCTCCCAGCATGCTGACTACACAGAGGATCACAACATGGGTGGTTCACAGATGCAGTTTTTGCTATGGAACTAAAGCTATTTATTTTGGCTCTACTTTTTTCCATTTCTAATGTCTATCTCTATTTTTCTCCTTCACAAAAGCAAATGGAGGCTCTCCTGAAGTAACACTAAAAAGCCTACAGGTGGCACTGTGGCGCAACCCTCTACACATAGTACCCCCCTCCCCCGCCAGATTCTGTTAACATGCAATTAATTGCCAGGTATTTGGGTTAGGCTTTTGCAAGCTGTCATCTATACAGACGTTCCAACCTGTTCTCCACTGCACCAACGCCAATAGTTATGTGAAGAAACAGAAGTGTGTAAACTTGGGTGATCTGCGGAAAGCTTTGTCTGGGAACGACTATATGAAGAAGAATCTATGCTGCATCAGACTACTGGCCCATCTACTCCAGGGCCATCTATTGCAGCCAATGGCATCGCCTCCAGGTCACACTGTGGTCTTTCCCAGCATTGTTACCTGAGGCTGTTTAACTGGAGGTGGCTGGGGTCTTCTGGATACAAAGCTAAGAGATTGCCCCCTGACAAGCAGAAAACACAGATACAGCCCAGTTCCCAAGACATGACAAGAAGGAGGAGGCGGGGGAGGGGGGAGATTGGATTTATACCCCGCGCCCTTCAGTTGGAGTCTCAGAGCAGCTTACAATCTCCTTTCTCTTGTCCTCCCCACAACAGACACCCTGTGAGGTGGGTGGGGCTGAGACAGCTCTTTCGAGGACTGCTCTTGAGAGAACAGCTCTGAGAGAACTTTTGATTGATCCAAGGTCACACCAGCAGCTGTGTAGTGTATTCAAAGCTGCCTTGAATGCATGACATGTTGTGAAACGTCTAACTGGAATGTAATGTTAAGCTTCGTCCTGGGCTAGGATCCAAATCCATCCAATAGTATTGCTAGCCCAGGAAGTAAGAAGCGGAAAATGACGAAGCCAGCCAGAAGACGTTCTACACCGGGCAGTGTCGGCGTGTGCAATTAAAATGAATATATGTTGTCTTCCCTATCCCCTACAAACATTGTTAGTCCCTTGTCTATATTTGAGTAACTGTACATCGCTTTGAGCCCACTGGGGAAAGCGAGTAATAAATGGAAAGTATTATTATTATTATTATTATTATTATTGCTGAATCACTCTCCGACTGCTTTGTTAAGCGAGCGACTTAACAAGCTGCAAGTGGAGGAGTGAGGAATCAAACCCAGTTCTCCCAGATTAGAGCCCGAGCTCTTAAGACCTACACCAAACCGGCTGATGAAGGACCCTGTCTTAATAAAGCAACGGGATTAGATTTCAACCCCATGCCCCAGCAAGGATAGGCACAGGAGAGCAGCTCTCATACAAAAAAACAGGACATGCAGAGGGGAAGACAGGTGGTACCAATGTATGCGCTTGCACCCTGGTTTCCCACTAGATGGGATTTTGATAAGGGGCAAGGGCTTGGAATGCACACAGGATCATCAGAACGTTGGAGGTGGGAGCCAAGGCAGTGTTTGCTTACAGGTCTTGGACATATTTCCTGTTTAATCTAAGGACGCCCCAGGACCTTGTGTGAATTACATGATGAACGAATGAAGCAAAATCCTAACTGGCACCAAATACACCGACACGGTTGGTTGCAACTGTGCCTGTCAATACTTACTTTGCAGCAGACCAGCACTTGAGCACGGTTGTAAGTGCCACATAGCTAATGCTCAGCACACCAGATACTGCCAGAGACACCAAACCCAGTCCACCGAGCACACAAAGCAGGGTGATGCCTCCCAGCGACACTACAAAACCTAGAGAAGGGGCAGGAGACAGTTACATTGTATGTATTCCGGTAGGAACAGCTCATAACACAAAACAGCCTGCATGCTTATTATCTAGTAAACTAGAGTGACTTCTTATTTCTCAATGGAAGGGACTCTGGGCAGGTCAAAAGCCATGCGGGCCGCTGCATCATGTACCTTATTCAGAGGACATCCTCTCCAAAAAGCTGACCGACCTTTGTATATAACATCAGATAGCTTTGTCTTAATGTCCGTCACGGTGCCGATCTTCCATAAGGAGGGAATCATGCCGTGTCGCATCAGACCATGGGACAGCAGCTCTCTAACTGTTTTCAGTGGGACCCACTTGGAAACTCACTCCTCCTTTTGGGAACTGCCAGCGATGTGGGCCCGGGAGACGATGGGTGTAGGTGACACGTATGGCCTCCTGCACTGCTGGTCATTGGAGCAAGCTGAACCCCTGGGAGCCAGGGGGAAGGAATGTGGCAGCTCTGCGACAATCTCCTTTTCCCACCGCTGGGAGGACGGGGACTCCAAGACTCGAGTCTGTGAGACAGTCACAGCCTGCACTTTAAGAACTTCCCGATGGGGAGTTGTGCTTGAAACTGGAACCGTCTCCCTTGTGAAGTGGTGGGTCCTTCGTCATTGGAGGTTACTGGATACCTACTTGTCGGGATATTACTGCAGTTCCCACACTGGCTGGGGGTTGGACTAGATGACCCTAAAGGTCCCTTCCAACTCTGAGACTAAATAAATAAACCCAGTGGAATAACGGAATTGTAAAAATGTGACAAATGGTCAAATCAAGTACTAGTGATAAATGTTTTCAGCACAAGCACGGAGTACTTAAACAGGGAAAGAAATTCCAGCTCTCCCACCTCCCCTAATTGTAAGGTAATACCTTCTACGATGATCACGCCAATGCAGGCAATGACAGTTGTGGAGACTGCGAAAATCAGAAAGAACGCAACAGGCACTGCGGACACCGCCAAGAACACCAGCAGGGACAAGGCGACAAAGGGATGGCTGTCTAAGTACTGGCCAAGCTGGGAGTTCATAAAAGCAACAACCTACAATGTGAATTTACAAAGAGGAACGCGGTCAGATTTTATATACTGTTGCAAAAAACAACGCAAAGCAAAACAAACGACAACAAAAAAAACCACAACACACATCTCATCACCCCTATATAGGGAAATGTAATTCTTTCAAAATGAAACTACCTAATACTAAGAAAACCATCAGCAGGCCAGACATTCAGGTATGCAGAGCAATCTGTCTTGGCTGGAGGTGGACAAATGAGAGCCCATCAGCCACGTGGCCCACAAGTTGCTGAACACACCAGTTCTCCAACTTCCTGTAACGGGGCCCACTTCCAACGTTACTGTACTTTTTGGGAGCCACACTGCTGTCCTCTCCAACATAAAGCACAAGAATCTTACAGCTGATAACAAGGAACTGTTTTATTTTTAATGTTACTGTTTTATTTAGTTATCAAACTTATATCCTGCCTTTCTGACCTTACAAGGGCCTTGCCAATAAATGTATGCCATTACCAAACAAGAAGATTTTAATTCACAGCCATTTCTCACACAATACAGGGAGGCAAACCCAAATTTGCCACTGAGTCTCCCAGAGCCTCCTCTTCCAGCCCCCCCCCCCCCACTCCTGGCCTTGCAAATCACCAGCACAACCTAGTTTTGGGTCCCAACCCTTTAGCAATTTTCTGGGGACACCAGCAGCAAACTGAAGCTCCCGGAAAACTGTTAAAGAGCTTGAGGGTTACTGTTAATTGGTTAAGTAAGAACAGTGGAGCCTAAGAGAGGGCCACATTTGAAACTCTGCCCATTTTCAGGGCTCCGGATACCATCTCTACTTGTTCTCAGATGAGGCCTGCAGGCTGGAAAATATGCCCACTCCCAAACACTACTGTGTACGGATGAAAGAAGAACTCAACAGCCAGGTTTTGAAAACTTAGCAATAACCAGTGAAAAGAATATATAGTTATTTATTGGATGTTGATAGTAAACAGCAGAAAAAATTCATAAAACTTTGGACTAAAGATCTGAAAACCCCGATAAATCCAGAGATTTGGACATCAGTGTTAAGAAGTGGTCTAAATTGTTCAGTAAACCTTTCTGCCAAAGAAAATTTAATAAAAATGCTATATCAATGGCACCTGTCACCCTATAAATTTTACCAAGAGGTTAATGGAGATTGTTGGGTATGTGGGGCCACCAATGCCAATTTTATACATATTTGGTGGGAATGTTGTAGAGTGGTTGAATTCTAGAATATGATTGCTACAGTTATCTCTAAAGGTATAAGGAAAGTTAACGTTATCTCCTAGGGTTTTTTGTTGAATTATGTGGATTTCCTTTCTAAGGATGCTCATGATTTTGTTCTTAATGCTGTAACATCTGCAGGGGTAACATTTGCTCAAATTGTTTTTTTGTCCAGAATGAGAAGAGTTTTTTTCAAGTTTGTATAAATGATGTTTATAACAGCTCTGTAATATACATCCTGTATCTTAGTTCTTTGTTCATTTTGGATGTATTCCTATTATTTAAAATTGAATAAAACTTTTTTTTAAAAAAAAACGCACATCCCTAGGCTAGTTGTTTCCTACGTAGTGCTTATTAAAAGATCTGAAAGCCTGATAAGTTCTATTCTGCATGGAGCTCAAAATAATGCTCCTTTCATGCATGTAAAAAGGTAGTTGTTTAAAAAGGCAAAATTAGAGCCATCACAATGCAGGAGCAGAAACCAATAGGAAGCTTAATCAGCAGGTTTTCCATGAAGAGTAGCAACAGGGACAAAGAAGGGGTCAAGAATGTCATTTGCAGCAGAACATTTTAATAATGTAATACAGCTATCCTGTTCGGAGCAACATTGGTCAAGCCCAGAAGCTGCACGTTCAGCCAAGTATCTAACAAAAAAATGAATTTAAGATCTTGAATTAGTTGACCATGCACCTGTGAGGCTTTCAACCAATTAGATTTATTTGCAAATCTAACATTATGGTAATGTATCGGGAGTCACCGTGTTCTCAGTAGCTTTCAGAACTAGCCTGGGCCACACTGACAAAAACACAAGGGGGGGGGGGAGTACACATCCTTTCTCTGCAAGCTGGTAGGCAGCCTTTTTTCGTTGACTTCTGCACAACAATTTTGACCTGCCTTATTTAGATGCTGTGAGAACAATAGCCAAGGTAACAAACTCAGCCTGATCAACAGATGCTCAGGACCTCCAAAAAGAACCAGTGGGAAAGGGCAGTTAAGAAACTGAAATAAATAAATAAATATATACATACATATATACATATATACACACAGCGAAGGAGTGGGCAGGTCTAAGGTCTTTTGCCATCAATTGCAATTTGCCATCAATTGCAACGGGTGGCCCCAGGCCGGCCACACACAATCTCAGCCTAACCTACCCCACAGGCTTAACATTAAGAACATAAGAGAAGCCAATGTTGGGTTAGGCCAAAGGTCCATCCAGTCCAACACTCTGTCATACAGTGGCCAAAAATACCAGGGGCCACCAGGAGGTCCAGGAGTGGGGCCAGGACACTAGAAGCCCTCCCACTGTTGCCCCCCCAAGCATCACTTGCCCCAGACTGAGAGTTCCTATCTATACCTTGTGGCTAATAGCCACTGACAGACCTCTGCTCCATATGTTTATCCAATTCCCTCTTGAAGCCGTCCATGCTTGTAGCTGCCACCACCTCCTGTGGCAGTGAATTCCATATATTAATCACTCTTTGGGTAAAGAAGTACTTCCTTTTATCCGTTCTAATCTGACTGCTCAGCAATTTCACTGAGTGCCCACGAGTTCTTGTATTGTGAGAAAGGGAGAAAAGTACTTCTTTCTCTACCTGCTCTATCCTATGCATAATCTGGTAAACCTCTATCATGTCACCCCTCAGTCGTCATTTCTCCAAGCTAAAGAACCCCAAGCACTTTAACCTTTCTTCATAGGGAAAGTGTTCCAACCCTTTTTATCATTCTAGTTGTCCTTTTCTGCACTTTTTCCAATGCTATAATATCCTTTCTGAGGTGTGGTGACCAGAATTGTACACAGTATTCCAAATGAGGTTGCACCACCGATTTATACAGGGGCATTATGATACTGGCTGATTTGTTTTCAATTCCCTTCCTAATAATCCCCAGCATAGCATTGGCTTTTTTTATTGCAGGCGCACACTGCCTCAACATTTTCATTGAGTTATCTACTACAACTCCAAGATCTCTCCCATGGTCAGTCTCCACCATTCTGCGCATGCTCAAACTTTTTTTTTTTTTTTTAAAACAACGCCAACGCCCGCAGCGTGTGAGCGGGCATACACTGATGGGAGCCGCAAAATGGAGGTAAGTGTGATCGGGTTTCAGCCGGCATAAACTGCACCAGTTCCAACCGGTACAGTTTATGCTGGCTGAAATGCTGCGTCTGAACGCTCCCACAGAGACGAGATTTTCCGTTACAGAACCCATGCTGAGTCTTCCTCAATTGTTTTTGTTCATCAATGTGCCTACTAATTTTCTCCTTAATAATGGTTTCCACCAATTTACCCGGTATCGACGTCAGACTGACTGGCCTGTAATTTCCCAGATCTCCTCTGGAACCCTTTTTAAAGATGGGGTGACATTAGCTACCTTCCAGTCCTCGGGAATGGAGGCAGATTTTAATGAAAGATTACATATTTTTGTCAGGAGATCCACAAGTTCACATTTGAGTTCTTTCAGAACTCTTGGATGTATGTCATCTGGGCCTGGTGATTTATCAGTTTTTAAGTTGTCTACCAGTCGTAGGACCTCCTCTCTCGTCACCTTGTTGTAGTTAGGACAAAACAGGGATGGAAAAACTATGTACGTAGACAATTCTATAAGCACACAGGTTGTCCCACAGTATATGTTTCTCTTAATTATTTCTTCTTGCCAGCCCAATAGAAACACATAATTAGGAATGTTGTCATGAAATTCAAAACTCACACGTGAATTGCTGTGTATGGTTTTCATCATGGAGTGCCACCGTTTCTGAAGATCCTGCAGTTCTTTAGCCATGATGGAACTTTCAGTCAAAAGCTTGAACCTCCCGCTGGACAAATTAGTATATTTTCAGCCACCCAACCTTTAAAAGGGGGGGGGGGAGAGAAAACATTTACAATTGGCCTTAATAATATTAAAGCTACCCCCCCCCACACACACACACCCCGTATTTACTTACAGGGCAGAAAACTGAAAAAGATCTGAACAGAGACCTTAATAATATAAATACCAAATGTGTGCTTAACCTTCAGAGCTGGGTAGAGAGCTACATTTGTGAGAAAATTCCTTTCGTGCCTATGTATGTCTCTATGCACATCGAACAGCATCGTAGACACTGAATACCAGACACAGAATTGCATTCAGATAACCTGAAGAACCCCCGTTTGTTGGTCCTTACGCATCACAACAAACTGGGATTTCATCACACTGTGGTTTATAAACCCCAGATTATCATGATGTCTGAATGCAACCCAAGCAAATGTGGAGAATCCACCCTGAGAAACCTTTGATTTGTCTCCAGTTCTCAAACCTCCTTGTTAATTCTCCATTCCCTCCACTTCCAGTCATTCAGTTTCCCTGCTTGGTCACGTGGCCAATGACACATGGCTATTGCTCCCCATCGGTTACATTTTTACCCTGCTCTTCCTCCAAGGATCTCATATACAGTTCTCCTCCAGTTTATCCTCACAACCCTGTGAGGTAGAGTCATCTTAAAGCATCTTCACCCTGCTAGTCCTTCTAAATGGAACTGTCTTCCAACAAAAAGAAAAAGTGGAAGGTGATTGCAAAACCCCATTGCTGGGTTGAAACCCCATACAAATGTCTTGCCATTCTGAACAGGCGACATTTCTCAGAAACACACACTAATGTCCCTGGCTTCTTGGGAAGGCTGCCAGTTCGTTGTGCTTACAACCAGACCAAGGAAGACAGTCTCTGGGGAATTTGCTGTTGTGTAAATCCCACTGGAATGGTTGCAAGTTGTGAAAATGGGTCACTCCAACTCAATCATACAGGGACAGTGAAGAAAAGGCTTCTAGCAGATTATAACCAAGGCTCTTGAAAACTTTCTTTCTTTGTTTAAACATAAACACCAGCCTGAATTTAGCTGCCTGACTCTCCATTCTAAAAGCATTTCCATCTGGAACAGGTGCTTATGAAACATGAATAAAATATTTCACAACTTTTTGATGATTAGAGGAAGTACAAAACCTCATTTATGTTGTCATGGTTGCTAGAAGGAAAACACACACTAGACAAATCTCTCCCATATTAGCTCTTTCTCTTCCTTTCACAGTTAAGTGCTGAGTGCACTTTGTTCAAAAGCAGAGATTGCTCCATACTTAAGACCACAGCAAGAACAGCAGCGTTGTGCAGTGGTGAGAGTGTCAGACTGGGACTGGGGAGACCCAGGTGAGCCCATAAAGGGGTGCATGACCTTGGATCAGTTGAGCTCTCTTTGTCTTAGGCCCATTACGCACACACGTCTTACTGCAGATTTTCAGAGCAGTAAGCCTTTAATCTTGACTTTGGATTCTGTGTCCGCCTTACGCTCCATTCTTTTTCCTCCGGTGTATTTATTCTGTAGCTATAATCAAATCTCCCACTTTTCTAAATCAGGGTGGAACGTCATTTGTGACATGTGTGGGGTGGCGTCCAAAGTAGCATCCAGGAAGCGTCTTCCATTTAAATCCTTGGGGTTCAGGTTTTATGCTTGCATTTTAGCCTTAGTTTCTTCAATGAAAGGGAACAGAAAGGAACCCAGGCAAAGGGGGGAAATCATATATTGAAACAGACCAGACCAGACAACAAGCTGGCTGCTCACACCAGCGCGGGGCTTGAACCAACACAGTTCAGATCCCACAGTTAAGACAGTGGGATATACCCACTGTGCCACCGCCCCCCTAACTAAGTTAAAACTGCATTGTGGAAAAACTCCTCACCAAGGAATTCACTAGGAGAGATGTAGCAGGCATGGGCTGGGAAGCTAAAATGGCCCTGGCATTGGGCTCTGTTTGTGCCACATGGCCAGCAGCCCTGCAGGGGCCCACTGGGAACTTTCCCTGTAACTTAGATGGCCAGTCTGCTTCTGCAGGCAGGGATTCAGCTAAAGTTAAGAGCTTTAAAATAAAAATAAAATGTGGATGCAAAGCTGCTCAAAAGTTTACCAACGCAGAAAGGTTTTCACTTAATTTTAATAAAACCTGGCAGAAGACCATTCTGATTAATCTGTTTTGGAGTGACAAGAAATATATTAGGAGGAAAAATAAGCACTCGCTTGCATACCAAGGACAATATGTTGCATGTACCAATCACATGTGCAGTAAAGCATCGAGCATAAAAGCAAGGGGCCAAGCATGCAGCAAATATGCAAGCTTGTAGAACCAAATCCTAAACCACAATGACTGCTAAAGACTATTCCTAATGAAGGACATGCAGTACAAAGTGATCTTTGGTGCCTGGCCAAAACCGAAAAGTAATCTGAGAGAAGGGATTAGAATAGTGAACGGCATGACTGGGGGAAATGCCCAAAGCACCATATCTTAACACGAAGTAGATTGAAATATGAGCCTTGGTTGCAGAGCTAAAGGGAGAAGAAACTGGCTCCTTGAAGTCAAGAGCAAGAAAGTGCTCTGAGTAGAGAAAGAAGGGAAGCTAAGGCACCTCTGACAGTCCCACCCCTTGCTTTTAACCAAATCACAGGCCATAAAATCATCCAAAATGGACCACTGCATGGTACATATTTTCTCTTTTTACAAATACAGAACTGACAGAAAAGCTACCGTGACATTTGATTTTCCACACAGGCACAGAAAAGACAAATCCATAATAAGGCAACAAACAACAAAGTTCTTCCTGTGAGATACACGGACCTTATTGTGGTCGGCTTACCCACAGATAGTAGGAGACATCAGCTGTGTGGGTAGAATGCACTAAAGGAACTTCTGTTGGTGAGTAGGTAATTCAACTCCGTGGGAATACTGCACTCAATATGCCCAGCGTGCCAGTGGGCACAGTGCCCAGGAAAAAAAAGTCATACAGATAAAAGCCTTTAAAAAAAAAAAGGAAAGAAAAAGAAAACTGGCATTCTGCCATCTAGTTTGCCCGGAGTATATGCTCCAATGTTAGCTACATACAATGTTAGGTATTGTTGTTTTGGCAACCTGCATGGAATAGAGGGGCTGGAGAAGATTTTGAAATCTCACCCCCTCCCCAATCTCTGCTTCCAGGATTCTCTAAGCCCTCAAGGGCTCCCCCCCCACACCCCTTCCCCTTTAACTAATTCTCAGCTGCTCTCAACATTCCATCCCTCGGAGATATTTAGTCATCATTAGGCACCTTTCTTGGGGCTTTCTGGGTATCACTGCCTACAGGGAAGTCACACATAGCAGAGTCTGTTTCACTGACAGAAGCTTCATTTAGCTCCATTTTAGCATACTGTAAGGGAGGAGAACAGTGCGAGGCTTCTCAGCCCACATTTTTCCCAAGAGGAGTCATACTGTCATACCCTCAGGAAGAAGCAGAAGCCTTGTCTGGGTAACTTCACCCCTCAGAGATGTAGGCATTTATTCACCAGGTGTGCTCTTCCATACCTCTTTCTACTTCTGCATCCACCCTAGCTCCTTTTATGTCTGGCATTCTTTGGCAGCTGGATTTGCCCTGCTGGTTTAGGGCCACTGCCTCCCCCATTCTACCTGCTATCATTTCTGTGTAAGGCAGGATAGTAGGAATTCTGATGCCTTGCCCTAATGGGAATGCAGTTTTGTCATACTTTTTTTTTGTTTTGTTTATTCATCAATATATTTAAATCTCAACAAAATCCTATCTGTGGATACTTAAAATCCAGATAAGACACATTTCTACAAACCTGAGAAAAGCTCCAGAAGCAAAGCCTGAAGCTTTAAGAAACAAATGCCCTCAGTAGCTGTTGCTACCACAACAGTATTGTCAGCCTTCAAGCCCTGGTTTCTGTCAGTAAAAGGCAGGACAGGGGGCAGGGCCCTTTCCAGGGCTATTTTGGATTTTGAGAGCAGATTCCTCTGGGCCAGCCCCAACAGCAACCACAGGAAAATTGCAGGGCTCCCAGGAGAAGAGAATGGTAGTGGGGAGGGCAATACAGGGGAAAGTGAAGTGTCCCCCGCAGGTCCTTGCAGGTTTCCCACCGTGCATCTGGGTCCAATCTAGGCAGCACCATACAACTGAAACTAGTTTGGCAGCTGGTCCTGTGCAGCTGCTTGTCAAGTCATAAGTCTGTAGACCCAGGGAGTCCCACAGGCAGACATAGATCCTTACTTTGTCTCTGGATTAGCCTGTTTATGCTGCGTTTAATCGTCTACCTTGGCACCCATCACGTTATTATCAGATACAGTGATTCATACACACCCAGCATCTGAAGCATTATCACTACACTCTAACGTACTGTGTTAACAAATTCATAATAATTACTGCTGCCAATTTGGTAATCACAGTCAGCATACTTATTGAAAGCCCTGCATGAATACTAAGTATGCCTGTCCAACAGGCACACAGCACTCCCAGGAGATATGGACTATTTCAGTGTGTGACATTAACAATGCATCTCTGATCCTCTCTCACACTGTTTGCACCAGAGCAGTGAGTTAATAATGCAGGACAGGGTGCAGAAGAGAAACTGAGCAGGTTCCTATTTGCATTCTAGGTTGATTTAAATGTCACGTGCAAGAGCTGCTCTTCCTGTCTTCTATCAACAGCTATTAGCCGCGATCGCCAAAATGAACCCAGTGTGCTCACAAAAGGGCAATTTTAATAAAAGAAACAGGGTTAGTAAATAGAATTGGTCAAGAGGGCACTTTCATAAAGGGAACAGAATTGTAGTGTATTGTGCTGCTTATAGTATGCATTATCTCGTTTGTACTGCATTGTTTTCTAATTTTTGTACTCCAGCTGTTGGTATGGTATGTCTTAGACTGCGACTGTCTCATCTTTATTGAGAAAGGCAAAAGAGTGCATGCACATGAAAGCTTATACCTAAAATAAAACCACGTGCAGCCTTGACCCGTGCCCTTCATGGCTCATTAAAGCTGGCTGTCAGGCGTTTCAAGGTGCCCTCAGGGATATTATTAACAAGTCCCTCTTGGAGGGGCTGTTCCCAGGGGCTCTCAAGGAAGTGACGGTCTGCCCTCTCTTAAAAAACCCATCTCTGCCAACTTGCCCATTATTGTAACTTACAACTTGTATTGTATATAGGGCATTTTTGCTCAATTTGGCTGCAAGCTATGACAACATAAGGTTGTATTGACTGCAAGCTACAAAGCACAAAGTCACAGTCTGAAAAAGATTTCAAAACAGGATATTAGCCAGCATTCCTGTCTGATGTCCTTGATATCCTTGTTTATTAATTCTGTGCATTACCATTTATGCATGTGTACAATTTCTACTTTCCTGTATATGTGTTACTATTATTGATTATTTCATAAACATTCTTAGCCTCTGGCGCTCTGCACATCTTCTTCTCTTCTTGGAATAGTAAAACATCATCCCTTAAAAAACAAAAACAAAAAACCCAAAACCATCTCTGGATCCGGCTGAATTGGCAAACTATCGGCCTGTCCCAATTTGCCCTATTTGGGCAAATTAATTGAGAGGGCGGTGGCGATAAAGTTGCAGAGCTTTCTGGATGACACCTCCACATTAGATCCCTTCCAGTCTGGCTTCTGACCAGGCCATGGGATGGAGACGGCACTGGTCGCCCTCACAGACGGCCTCCGGAGGCATCTGGATCGGGGTGAAACAGCGGTGCTGTTGTTGTTGGAGCTGTTGGCAGTGTTCGACACGGTTGACCATCAGCTCCTGACCCACCGCCTCGCTGACATGGGGATTCAGGGGCTCGCCTTGCAATGGCTCGTCTCCTTTCTCCAAGGTCGGGGACAAAGGGTGGCTATCAGGGAGCAGCTGTCCCGAAGGCACCCAGTGATCTCTATGCGCCCCCTTGCCCAGAGACACGGGCCAGGGTGGCACCAATATGCGGATGACACCCAGCTGTATCTGTTGTTGGGCGGACAGTCCAACTCTACCCCGGAAGACCTGGACCGGGCGTTACAGGACATGGCTGGATGGCTTAGACTGAGTCGATTGAAATTGAATCCGACAAAGACGGAGGTCCTGTACCTGAGTCGGAGTGGACCGAGGTTAGGGATCCCACTACTGGCCTTCGATGGGGCGCCGCTGGTGCCAGCGCCAAGGGTTAGGAGTTTGGAACTGCTCCTGGATGCCTCCTTAACAATGGAGGCCTAGGTAGCAGCCACTGCCAAAGCAGCCTTCTACCATCTACGGCTGATTAGGCAGTTGGTTCCCTTCCTTGAACACAATGAACTGGCAACAGTGATCTACGCAATGGTCACCTCGAGGTTAGACTACTGCAATGCTCTCCACATGGGGCTGCCCTTGGCGCCGCGCAACTCCAGAAGCTGCAGCTGGTGCAAAATGCGGCAGCCAGGCTGTTGATGGGCCTCTCTATGCGAGAGCACGTCCAGCCTGTGCAGATGGCATTGCACTGGCTGCCAACAGCATACCAGATTCGCTTCAAGGTGCTGGTTTTGACCTTTAAAGCCCTTTATGGTCAAGGACCTGCCTATCTGAAGGACTGCCTTTCCCCACACGTTCCCCAGAGAGCACTACGGTCAGGGACACAAAACCGTTTGGCCCTCCCTGGTCCTGAGGATGCCAGGTTGGTATCGACCAGGACGAGGCCCTTTTTTCTATGGCAGCTCCACCCTACTGGAATGAGCTCCTGGATGAGATCAGGGCCCTGCGGGACCTCGCACAGTTCTGCAGGGCCACAAAAACGGAGCTCTTTCGCCAGGCATTTAGGCAGAAGCCGTGTTATCATCTATGCCCGGTGCCAACCTATCTCCAGCCTGAGCCCGCTGCTAATGGATGGACTGATAAACGCACTTTATTGTATTGATACTGCCATCGGTTTGGCAATTGTTTTAATAACCTGTGTATTTTATATTAATATTTGTATTGTTGCTTACCTATTGGTTCTTCTGTAAGCCGCCCTGAGCCTGCCTTGGTGGGGAGGGCGGGGTAAAAATCAAATAAATAAATAAATGAAAATTAAAGGTGCCACTAGGCTCAAGCCTTGTTCTGCTGCTTCAGACCAACATGGCGGCCCACCTGAATCTAAAAAGTAAACCAAGAGCCCATGTGCCTCTGAATGCCAGCTGCAGTAGCAACTGCCTTCTTGCCCAGCTGATTTGTTTTTTTACTTTAAGAACCTAAGAAGAGCCCTGCTGGATCAGACAAGTGACCCATCTAGTCCAGCATCCCCTCTCACACAGTGGCCAACCAGTTCCTCTGAAGATCCAACAACAAGGCATAGAGGCCAAGGCCTTCCCCTGTTGTTGCTTCCTCCTGACACTGGCATGCAGAGGCTGACTATTTCTGAACGTGGAGGTTCCCTTGAGTCACCCCCATGGCTAGTAGCTACTGACAAACTGATAGTCCTACTTTGTTTACAGTCATGCACTTCCCAGAAACTGGACTAGACGGTTCTTTTGTCTGATGCAGCAAGGCTGTTCTTCGGTTTCTACTTTAAATCAGGGATAGGTCAGGACTCTCCACTTGGGAACATGTGAAGCGACAGTGAAGAGGAAAGTATTCCATTAAGCATGTGTAGAGTATCTCCCTGTGGGCCCCCCCTGAATGTATCTGGGATTAAAACGGCCTATTCCAGAATCCCAAAATCTTTCTGGGAAATTAGAAGATCCCACTTATTTAATTTATAGTTTACCTTCCTCACTGAAATTCACATTGGATTACACAAATTGATACAATCAATATCATGGGACATCTAAAAAGTACTGTACTACGATTACAGAAATCTGAATAAACATTGCATGTGAGAGGTGATACAAAGCAGAAATATGGTAATGCATCTGCTGCAATGAAATGATAACGGGCGGGTCATACATGCAGCAACCTGACACCACATCCTGAAACACAGTGGAATTGTCCAGCCTCCCTTTCTCCTTGCAAAGCACCATCCTGATCCATGCTCAGCAACCCAACAGGGCAGGAGACACAAGGCCCCGGGCAAACCCATGCCGGGCCCTGGCTCACTCCGGCATCCTCACGGGCTCTCTCCGTTCAAGAGCAACCTGAGTTTAAAAGCACCACCAGCCCAAACTCCATGAGATGCTAGAATTTGCAACACGTTGCCGTGCCCTAAGAACAGAGCCTTTAAACGCCCTTTTTGCTCCTGCAGCCCCAACAGATTCACTGACCCTAGTTTTAGCCCGCTGACCTCAACGGGCTTCGACTGGAGAGCAGCCAGCCCATTCATTACAGTGGGACTCCTCTCTGGATAAAGCTGCGTGGGGTCGGGCAGGCTGCACTCCTGCGAGTCAGAAACCGATGGCCCTGCTCTGGAGCCCAGCACCGCCTTGGATCCGGGCATTTCCTGCCGGGTCGAGGCTGCGACGCCCCTTTCCATCAATACACGAAGCCCCCGCCGGCTCTCGGCGTTTCCCTGCGAGGAAGGGGGCGGCGGGCCGGGCGACACCTGCCCTGGCGCCGTTCATGTCTTTCTCGCCCAGGGAGCCTCACCTGGCTGCCTCCCTTTCGAGGCGGCGGCGGGCGGAACGTTCCCGGCTTGGGGCCCCCAAGGGAAAGGAGTTTTGGCCCGGCCGGGGCCCCTTTTCGGCCCCCCCCCCCCCCCGTTCTTGCCACAGGAAGGCCTCCTTCGTTCCCTCCGCGCCAGCCCGGCCACTTTACCTCAGCCGGCCTCTGACTGCCGCTGCCGCCGCTCCCCGGCCTCATTCTTGGCGCGCAGCCGCCTTGCCCTGGTCCCTCGGAGGGCGCCTTTCCCTCCTCCCGGTCGCCGCCGCCGCCGTGAGCCAGCCGGGCCGGGCCGGGCCTCTTCTGCCGCCTCTTGTGCCTTCCCCCGCCCGGGCCTGTGTGGGCTGAGGCGAACGCCGCCTCCCTCCCCGGCAGGCCGGGCCAGCGGCGGCGAGGAGGAAAAACCGGCCTCGCTGCTTGCAACGGCGAAGAC
>NW_015174398.1:13367-25638 GCF_001447785.1 Gekko japonicus | reverse complement strand
CCCCCCCCAAAAAAAAATTCCCTGCTGGTGGCCAATGTTCCCTCTAAGCTCTGGAGTCTTGTGAGCAAGAATTCTTCTTTGTGAGCTCCTGGCATTAAAGTTGTGAGCGAGCCATTTGGCTACTGCATCAATTACTTTGCTCTGGAGCCCTCCTTCCTGAGCCAAGACAAAAAACTGAGACGGAGGCTAAAAAACTGTGAGTTAGCTCACACTAACTCAGCTTAGAGGGAACATTGCTGGTGGCCAAGGGGGACCTGGCAAACCTACTTGACTCTGCCCTGGGTGACCAGTTCCCCTTGGAGAAAAATGGCTGCTTTGGAGGGTGGTCTGTATGGCATTGTACCCCACTGAGGTCCCCATCCTCCCCAGGCTCCATCCCCAAACCTCCAGGAGCTTCCCAGCCTGGATCTGGCAACTCTACCCCCCCACCCCGTCCCCTGCCAGTGGCCGAGGGGGACCTGGCAATCCACTCTGCCATGGGGGACCTCTGGCCAGTCACACACTCTCGGCCTCACCTATCTCACAGGGTTGTTGTGAGGGTCAAATGGAGGAGAGGAGAGCCATGCCAGCTGCTATGCCATCGTGTGCAGTTTGCAACTAAAACCAGGGATCCAATACCTGAGTAAAAGTAGGGTTGGCATCGCACCCTCAGCTATGCATGTGTTGAATATAGCATGAGAATTACCCAACGTGTGTATCTTAAAAATGAAGCGTATACAGTATACAGATTGTACATGCGTTCAATGTAACTTCTGAACAGGGCTAAAGTTGTCTGTTATGGGAGGCAGTGTAACAGAGAGGGAAAATGGTGAGAGCCATGAAATGCAAGAGTCCCAGTCTGTGGCATTTTTATACAAAACTGGTAAATTCGCAGGACAAGCTCCAGACTGCAGAGATCATTTCTTCTGGAGAGAACAGCTGCTATGGAGGGCAGCCTCTATCGCATTCTACCCTGCTGAGGTCTCTCCCTCAAACCCTGCCCCTCCCCAGGTTTCACCTCTACATCCCACCATTCCCAGGCTCCACCCCCAAAACTCAAGGTATTTCCCACCCTGGGGTTGGCAACTCTATCCACTTCCATTGATTATATTAAAACACATACCCCCACCTTCCCTTGTGGCTTAAAGTTATTGTTTTAAAATACATTCAGTTAAAGCCAAAAGATATCTGGCTGGCCTCGATCAGGGCCAGGGCCTTTTTTGCCCTGGCCCCAGCCTGGTGGGACTCTCTGCCAAAGGATATCAGTGCCCTGTCTGACCTATTAAAGTTTCGCAGGACATGTAAAGCAGAGATGTTCCGCCAGGCACCTCCCCCCCATGACTGAATGCTAGTACTGCCATCTTGTTTTAAGATGTCTCAAGTGGTTAAGACGCTGAACTGCAGGCTGTGGAAGGTCAGTAGTTCAGCAGTTCGAGACCTGGGTGCCGCATGATGGAGTGAGCTCCCATCTCTAGTTCCAGCTCCTGCCAACCTAGCAGTTCGAAAGCAAGAAATTGCAAGTAGATAAGTAGGTACCACTTTGGTGGGAAGGTAACGGCGTTCCGTGCGCCTTGGTGTTTAGTCATGCCGGCCACATGAGCACGGAAACGTCTTCGGACAGCGCTGGCTTTTTGGCTTTGAAACGGAGATGAGCACCGCAACCCTAGAGTCGGATTCGACTGGCTTTCGAGCAAGGGAACCTTTACCTTTACCTTTAAATGCTTAATGCTTTGAATGTTTTTAATACTGAATTTTTATGGTTTTAACTGATTTTATAATACACTGAATTAATTTCTTGTAATCTGCCCTGAGTCCCATGCAAACAGGGAAGGGTGGTCAAGAAATCAAAAAAATAAATAAAAATAACAAACCCCAAACCACTACCTGCCCAAAGATGTCTGTATCTCTGGGAAAAAGAAGTATAGACAGGGAAAAGGAAGGTGAGATGTATCTCTGGGAAAAGGAAGGTGAGATGGACAGACAGGATCTGCATCCAAATTTAAGCTTGATCCAAGTGTCTGAAGTTTCGGTGTGAATCACAGCCCACAATGCATATAATGGTTTACGTGAGGGGCGCTATGCTTTTTCCTCTATGAAATTTTAGGATGTGCTCATGTGTCCCCTAATCCTCCCCTTCTTTTAGTCCTCTCCTTTTTAATAACACATTTCCCACATACATAACCCACTGACCAAGCAAATCATACCTTCCGATGATTAATAATCACTGTGTTTCATAAAGTCAGCCAGAAAAGGACTCAGGCCTGGAGTGAACCTTCATCCAACCAACCCTGGCCATCAGGGTGTATGGAGGGGATGGAGTGGGGGGGGGGAGAGAAGGGAAGGGAGAAAAGAGTCGTTCTTGTGTTACCTAGCAACAATAATGCTGTCACCTTGGTTACCCAGAGTGGAAGTGAAAGAGAGAGTGTCATATACAGAAGTTCTTTTTGAGCTGGAAGCAGCAACCCGGCACCAAAACGGGTCATCTGGGATTGCACCAGGTAGTGGCAAGCTCCCCAAACTCTCTGACGTGCCCAGGAGTTGGCCAGAAGCCGGGCAGGCGTATGTTTTGCTTTGCTTTCTCCTGGAGACACTTTGGTGGCTTTTGTTTCCCCTGCTTTTCTAGGCGCTTGTGAATCGTTTACAAGGCTGTGCCAAGTAGGTTTTGATGGGGAGTGATAATGAGAGCACAGAAAGATCCAAAGCTGCTGGTAGCAAAGGAGGGGGTGAACCTGGTAATTTGGAGTTGAGTGAGAAGGGGAGAGTTTGGGGACAGAAGACATTTTTGGAGTGTGGATGTTTGAAATCCAAGTGGTTTAAAAACTTTAGTGTGGGATGGCGGGATCTGAGACATGAGTAAGAAAAATTAGTATACAGAGAAATCCTTTCTAGATGTGGGGCCTGGAATTGGCCTGGAAAGAAGGGGAGAGAAAAGAATGGGACTGAAAGAAATGTTTCTTTCTGGGGGGTGGGCTAGAAGGAAGTTAACAAGTGGCTGTGTAACCAGGGTCTGTCGCAGTTTTGATTCTAAGAAGGTCATGAAAAAGATTCTTCTGTCCTTGCAGGTGGTTGAAATAAAGTATTAGCCAAGAATTTATGATAAGCAGAATATTTATCTAATCAGGACATTGGAAGCAATCCAGAAAACTGATTGTTAAGCCGAGAAAAAATTCATAATGAAGCCAAGACAGATTCCCAAGATTGTGAGGGTAAGTGAGGGATTATTATACGCGGGCACTGGGATGCATATGATATTCTCCAAGGGCTTTGAAAAGCTTACGTAAAGCCCTCTGTCTCCGATTAAGAACCCATTATCCTGGCTGCAGAATTTGCAGTTCAGAAAGCTCCATGGTGTTAACTGGCGGAGCACACTGTCTTTAATGTGGCTCAAGTGTGATAAGCTCAGATGTATTCGTTTGGGGAATAGCTTTTTGCAGTATATGGGCGTTGGATGGATGAGCGGCTTCCTGGGGATTAGTTTTTAATAGCTTTTGTCCCTGAATTTATTGACTGGCTCCTCCGAAATGCCCTTGTTATACTACTCTTGAGATGAACATGCAGAATTGGTGTGATGGAGAGGTTAGCATGTTGGACTAGATGAAGAGAACGGGGTGGAGTGGGAGAATAATGCTACCTCAACATTAGAATCATAACACTAATTTCCCTGGAGAAATTCTCACTGATTCGCTGACTGTCCTGCTCCCCATGTCTACAGTACACTCAGTTCTGCTCGAGGCCATGGCACATAAGGTCACACTGCCCACTTGGTCTGGCAGTGGGGCCTGATTCTTGCACAGCTACAGATGTCAGTGCTACCCCTGAGCAGCTGCGTCCCAGAGGGAGGGCTTTTCCGTTAGGGCCCCAGAAGGGCCATGACTCAGTGGAAGAGCATCTGCTTTGCGTGCAGAAGGGCCCAGATTCAATCCCCAGCATCTCTGCCTGATACCCTGGAGACCCAGTGTCAGTCTGAGTAGATGAAGACTGACCTGGGTGGACCCAAGTAGCAAAGGCATTGAAATGTTCTTTGAGCTTTTGTTAAAAAAAATCTTTTCCCTTGGACTGATATTGCATTGTGCTCTCATCAGTGTTCCCTCTAAGCTGAGTTAGTGTGAGCTAGCTCAGTTTTTTAGCCTCCGGCTCACACATTTTTGTCTTAGCTCAGAAAGGATGACTCCAGAGCAGACTAACTAATGCAGTAACCAAATTGCTTGCTCACATGCCAGTAGCTCACAGAGTAGAATTTTTGCTCACAGGACTCCATAGCTTAGAGGGAACATTGGCTCTCATTGTTAAGCTTTTGCTCTTATTAGTTTTCTTTCGATGTTTGCAAACGGCCAATGATTACTGTTAATGTTAGCACCTTTTAATGTTGGAATGTTTCATATGGTTTTAGGACTATTTAAATTGCTTACTCGTGTGTTTTTATTCTTTTATGTAAGCCGCCCTGAGCCGGCCTCGGCTGGGCGAGGCGGGGTGCAAATCTGATAATAAATAAACAAGATGAATGATTTGACAATGGTGGTATATAAATGTCTCAATGAAATAACAAATAAGGTTGCAGACCTGTGTTCTGGTTGTACTACTATAGACTACCAATGGGGATTCTCATGATGGGCAACTCCTCTGTTTAAAGAACAACAACCAGTCACTTCACATAGAAAGGTAGGATGTCAGGGAGAAAGCCGGGCCTGAACCCTTCTTGACTTGGTAGCTTTTCACATTTAGTCACATGATTCCCCCCCCCCCACGCACAGTCAGTATAGGCAAGATCCAGGTTAACTGTCTTATGAAGAACTAGGCATGAATGGATGCAGATACACAGTCATATGGGGTGCCTTTTCAGAATAGCAAAAAAGACTGCTAAGCATGTTATCTGCGGAGAGACTTTTGAAATCATTAGCCTTTAATTAATGGTTGGAAACTGATGACTGCTTGTTTTTTGTTGCTGCAATTACATTGACTTAACGATATACAAATAACACATGCTTTCCAAGGTGTTTTGCTATCGATGTGTCATATGCAACTGCTCTGATGCATACGCGTGCGTGAGTTGGAGACAAATGGATTATAATTAGGCAGTGCATTCAAAATAATTAACCTCATCAACATATAATTACCTTAAGTGCAGTGTAGCAAGCAAATATGGTCTCAGTTGATAAGTCTGTATGAAAACCTGTTCTATTAATTAGATGCTGTCGGTCTTGATACGTATTACTCACAGTAAAGTCCTGTAGGGATGGGTGAAAGTTGGGTGTGGACAAAGAGAGATTCAGGGTCATTTTTACCCCACTAAAGTTTGTTTTTCACATGCAGGAGAGTGAAGGGATAGAATATGAAGGTAACAGAATGTTTTGCATTGCTGCAGACTGTTCTGAATGCTCTTTTGCATGACCAACTTTGCAAGCAGAAAGCTAGCACAGCCAAGCAAAAGCCATGCTGACCTTGGTTTCTAGTGTCAGGGAGTTTTTAGCATAGGGAACATTCCATCATGTGACCCTCAATCCCTAGTCTGAGAAGGTACCATGTATTCTCTTAATTGTGCTGAGAAAATGTGGTCTCAGACAGCGTGAGGCTGATGCTGATTGCACGTTCCTGATTCATAGTCCCTACCTCCTCATTCTCCAATCCAGCCGCTAAATATTGTTGATACTTATAAAGCTCAGCACCCCAAACAAGATATAGGATATGGAGCCAAGCTACATGTTATGATTTTTATAGAGTTGGGTCCAGGTTCCCCAGAACTGAATTGGGTTCCCTGCAGCCACGCAGAAGAGATGGGGAATGGCTTCTAGGAAAAGAAGGAGGGCCCAAATGGACTCAGAATGGTGCTGTGGGGCACGGGGAGGGGGGTTATTTTACCCTTTTTGCTGCTCCACGTGCACAGATACTCCATGTGCGAGCCACAAAATTTGGTGAAATAACTCCCCCCCCCCCGCGCACAATTTTTGCATGGGAAGAGGTCTTGGGGGAAGACAGGAGCTCTTTCTCCCTCTGCAGTGCCATTCCAAGCCCGTTTGGGCTCTCTCTTTCTTTTAAGAAGCCCTTCCCTGCAGCTGCTGTGTGGAATCCCGAACCAAACTCTTTAAATATAGCAACATGTAGTTTGGCTGTGCTGAGACTAGTTTTCAGTTCAGTCTATCATTTGTAAACTGCAGTTCTGAATGCTCCTTTACAACTGACACTAAGAATATTGTTTTAGGGCCGTACAGTGCAGGATACAATACAAGTCACTGGAAAAGACAATAATGCTAGGAAAAGTTGAAGGGAGCAGGAAAAGAGGAAGACCCAGCAGGAGATGGATTGACTCCATCAAGGAAGCCACGGCCCTCAGTTTGCAAGACCTGAGAATGGCTATTAATGATAGGATATTTTGGAGGAAATTAATTCATAGAGTCATCATAAGTCAGAAGTGATTTGACGGCACTCGACACACACATGCACACAAGACAAGATGCTTAAAGATCTGTGATGAGATCTCAGCATTTTCAAATAGAAATTGCACCCATGGGGGCTGGTGTGGGATTTGGATCTTGGCTAAGGTAGGGGAGAAAGCTGTTAAATCCTTCCCAACCTGCATGGTTTCACCATTTGAAACCCACCCCCTCCCCAAGCTGTTAGCCCCAGAAGCAGGGGGGAAAAGATGGTACCCATCCTCCCCCCCCCACAATATCCAATGGAGCCTGGGGGAGCAGAGGGTCAGTTTGATTGGCAAAAACACACAGCGTGGAAAGGGTTAAACCCATTCTCCCCTCTGTGCTGTGACCCCAGTCAAAATCAGGGTGACCCTCAGCAGCAATTCCCATTTTAAAATGCTGGGAAGATCCAGTCCATGAGCCTCTCAGCTCATCTGGTTTTGGCCCTTTCCAAGGTGTTTCCAATTACTGCGACTGAACAACAACAACAACAAGGTGTCCCTTCATTCTGGATATAGTTAATGCAATATACTAAGTGAAACAGAAATATTTTTAAAAGTCTGTTCTAATATTGCTTCTGTTATGCTATCCAGTGACAAACTCCACTGGTGCCTCCGTATTGTCTGGCTAATCTTACAGGCTTTTCACAAACATTACCGTTTATTATTTCTAGGCACAAAATGATTCCATTTACAATATGAGCCACTCCAAAGGAATACCAGAGTTACCCCCTTTGCCTGGCATAGCCTCTGCAGATGCTTCCGAACTGTATCAGGTATGTACAAGCTGCTTAGTTTCCCGTTGGGCTGAGGCTGCTTAAACATTTTCTGGCATGAGTTGTTTCTTATTTAAATTGAGGGGTAATCTGCAAAAAAGGTAGGAATGCCCTCATTAAAAAAAAAAGTTTTGGCAGCAGATATTTGATTCAAAGTGAGACTCAACGGTAAAAGACCATTACATGTTCCCCACTTCTCTGGGTCTGGGGACAATGCTTCCCTGATTGTGTTCCCTTTGGGGAAGGCAGCACTAGAAATTTAGGAAGTGTCTGTAATATTTGCCATTTGAGACATGAGCTGTGCACAGATTATTGTGGGAATCAGGTTCCATTTTTCAGCCGTATAACTGAGGAAGAATGCTTTGAAACATCTGGCATACCTAGGAAGGACGTTTTTCGGCTGCAGAAGTTTCTTTGTGCTATGGGACATCCTATGCTTTGTGGACTTTGAGGTCTTTTGGACACTATTATACTGAAAGGATATAGAGGAGTCTCTTGTCAGATTCTTTTTCTATTATTGAATTGTCATACCTTTTCTTGTCAGTTTTTTGTATTGCAACTTGTGTTTTTGAATCGTGACCACCCATTTTATTAATTGATTTACTGTACTTTTGTTGCAATATTTATGAGTAAAGCACAGCAAAAAGTCACCAGGGGGAAGGGGGAGAGAGAGAGAGAGAACCTGTACTCTCAAAGTGCTTCAGCCAGCTCCCAGCAGTGTCTCTCTGCTTCCCACTGTCTTATCCAGAATCTAAAACTAATCTTTTTTTATCCACAGACAGACACCCAGCAGGCTCTCTCCCTTCAGCTGGGAGGCTGTCACATCCTTCTGATGGGTGTGAAGACAGATCTGTTTCCTAATAATTAATTATCCTGTGTGATGGTAGAGCATCACACTAAGATCTGGGAGAATCAGGTTCCAATCCCTATTTGCCATGAAGCTTACTGGGGGACCTTACCATCTCTCAGCCAAACCTGCCTTACAGAGTTGTGTCATTCAGAGCCAAATTAGACATTACAACGTCCATAGGTCCGAACTGTAGCTGCCACCACCAATATTCCCTCTGTGGAGTCTTGTGAGCAAAAATTCTACTTTGTGAGCTACTGGCATGAAACTTGTGAGCGAGCCATTTGGCTTCTGCATAAATTAGTTTGCTCTGGAGCCTTCCTTCCTGAGCTAAGACAAAAAGGTGTGAACCGGAGGCTAAGAAACTGTGAGCTAGCTGACACCAACTCAGCTTAGAGGGAACACTGGCCACCACCACCACCACCATTTTAAAGCCTAAATTTAGAAATGGTGCAAAGACTTCAGGATTGGAGCTGGAATGCAGTGGACTGAGGCACTCTTATTCCCTCTGTGTTCATTTGCAAGTGCTGCTGTAGCTGAACCCCCCACATGGCTGTTTGAGCACTTGAAAAAGGTGGGAAGGAACAAGTGCCATTCTGCCATGCTACAGGCCCTCACAGCATTTTAAAATCACTTTTAAGTGACAGCGGCATCCATGGGTCCAACCTATAGATACCATCTCATCTAGTTTGGCCCTTGGAAACGATGAAATGTATCTTACAACTCTGCTCAGCTAAGTGCAGCGTTTTCCTCCATCCCAAGGTACCTTCCTTCAGTGGAAGAGGGCTGGGAAAAAAAAAAAAGGAAGAGGCTCTTCCTTCACAGGAGAAAGGCTTCATACTAAGCTGAGGGGAGTGGTAGGATAGAGCCCGTGGAGGCAGCACTCCAGAATGTATTCACATGGCCCTGACCTGGATAGTCCAGGCAGGCCTGATCTCGTCAGATCTCGGAAGCTAAGCAGGGTCGACTCTGGCAAGTACTTGGGTGGGAGACCTCCTTGGAATACCAACAGTCAGGAGGTGGGGGCAGGCTTTATTCAGCCGCCTCTTTGAATATTCTCCAGGACCCCAGTATGGGTCAGAGGTTGCCATGATGACTTCCAGGTACACACACACTTGTGTACACACACACAAATACTACAAAATAATGTTTTTAGAAAGTATTCACATGGCCAGAAAAGTGGGTGGGTCTTGCTCTGAGTACCAGCCAGAGCAGACAATACCAAGTTATGAACAGTGAGACGTAGTACAAGGCACCTTCATAAGAAGGCTCACGGGGGCAAGTGCAACACTGCTGTTTTATTTTTATATATTGACCCATGCAACTAGCAAGTGGATTGGGGGCTGGACCTGGAGGTCATGATGTCATGTATACCATCACATCACTTTCAGGGAAAACCTGGTAAAATCACAAGAGTTTTTAGTGATTCCTAAAGCTGCCCTCTGTCACTTCTGGATTTTCCTGAAAGGGATGCAATGGTGCATGTGTTGCTGCTGTTTCTTAAAAAAAAAAATTCTCCCACTGAGTGGTAGCAGGCAACAGGACCTGGGGTGGGGGATTCCCTGCCCAAACCAGGAGACGCAAGTAACGAATAAATATATACTGCAAGAAACATTTGTAAATTAACATGTTCTGTTTATAACTATCATTCTATAAAGTGCATAGTGTGCTATTATAACATCCTTGTCAGGTACATACGTTCAGTTCATTCAGTTTAACGACTACCATTCAATTTTGATGCAGAATTGACTGGTAGTTGTTAAACTGAATGAACTGAATGTATTGTTAAACTGAATGTACTGAATGTATGTATGTACCTGACAAGGATGTTATAATAGCACACTATACTTGGTCAAATAGCCCCAACCACTGATGCAGAAGAGGCTGAAGTGGGCCAGTTCTATGAAGACCTACAACACCTTATAGAACTAACACCAAAAAATGATGTCCTCATCATCATAGGGGACTGGAATGCTAAAGTAGGAAGTCAAAAGGTAACCGGAATAACAGACAAGTTTGGCCTTGGAAAGCAAAATGAAGCAGGGCAAAGGTTAACAGAGTTTTGTCAAGAGAACACACTGGTCATAGCGAACACCCTTTTCCAACAACCTAAGAGACGACTCTACACATGGACATCACCAGATGGGCAACACCGAAATCAGATTGACTATATAATTTGCAGTCAAAGATGGAGAAGCTCTATCCAGTCAGTAAAAACAAGACCTGGAGCTGACTGTGGCTCAGATCATGAGCTACTCATTGCAAAATTCAGACTTAAACTGAAGAAAATCGGGAAAACCACGAGGCCATTCAGGTTTGACCTAGATCGCATCCCTGATGAATATACAGTAGAGGTGAAGAATAGATTCAAGGGTCTGGATTTGATAGATAGAGTGCCTGAAGAACTATGGACAGAGGTTCGTGACATCGTACAGGAGGCAGCAATCACCACCATACCAAAGAAAAAGAAATGCAAGAAAGCAAAATGGCTTTCTGATGAGGCTTTACAAATAGCAGAGGAAAGAAGGAAAGCGAAAGGCAAAGGCGAAAAGGAAAGATTTACCCAACTGAACGCAGATTTCCAGAGAACAGCAAGGAGAGATAAGGAGGCCTTCCTGAATGAACAGTGCAAAGTAATAGAAGAAAACAATAGAATGGGAAGGACTAGAGATCTCTTCAAGAAAATTGGAGAAATCAAGGGAGCGTTCCATGCAAAGCTGGCCATGATAAAGGACAAAAACGGTAGGGACCTAACAGAAGCAGAAGAGATTAGGAAAAGATGGCAAGAATACACAGAAGAACTATACAAGAAAGACCTCGATGTCCTTGACAACCACGACGGTATAATCACTGACCTCGAGCCAGACATCCTGGAATGTGAAGTTAAATGGGCCTTAGAAAGCATTACTAACAACAAAGCTAGTGGAGGTGATGGTATCCCAGCTGAGCTATTCAAAGTCTTAGAAGAGGATGCTGTTAAAGTTCTGCACTCCATTTGCCAGCAAATTTGGAAAACGCAACAGTGGCCACAGGATTGGAAAAGATCAGTATACATTCCAATCCCAAAGAAGGGCAATGCCAAGGAATGTTCAAACTATCGCACAATTGCACTCATATCACACGCTAGCAAGGTCATGCTCAAGATCCTACAAGCTAGGCTTCAACAGTACGTGGATAGAGAACTACCAGAAGTACAAGCTGGGTTTCGAAGAGGTAGAGGAACGAGAGATCATATTGCCAACATTCGCTGGATTATGGAGAAAGCAAGAGAGTACCAGAAAAATATCTACTTCTGCTTCATTGACTATGCTAAAGCCTTTGACTGTGTGGATCACAACAAACTATGGCAGGTCCTTAAAGAGATGGGAGTACCAGACCACCTCACATGTCTCTTGAGAAACCTGTATAAGGGCCAAGAAGCGACAGTTAGAACCGGATACGGAACAACTGATTGGTTCAGCATAGGAAAAGGAGTACGACAAGGATGTATACTGTCACCTTGCTTATTTAATATATATGCAGAGTACATCATGCGAAATGCTGGCCTGGATGAATCACAAGCGGGAATTAAGATTGCTGGGGAAAAGATCAACAACCTCAGATATGCAGATGATACCACTCTAATGGCTGAAAGTGAAAAGGATCTAAAGAGCCTCTTGCTCAGAGTAAAAGAGGAGAGCGCAAAAGTGGGCTTGAAGCTCAACATCAAAAAAACTAAGATCATGGCATCCGGCCCCATCACTCCTTGGCAAATAGAAGGGGAAGCTGTGGAAGTAGTGACAGACTTCACGTTCCTGGGATCCCAGATCACCGCAGACTGTGACTGCAGCCATGAAATTAAAAGACGCCTGCTCCTTGGGAGGAAAGCGATGGCGAACCTAAACAGCATGATAAAAAGTAGAGACATCACCCTGCCAACAAAAGTCCGCATGGTCAAAGCAATGGTATTCCCAGTAGTCATGTATGGCTGCGAGAGCTGGACTATAAGGAAGGCCGAGCGCCGAAGAATAGATTCTTTTGAACTATGGTGCTGGAGAAGACTCTTGAGAGTCCCTTGGACTGCAAGAAGAACAAATCAGTCAATCCTCAAAGAAATCAACCCTGACTGTTCCCTGGAAGGCCAGATAATGAAACTGAAGCTCAAATACTTTGGCCACCAAATGAGAAGGGAGCACTCACTGGAGAAGACCCTGATGCTGGGAAAGATTGAAGGTCAAAGAAGACGGGGACGGCAAAGGATGAGATGGTTAGACAGTGTCA
>NW_015174398.1:4707-13121 GCF_001447785.1 Gekko japonicus | reverse complement strand
TAGATGCAACGAACATGAAATTGAGCCAACTTCAGAGGACGGCAGAAGACAGGAAGACCTGGCGTGATCTTGTCCATGGGGTCGCGAAGAGTCGGACTCGACTGTGCGACTGAACAACAACAAGGACCTGCACTTTATAGAATGATAGTTATAAACAGAACACATTACTTTACAAAAGTTTCTCGCAGTATATATTTATTCATTACTTGACTCTCCTAACACCGCAGCTTGGGTTGCTACAAACCAGGAGACTGGCAAGCTGATGCCTTGCATATGGAGAAATTCAAAGGACCTCCCAAGCATTACCATATGCAATAAACACAGCTGAAGCCTCTGTGCTGACCAAGGGCAGAGAACCATTGAAAATCAGTGGCTGTAGTTGCTCCGCTCTCTAAGGCTGCCGTGCATTTTAAGCCCCTGCTGAAATGTTGAGAGCTGTTTGGTGAGATGAGAAAAACAAGAGCCAGTTGTTTGCAACTGACAGCAAGATCAAGTGACGGACAAATAAGAACAGTCTTCCAGCCCAGCCTTAGAATGGCACCGTGCCAGCACAGAAATGCTTCAGCTAGGACGCCACATGCTAGCAGCCGTTACTGAAAGGCATGGCATGGTGGCACAAGCTGATGTTGCAGTGATTACAATCAAGGTGTTTGTCTGCACAAGTCCTTATTCAAGAGGATTGGAGCTCAGAGAGGCTGCAGCAGCCTCCCCCTCATATCCCAGCATTCCTGAAGTCTCCCAAGCGCTGTGCTTCTCTGCCTCAGCTACAGCAGCTGAGGGTGGGCAGAAAGGCATATCCACAGGCTGCTGCTAAGCTGGATCCTGCACATGAATCTTCCGCTCTGCTCTCATGCCTTGTTTTGTGCTAACTTGTACAGGAGGGCAGAACCAGAGATGGGGCACTGGGGGTGGATTCTAGGAGCTTCAGCTGCCCTCAGGGGCTGACAGAGCTGGAAAGGCCTTGCAGTTTGTTGTCATACCACGTTTGGGTTGAATCTGGGTGGGATGAGAGGTGGCTTAGAGGAAAGCATTATCGGTGGGGGGGAGCTGTGGTGGCTGTTGGCGGTTTTGGGCAGAATTTCCACTGTGTGTAGCTCCATCGTATGTTCCCCCAGCAGCCTTCTGTTATGGGGTATTGCAGGTGGCTTCAGTTGGAGCGGAGGACTGCTTTTCTCACTGAAACCATTTCCATAGTAGTGAAATTCCCCACACTGACTTTTTAAAAACTGCCCAGTATGAGAAATCCATTTCCATAGTATTTTCCTCACTAGGTGCAAACCTGAAGTTTTCTCCTTCTTATCCCGCGTTTTCAAAACTCACTAAAACTGGGGGTTCCGAAAACGCAGGGTAAGAAGGAGAAAACTTTGGCTTTGCGCCTGGTGAGGCAAATCTACTGTGGAAAATTTCACATAGCACGCAGTTTTTAAAACGTCAGTGCAGAGAATTTCACTGCTGCGGAAATGGTCCGAGAGGCAAAAGGTAAAGAGTTACCCATGGGGATGTGGCTGAGAAGGAGAGCATTAAAACAAACTCTTCCCCTGCTAGACTTGTACTCTGAGATGCTTTGTCTAATAAAAGAGCTTGGGGAGGGGAGGGGAAACCACAGAACTACTTAGAAATATTTATCTTTCAGGTGTCTTAGGCCCCGGTCACACGGGCCAGATAACGTGGGTGGAGGCATGGCTGTTCACCCCAGAGCAAAATAAAGCACGGTAGCCCGATCACATGGTCCCCCGACTCTCCGTGCTTAGGCTGTTAGCTGGCGATCACATGGCGATGCTGGAGCGTGGCAAAGAAGTGGCGCGGCAAGCATTTCACATTTGTGCTAATGTGCAGTTCCGCGGAGCAGCACTGCTTTCAGTTACGTGTTTGTGCTCATGCGCTTATGAAAAACATCCAGTTTGCGACGGGATGTGGATGGGCGCCGGATGCCACGGGATACTAGCGTTCAGACGCCTGCTCCTGCCCCACGTTTTCCGGATACTAGTGCACTTTCCGCGGTACTTTTTTACTGTTCATCTTCGGCGGGATGCCACAGGTTGGCCACGGGTGTGCTATGCTTCCCAGATGTTGCAGTGTAATTGCGCCCCGAAAATCCACCTGACATTCGTGCCTTTAGCGATGCAAATCCTCCGTGTGACCGGGGCCCTAGTAATATTTATCTTTTAGAGGCTTTTTAACAAAAAAAGGAGAGAAAGAATACTAATGCTGTAATACTATGCTGGCTAACCTGAGTAAATTGAAATTATTGGATGGCGTTGTGTGTGGAATAGCCAGGAGATCCCTGGGGGGATTGTTTGGCTGCTGAAGCCGTAGCTCTTTTGTGGCACCACTAGGTGGCAAGCTATGCTTATTTTTTAGACAGAGAGTGCTGTGACTTGCCTCAGGTCACCCAGCTAGCTGCAAGTGGGGAAGTGGGGAATCGAACCCACTTCTCCAGATTAGAGTCCGCTATGCTTAACCACTACACCAAACTGGCTAACTTGAGTGTAAATCTACTATGCCAAGTGAGGCCTTCCTCAGTCAGTGTGAAAGATGAGAGGAACCCTGTTAGGGTTGGCAACCCCCAAGTGGTGGCTGGAGAGCTCCTAGGATTACAACTGATCCCCAAGTGACAGAGACTGGTTCCCCTGGAGAAAATACCCTCTTTGGAAGGTGGAGTCTATGGCACTATACCCCTTCCCTTCTCAGGCTCCACCCCCAAGATCTCCAGGCATTTCCCAGCCTGGAGCTGGCAGTGGCAACCCTAGACCCTGCGCATAGAATAGAGTAGAGCAGAATAAGAAGAGGGAATGGCGGCAGATTGAGTTTGTGTGACTCAGGAATGGGGAAAGCTCTGCACGAGCAGAAATGCCCATTGCAAAGTAAATTTCCTTCATAAGAACATAAGAACATCAGAGAAGCCGATGTTGGCCCATCCAGTCCAACACTCTGTCACTCAGTGGCCAAAAATACCAGGTGCCACCGGGAGGTCCACCAGTGGGGCCAGGACACTAGAAGCCCTCCCACTGTTGTCCCCAAGCACCAAGAATACAGAGCATCCCTTGCCCCAGACTGAGAGTTCCTACCTTGTGGCTAATAGCCACTGATGGACCTCTGCTCCATATGTTGATCTAATTCCCTCTTGAAGCTGTCCATGCTTGTAGCCGCCATCACCTCCTGTGGCAGTGAATTTCATATGACCCAAGGTCACTTTGAAGTAAGGTTTTTACTCCAGCAGGACCTGTAATACAAACGTGCGCATGTGGTGAACTGAAGTGATGAAGTGATGGATACCCAGTGGATCAACCGATATTAAACGAAGCGACTAAGAGATGTCAGGGCGTGAAGGCCTTTCCTCTCCAAGCTTTTCTTTAGCTTCTGTTTTCACCTTTCCCCCTTGACTAGTGTTCCTTCTCTATTGCTTGTGTCTGCAGGCTACTGGAGCCAAGTTGCTGCCCCACCTAGTGGGGAGATCTTCTAAAACTGTGAGAAGTATCGTTTTCTGATGCCAGCAGGTGCCCAGAGGTTTCCAGCACTGTCCTTGAAATGGTTTCATCCATTTTTTAAAAAGTCTCCTTCCCCGTTCCCATGTTCTCTGAGGACCCATTTGCTATTAAATGTGGCAGAGACCTTGTTGCCGATGCTAGTTCTATCGCTGAAACAACACTCTCCACCCCCCCTCGGGCTTTTACTCGGCGAAAGGATGAGTGTGGTATCAGAGTCTGAGTGGAATAGAAGAAGGCCCCACACCATGTGCTTCAAGAAGCGCCTCTTGAGTGGCCCCGCAACAAGGATTTGCTGTCTGTTTCTTTACTGATAAAGCGAGCCCTGTCAGTCAGAAGGCCAAAATCCACTGCTGGGGCTATAATTGTGCCTTATCAACTCTTCAAAAAAATAAAATAAAATCAGTTGAGCTTTTCATTATTATTCCAGACTAAAGCGTATGGTAGATGATAGGGAAAAAGGCCCCCTCCGTGTTGCATTTCCAACAGCCAAGTTATATCACTTTATGTTTTAATACTCTACTTCTCTGGAGGTTGCACAATAACCAAACAAATGGAATGGATTTGAGTGTCATCCTCTTGGCAATAAATTTGCGGAGATGCCACTGTAAATTGGGCTGAGCACAATATCTCCCAAGCTCCTTCCCTTTATTGTTCTGTGAATTCTCTCTGTCTTGAGTTTGAGATTGCTTGCTTAATGGGGAAGAATTCTGAAGGAATATTTTGATGTATTGTAAGGATTTTTATCTTGCCTTTCCCACCTGCCACAGTGCAGCCAGATTATACAGTTTACCCCTTTGGTCAACTCATGTCTTTTCTTCTTCTACATTGCTGACATTGCTCTGGAAAGAAATTGTAAGAAAAGTGTCTTGATGTTATGGTGCACATGACTGCAGATAGCTTTTTGGTGGGGAGGGTGATATTTTAGAGAGCCAGTTTGGTGTAGTGGTTAAGTGCGCAGACTCTAATCTGGGAGAACCGGGTTTGATTCCCCACTCCTCCACTTGCACCTGCTGGATGACCTTGGGCAAGCCATAGTTCTGACAAGAGCTGTCCTTGAAAAAGAGCAGTTTCTCTCAGAGCTCTCTCAGCCCCACCCACCTCACAGGGTGTCTGTTGTGGGGAGGGGAAGGGAAAGGAGGTTTTTTTAAAAAAATTAACTTTCAATTTATATACAATTACTATTAATTACAGTTACCTTACTAGGGCCACACAAATGAGGGGAAATTACTACCTATCAGGCACCCATGGCAGGATCTTCGTTGTTGTTGTTTCTTGTGGGGAGTTCTTCAATCTGGGTGACGAGGTCTCTGGCGCAGATCTTCCTTCGGTCACAGTGACTCCTTCCGGATATGGATCACAGTGCCGCTCTGAGACACCTTTGGGTGGTGAAGGGCGGGGTATAAATCCAATCTCTTATTATTGTTGATGGGAATGGGCACGCTGGTAGCATGATGCGGGGAAGCCGAAGGAGCAGAAACCTGCACCAAAATTATGCCTGAGCAAAGGGTCTTTATAAAATATGGAAATATATAAGCAGGGCACCATTCGATTCCAGGGGACCTCCTCTCTGTCTAATGAGTACATTTTTATTCTGCTCTTTTTCCAAGCAGCTCAGGACAGGGTATGTGTTCTGCCCCATTTTATCTTCACAACAACCCTGTGAGGTAGAGAGAGCAGTTGGCCCAGCAAGCTTCGTCGCAGAGTGGGGATTTAACTGCAGGTTCTGCAGATTCTAGTATGAGGCTCTTCTGAGTGCTGTCCTCCATTGTTCGAAGAAAGTGGGCAGAGCTATTATTCATTGGGGGTTGTGGTTGTCCAGTGGATCCACCAGGACAGGTGCGTTGGAAGCACTGTGCTAGGGATGCAAGTAAAAGGTCCAGAAAATGGTGTGGATGCATCCAAGGCTATAGGTCTGTATTTAATAGTGATTCCTTATATTACTGTGTATGCGTGTTTGGCGGGGGTGGTGCACAGGGCATTCTGTAGTCATTTGGCTCTCTTGGTTTCTGGTCATTGCAAAAGTGACTATGTACAAGCCATGGGGTGAGAACTGATGCTCGAACCACTACCCTATTTTGGCTCTTATGTTAAAATATTGAGACTTGAAGGCAGTATCCGGTGTTCTGTGTGTGTGCGTGCGCGCAAGCCGTCAAGTCACAGCTGCCTTACGGCGAACCTGTGGGATTTTCAAGGCAGGAGACATCCAGAGGTGGTTTGCAATTGCCTGGTTCTGTGTCACAAGCCTGGTATTCCGTGCAGGTCTACCGACCAAATACTGACCAGAGCCGACCCTGCTTAGCTTCCGAGATCTCATGAAATCGGGCTGGCCTGGGACATCCAGGTCAGGTATCTGGTGTTACAGAGATTAAATAAAAGGAGGTAGACAGGTTTTTACAAATTATTTATTATCAGATTTATACCCCGCCCTCCCCGCAAAGCGGGCTCAAGGCGGCTTCCATAAAAACATAAATAAATTAAAATTACACAAATATTTAACCACACAAATAAAAATAATATAAATACAAAGTACTGGCAGCAGTTAAAAATTAACCTAGATGGTATATTGTCAGAGTAAATTTCCACTGCCCCGATATTCCACGATGTTTCTGCTCATAATCAGCTGGATGTTGAAACCACAGAACAGAGCTCTGCAGTAGCGGCCTGCAGTAGCGGCAGCCCCTAATTAAATGCCTGGCGGAAGAGCTCCGTCTTGCAGGCCCTGTGTAGTGCTCTCTGGGGTATATACGGGAAAAGGCGGTCCCGTAGGTATGTCAGACCTTGGCTATATAGGGCTTTAAAGGTAAGAACCAGCACGTTGAAGTGGAGTCGGTACGCTATTGTCGGACCCATCAACAGCCTGGCTGCTGCATTCTGCACCAGCTGCAGCTTCCGGATCCGCGACAAGGGCAGCCCTATGTAGAGAGCGTTACAGTAGTCTAGTCTCGAGGTAACCATCACATGGATCATTGTGGCCAGGTCAGTGGCCAGGTCAAGTCAGTGGCCAGGTCAGTGCGGTCAAGGAAGGGAACCAGCTGCCTAATCAGCCTAAGGTGGTAGAAGGCCGACTTAGCAGTGGCCGCTACCTGAGCTTCCATAGTAAGGGAGGGATCCAAGAGCACACCCAGACTCCGAACCTCCGGCGCTGGCACCATTGAAGCCCTCCCGAAGGTCGGAAGTGGGATCCCCACCCCCGAACCGCCTCGCCTCAGGCACAGGACCTAGGTCTTGGCTGGATTCAGCTTCAGCCGACCCAGTCTAAGCCAACCCGCCACAGCCTGCAAAGCCCGATCCAGGTCTTCCGGTCTGGAGTCCGACTGGCCGCCCAACATCAGATAGAGCTGGGTGTCATCAGTGTACTGGTGACACCCCAGCCCATACCTCCAGGCAATCTGGGCAAGGGGTTGCAATGCTGTATTCAGTCAAGGCACGACTGATCACAGTGAACAGAAAGCTGAATATTCTATAAGCGGAAGAACGTCTGACAAGGAAAGTGCTTCTGATCTGTGGACGTGAAGCTATTTTTCAGCCTGTAATGGGGCCCCCTGAGGTCCAATTTATTCTGTTGTAAAAGCAGGGAGCAGCCCAAAAGCAAGTGAAATAATTTTGCTGCTGAAGGTTGGCAGGTCTGGTCCTAATCACTGCCTGGGTGGGGGAGACCACCTGAGGACAGTACGCAGCCCTATCTGAGCAATTAGGAGGGAGAATAAAGTGTGTGTCTAATACATGGCTGTGCTTGGGAACATATCCTTCTGAGGGAAGGCTGGAGAGTCGGGGACTTTTTAGTTTAGTGAAAAGGGGGGGGACATGACAGAGGTTTATAAATTTATGCATGGGGTAGAGAAAGTGGATGGGAGGAGCTCCCCCCCTTCTGTAATACTGCAGCGTGGTGGTAGAAAGTGTTGTTCTTGCAGCCGGCTTATAGAGACCCCCACAAGGTTTTCAAGGCAAAGGACGAGCAGAGGGGGTTTGCCATTGTCTGCCTCTGAGCAGCAACCTTGGACTTCCTTGGTGGTCTCCCATCCAAGTAATAACCAGGGCTGACGCTGTTTAGCTTCTGAGATCTGATGAGCTCAAGCTAGCCTGGGCCATCCCGGTCAGGGTTTGAATCTGGGGGTATCTGACAGACGATAGGTTCAGGAGAGACAAAATGAAACACTTCTTCACTCAGCGGGTAATTAAATTATGGAATTATCTGCCAGCGAACATCGTGATGGCCATGAACATAGATGGTTTTGAAAGAGGGGTTAGGAAGGTTCATGGAGTAGAGGTCCATCAGTAGGTACTGTCCATGGCGAGTGAAGGGAACTTTGTGATTCAAAGGGAGGCAACCTCCAAAACCTAAAGGTAGGAGGCAATTTCAGGGAAAGGCCTTGGCCTCTGTGCCCTTTGCTGGCTGTCCAGGGCAACTGCTTGGTCACTGTGTGAAACGGGAGGCTGCATTATGTAGACTATTGGTCTGATCATGCAAGGCTCTTCGTACATTATTAAGACCAAACCTGAGCATGAGTGCTGCTTCTCTTGCCCCAGACTATTGTGGCATAACTCCAGAACATGTCTCTTGAACAGACCTAGTGGCACCCCAGGCAGAAGTATAAAATGTAGCTAGGCATCGAGCCTCTGTGAAATCCAGAAGGTTACTAATAAATTGTTGCAGAAATCTCTCTCCTGAGTCTGATGAGAAGAGAAGGCATATTGGCTGTGAATTATATGAGAATCTCTGCACATTTATAAACTCCTGTGCAGCTCCATTTAAAGAGCAGCGCTACTTCCGAAGCCCAAGTGACTCCATTGCCAATAATTACACCCTCACTGCCCGTGACCTGAAGATGAAAGACCTACAGAAGATCCCGTCAGTCATAAGGCCAAAAAGGCCCTCGGGGTCAACAAAACAGAGGGTGGAATCTCCACGTATCCTGCAAACAGGCT
>NW_015174398.1:4207-4354 GCF_001447785.1 Gekko japonicus | reverse complement strand
CCGTTACTTTGAATCAGCCTCTCCCTGTCCACCCAGCTTCCAGAAATGAGGCTGTGGGAAAAGGATGTCAAACTATTCTCATGCTGCCAAGTCACGTGGGATGTAATGTCAGTAGGGGGGCATTAAAACTGTCCCACAAAGTTATGA
>NW_015174398.1:723-882 GCF_001447785.1 Gekko japonicus | reverse complement strand
TTAAAGCTTGTAATGAGGGCATATTTTTGAGACTAGGAGCGTGCTTCCAAGACAACTAGGACCGAGTTTGGATGTCTCATATTTCCAATTTGTTCATGACAAACTGGATTTGTTCTTGGGCTCAAGTGCGCCTCCTCACCTGCAAGAGCTGAAGTCAGA
>NW_015174398.1:0-256 GCF_001447785.1 Gekko japonicus | reverse complement strand
TTTTCAATAGTGGTGTGCAAACCGTATTTTGGTAGTTCAGATTTAGCAGCAGTCGGGTTTGCTGCAGAACTGAAATCTCTAATTAGCTGGGGGTGCCTGAGGGAAGAGGGAGGGAAGCACGCAGAGCTGAGGATTCCCCTGGTGTGTTCACCGTGGCCTATCGGTTTTGCACACCCAGATACAGTAAAAAAAAATGTGAAGCTTGGAATAGTTGCGTACTGCTTTTCATCAAAAAAACAACAACAAACGTTGTCTT
>NW_015174397.1:66439-69564 GCF_001447785.1 Gekko japonicus | reverse complement strand
TGCCAGACTAGCAACGTACTGAGGACAAAGTAAGCACAAAACAAATGGTTCTGATGGATTAGATTTAAGATTTTGCTAAAACAGCATGAGGGATTTATAAAATTCAGCTGAGAAAGAAGAGGGAATCTTCAACAGGAGGAAAAGAACCTGGGGAAAGACCATACTTAGGGGACTGCCCTTGGAGACAATTGAGGAACTCCCCCCTGCAACAGAAAGCTTCCCTTCAATTGCTATCAGGAGCCAGGCAGAGGGTGTGTTCAGATGGGCTGTTTAGTCCGCTTCTGGCCAGCCTCAGAAATGGATTTTATCTGTGTGATCACACAGTCAACATCTGCCTCCCATCTCCAGCCGTTGCTTTCCAGCTCAAAAACGCTTTATTTTGATACCAGGTCCCCAAGTGGTGTTTTCCTGATTCTCTGGTTCCAGCCACACTTTTCTGATGTCTGATCACTCCTGTGGTGTTGAGCCACTTCTGGTTTAAACCCCCTCCCCACTCGAAAGCTCCCCGAGGCTTCAGCTTTTCGCCTGCTGTTATGTCCTCAGGCCACTGCCAGGCACCAGCCAGAGGCAGCAAAGCTTTGATCCGCTAAGACAACAGGGACTAGACTCCTGAACTTCCAGTAAAGAGCCAATAGGGACATTGGTGGGAAGTTTAAACCCGCCAATAGAACCAAGGGTGTCCCTCCCCAAATGCCCGGCCATTAGTTGTTGTTTCCAATGTGAAGTACTAATAAACGCGTCTTCTCCTATGTCGTGGTCTGTGTCCTGATGTATCGAACCCAGTACTTTTCACCCACCATTTTTTAAAGCGTTGGCAGTGTGTGCATAGGTGGAGGTCTGCCACAGCATTATTAAAAACAACGTTTATACGGTGCCTAGTTTTAGCGTTTAGACAAGTTCGGGATCTCATGGAGGTCATTTTCGGGGTAAAGGTTTACAGGGAAGTGTTCCTTTAAAGTTTAAAGGGAAGTGTTACAGCAGTTGGGTTGAAGTGGAAATCGCTGTTCTACAGATGGCTGCCTGTGCGCATGCCCAAACTGAGAGAGAGAAAAACAACACCGACACATGCAGTGATTCGGAGCAAGGAGGTAAGTGTGATTGCGATTCTCCAGCTTAAAAAAAAACAACGCATCAGGGCCGGAGCAATTTAAACCGCTTCCAGCACGCCGTCTGACCGCACCCAGAAGGTGCCTATTTATTACACCTATTCTGCCATCACTCCACTGGTTACTGATTAGTTTCCAGGTTCAACTCAAGGTACTGGTTATAAATCCTTAATGGCCTGGGAACTGTATATCTGCGGGACTATCTCTTCGGATACAGTCCGCTGCAATTGCTTCACCCATATGAGCCAAGCCTTTTGAAGGTGCTGCCCTGCAAAAGAGTGAGATTAACAGTTGCCCATACCTGAGCCTTCCCTGTGATGGCCCTTACGTGAAGGAATGACCTTCCCGAAGCGGTCTGGACGACCCCCCACCAGATGGCTGTCATTCTTCAGAATGTGCAAAGCAGATGTGCCAGGCATGGATGGGATATGGTTATATATATTCTTTAATGTATGGCGAATATCTGTAAATGCTTTTTAAAAAAATTATGGGCTTTAAGATTTTTGTAATCCACCTTAAACTTAAGGATGAGCAGTTAAAAAATGGTATGTTTTGGACTAGGATTTCGGGAAGGGTATTAATAACAGTTTTTGAGGGTATTTGGGTTCCCCAATACCATTTTGCGATTTGGGTTTTTTTGGGGGGAGGGGAATTCTGGAACTATTTGGATTCCATTATTCCTTGTGTGTATGTGTATATAGTGCCATCAAGTTATGATGAATTAATGGTGTCCAAAATACCCTAATGTGGAGAGAGCTGGCCCATAGAATCGCCAAGAGATGGACACGGCTGAATGGCTGACAACAACAACAAAATGCCTTATTTTCCCCTTCTGATGATAATTTTTTATTTTGCAGCACATCAACACAAAAAACATACAAAACATATAAAACACACAATGATCAGGAGTACCTTCCTAAGAGCGACAAAAGATGGACAAGGCTGAATGGCTGACAACAACAACAAAATGCCTTATTTTCCCCTTCTGATGATAATTTTTTATTTTGCAGCACATCAACACAAAAAACATACAAAACATATAAAACACACAATGATCAGGAGTACCTTCCAGTAGTGCTTATGATTTTCTTTTTATACATCAGTAGTTAAGACTTTATAAGTGACAATTGCTATAACCACCAAAAAGTATACATAAAAATAGTAATTGAAATAGAAACTGTAATTGCTATATATACATACTAGGAATAAGGCCCGTTGTGGAAATAAATACAACGAGATTTAGAAAGAGGCTCTGAGATAGTGCACCAGCTTTGGGCAAACAGTGTCAATTTGCTGTGGTGACCTCAGCAGGGTATAATGACAGAGTCCACTGTTTTCTCCAGAGGAACTGATCTCTGCTACCTGAAGAGCAGTTGTAATTGTGAGTGATCTGTAGCCCTCACCTGGAGATTGGCAACAATTGTTACCCAGGACGAAATGGCTGGTTTGGAGGGTGGAGGCTATGGTATTCTACCTGTCTGAGGTCCCCCCCCTCCGCAAACCCCACCCTCTCCAGGCTCTACTCCTCAAATCCCCAGGAATTTGCCAGCCTGGAGTTGGCAACCCCATCTCCTTCCCAGCTACCCATCAACCTACCATTATCTGCCCCTTTGACTTCAGCTGACTTCTGCCCTCCCTTCTGCAGAGCAGTTGTAATTCTGAGTGCTCTCCAGCCCTCACCTGGAGATTGGCAACAATGGTTCCCTATGTGGGACTGACTGGTTTGGAGGGTGGAGTCTATGGCAGTGTACCTGTCTGTGGTCCCACCCCTCCTCAAACTTCACCCTCTTCAGGCTCCATCCCTCAAATCTCCAGGAATTTCCCATCTGGAGTTGGCAACCCTATCAGGACTGGCCCCAATGTGTTTTCTCCCAAAGCCCAAAATAGGTGACAGGACCAAGCTTAGTTGTCTACCAACAGGCACTGAAGGGAAAGTAGGGTTGCGGTGGCGCAGGCAGTTAAACGCCTGCACTGTAACATCACCTGAGCAGCCACTATGGCTGTTCGAGTACCACCGCG
>NW_015174397.1:66135-66260 GCF_001447785.1 Gekko japonicus | reverse complement strand
AACTGATCTCTGTCATCTGGAAATCAATTGTAGCAGTGGGAGATCTCCAGGTCCCACCTGGAGTTTGGCAACCCTAGGGGAAAGTGTGCTGCACAGCACAGGGTTGAAGAGAATGGTTTGATAGG
>NW_015174397.1:65826-65980 GCF_001447785.1 Gekko japonicus | reverse complement strand
ACAGCTTGTCTGGAGTGTGGGCAGTATGGCATTGTATCTGTCTGAGGTCCCCCTCTTCCTCCTCCTCCTCAGACCCCACCCTCAGCAGGCTTCATCCCTAAAATATCCTGGAAGTTTCCAACCTAAAGTTGGCAACCCTATGTCCTTTCCTGGC
>NW_015174397.1:59372-64740 GCF_001447785.1 Gekko japonicus | reverse complement strand
AGGTATGTTAAGGTTGAAAGTGTGTGAATGGTCCATAATCCCCCAGGCATCTTTTAAAACATGAACCTGGGACCTGAACACCATCCTCTGAAGTGCTCTCAGGTACATATCTGGGGTGACTGCTGGCACCTTTTCCTATCATTTTTTGCCTTGTGGTATTCTGCTTGTGGTGTGATCTGTCTTTTTTTGTGGTGTGGCATGATTGTGTTATTGGGTTTGTTTCTTTTGAAGGGGAAGTGATGTTTTGTGAGTGAGGACATATTTTACCTCAGAATACACCACGTCCCATATGCAACTGACAGTTCCAACTATCTTGCGGGGGGGGGAGTTTGAGGTGCGGAGTGGAGTGAAGCCCAATCAGCTTCCATATGCAAATGACCTTGAAACGCTGGCCCAATCAGAGAAGAGTGGGCTGAAGCAGCCCAGCCGTAGAAGCCCCGTCCCTGCGCTCAGTCTGCAGATGGTCTTCTCCTGTCAGAGGCCCAGAGCAGACTGAACCGAACACGCTGGACTGATGTGGGCGGGACTACACAAAGCAGCCAGCCAACCCAGCCAGCGTCTTCTGACTGACAGTTCTTGTGCCCAAACACTGTAGGTGTGCATTGGAACGTTGGACCCCACTACGGCTTTATATAAGGGGAGAGTCATGAAGTAGGAGCATAGGTGCAAAAACAAAATGCCTTATTGTTAGCAGCTCTGCTCAGGTCTTGCAAACGAAGGGCCAAGGGTTCTTTCACTGAGTCAATCCATCTCACATTCTGTTTTCCTCTTCTCCTGCTCCCTTCAACTTTTCCTGCCATTATTGTCTTTTTCAGTGACTCTTGTCTGCTCATAATGTGACCAAAGTACAATAGCCTCAGTTGAGTCGTTTTAGCTCCTAGGGAGAGTTCAGACTTGATTTGATTTTGACCTTTATTTCCTATGGGGCTTTATTTGACCTTTATTTCCTATCTGGAGATTCATGAGTTTGGGAAACCTCACGAGGCATGTAGCTGAGACAGGCATATTAATTTTTTAGACTGCGAAATAGCCATCACTGTTATTCTGGAAGAGGTTTACTTATTCATTTTATGTATTTATTTATTTGACTTTTATCCTGCCCTCCCCTGCATTGCAGGTCTCAAGGTGGGTTACAACAAAAATAAAACAATCAATTAAAATATTGTTCAATATTAAAACTGTAGCAACAATTGCAATACACCAGGTGGCAATCTGGCAAAATTGGGGGGTGCTCCCAAAATTTCCTGCATGTAAATGTGCCCACAATGGACCAATTTCTGGACAGTGGGCAAGGTCGTTGATACACCAGGTGGAACAGTGCAGACAACACAGTGGATAAAGCAGGACAGAGCAGGGGAGGAAACCTCCAGCCTCAACCAGAGGCCTGATGGAACAACTCTGTTTTGCAGGCCTTGTGGCTCCTGGTATTTTTGGCCACTGTGTGACAGAGTGTTGGACTAGATGGGCCATTGGCCTGATCCAGCATTGGCTTCCCTTATGTTCTTATGGGGCACTTTTTCCAGGGGGCTGGTTGTGGCTGGTTCTCAACCAAATAATACCAGACTGGCACTGTCTGTACACTAAAGAGCCACCAAGTTTCAAGTGGATTAGATCAAGGGGTCCAATGCAACAAGCGTCTGAACAAGATGCCTCCAGACATCCAATGTGGTGTAGTGGTTAAGAGTGGTGGACTCTAATCCGGGAGAATCGGGTTTGATTCCTCGCTTCTTCACATGAAGCCAGCCAGGTGACCTTGGGTCAGTCACAGTTCTCTCAGAGTGCTCTCAGCCCCACCTACCTCACAGGGTGTCTGTTGTGGGATGAGGAAGAGAAGGAGATTGTAAGCCCTCTGAGACTCCTTCGGGTAGTGAAGAGTGGGGTATAAAACCAACTCTTCTTCTTGTCCCCATTATTTCCTATGGGGGAAAAAAAATCAAAGAAGACAATAGCCAAACACACAAGAGCAACCACTGGCCGAAATCCTCCACATACAATGAGTATCAACAAGCCCGGCAGTATTTTTGGCCACTGTGTGACAGAGTGTTGGACTGGATGGGCCATTGGCCTGATCCAACATTGGCTTCTCTTATGTTCTTATATTCTAACCAATGCCAAACCAGAGAGCCCCACCAGAACTACAGACCAATGTGGCAAGCCCTGTACAACAAATGTCAAAGCAGAGAATCCACCTTAAGCAAGCGACACTGTTGCAAACCCAACAGAGCCACTGTCAAACCAGAGAATCCAAGCCAAACAACCCTTGTGTTTTTAAAAACACCCAAACTTGAACCTACAGTTGTCATTGAAACCTAACCAGAAATTTTCTTCAAAATTTGCTGCAAGAATCACATTTTTAAAAAAACCAACAGCAACACCCCCAACCTCCACCAAACTCCTCTTCTGTGTCCCAAAATGCTTATATAATGTGCTGTGCTTTTTGCAAAGCCCCCAGACTTCACTTTGAAACCTTTGCAACCTGCTCACTGATATCTTGTGCATCTCCTTACTCAATGAAACCTGAAATCACATCTCTGCTTGCGCATAACACACATTTGGCACTATTTATGTGGAATGCACGCCGTTCAGATGATGAATGCACCAAAAAAAGAAGAAACTGTGAGGTAACTGCACTAGAGAATATTTAAATAACGATCACAAAATTTATACAAAAATGTGTACAAAAATCTACATATATAAATGCACAAAGGCAGTTGAAAATGGTGAAATTGACGATGCTCTCCGGAATGTTCTATTGTTTCGATACTATTCTTCTTCCGAATGTGGATGAAAGCCTTATGAAATCATATGCAATAACAATATTATGTGAAGAATTTCTGGTACATGTACATACAAAAATTCAATAAAAAGATTTTTTCAAACCTTACATACAGCAACTCTTGGTCTGTTATTTCAACAGGTACATATCAACAATTTCATTAATTTTCACTGATGTATCTATGAAATGTAACAATAAAATGTAACACATCATCATAATCTGTGCAAAAATAGCCACAATTAATTTATACAAACTCTACAATTTTTGAAGGCATATACTCACCATAACATAGTTGCAAGAGATTCTCTGAAAGAATGTTCCTAGGGCAAAGTGCTTGTATAATGCCTTACTAAGTACATGTTCTCACAAAACTTTTATGCTAACTCATCTCAATACAAATACTAATGCTGCAAAGACTTACCCTGATTCATTATAATGGAAGGTTGCCAACTTATAGGAATACAATATAAGGTTGCTTGCAAAAATTACAATGCATGATTGCCAACTACCAAGGTTGTCAATTTACAGGAATTACAATACAATTGCCACTTTACTTTGCAATTCCCGTAAGTTGGCAACCTTGTTGTGAAATTTCTCTGAGTTGGCAACCTTGTATTGTAATTCCTGCAAGTTGGCAATCTTGTATTGTAATTTTGTGATCATTATTTAAATATTTTCTAGCGCAGTTACCTCACAGTTTCTTCTTTTTTCGGTCTGTTCTGTGACTGTGACCATCATTTTTGAGCTAGATGATGAATGCAGCCACATTAATTCATCAGTTGTAAATTGATGAATACAGTTTATTTTGATATTTAGGTCTCGGAAACAGTACTGTAACGAGAGTTTAATTTTACATTGTCTTAGACAGACAGACAGACAGACAGACAGGTAGGTTAACAGATATACAGACATACAGAGAGATAAGTTACCACAACCCAACAGCTCCTTTCTGCTCACTGAATGCATGAACTGCCGTATACTTCAGCCTCAAGGAAAGGCTCCAGCCATATGTACTCATTATGGACCCACCAACATGTTTGCAGAGGGTGTGCCTTAGAACCCTCTTGGCAATGTTCTGGCCATGGCCAAGAGACCCAGGTTTTAATTCAGCCATTTTCTCATCTCGCGCCAAAGGGGGAGGGAATATCATAACTCAGGCTTGCCATATGTGGGTGGCGCATGGATGTAAGGCAGCCAATGACACGTGCAGAGAAGAACTCTGAGCCATGAGGTCACTGCATTCTCGGGTTTCTGTCCCGCCACTTCTCTTGCTGTGTGCAATTATCAGCCTCTTTATTCTCCAATACAGCCTGGTAAGACTTTGATCTAGCCTTTCGCTTTGCATCCTTTGATCCACTTTGGCTTACATTGTCTGCAATATGACCTGCCTGCCTTTGCCATCTAATCCCCCCTCCCCCCCAATTTCTTTTCAAGCTGTATCAACCCCTCTTCTCTTTCTTTCATCTTTCTTTTGTACAAGTGTATACAAAGGCCGCAACAAAGGAACTACAGTGTCGGAACAACATTTCCAAGTACCTTAGATGTTACTTGGTTAGAATTCAAGGCTTTGGTGGAAGTCTTTCCCTGGGCATACCCCCCCCCCCGCCCCGGCTGTCATTTTTAAGCCAAGTCTGCTACGGGAGGGATGAGCAGATAGAGCAGCATAGAAATGCTTATGAACAGATGAGCAAAAAAAGAATGAAGGGTTTCAGAGATGCAACTGGAGACCATTTTTTGACTGTAGAGGACAAAGAAAACTACCGACGCCTTCAGAAAATGAAACCTTCTAATAAACATGAAAAGTCAGCTTCCTCCTGTCTGCTGGCCCACGGGCTCCTAGCCTACCCTCAGACAGAACACTGGAAGCATTAGACTCTCTATTGGCTCTTGGAGGGGCTTGTAGAGGATTCTCTATTCCAGAGGTGTTGAACTCACTTGTTAAGAAGGCCGGATCTGACATAAATGACACTTTGTCGGGCGGGCCATGTGTGCCATAAAATGTAACACGAGGTACCGGAGATAGAAACTTTATAAAGATGATTTCAGATGCTGAATGACAATAGCAGGTGTGATTGGATTAAGTGTGTTATGGATAGGGGTGGCAATATCAGCATTGGTGTGATATACAGAGGCGTGGAGATATCAGCATTGGTAATGAGACAGGAAACCTAGGTCTCAGTTTGGTACAGGAGGACTCAGGCCAGGAGGATGCAAAGAATAAATGGAAATATGTCTGAAGAAGTGAGCAGTGACTCACAAAAGCACATACCGTACCATAATTTTGTTAGTCTTTAAAGGTGCTGCTGGACTTTTACTCTTTCTACTGCTATTGGAAACCACAACATTCAAAAACCAAGTGGGAGAACATTTTAACCTTCCAGGGCGCGCTTAAACGCTTATGCCCTAAGGGGGGACCCCGCTTGCGGCCATCCCCGGTGACGCTCATGGACTTTCAGTGGAACCGGGTGCCGATTAAGGGGGTTGGGAGTTTTAGAGTACAATACCATGGATTCAAAGGCCGTCTGGATGTGATTGTGGTAGAGTGCGACCTGGTCAGCTTGCTGGGTCGTGCCTGGTTTGAGCCCCTGGGGA
>NW_015174397.1:39653-58988 GCF_001447785.1 Gekko japonicus | reverse complement strand
CTTTCCCTCCCTCTCTGTCTGAAGAAGGAAATGTGTGTTTGTATGCAAAAGCTTGTATCTAGAATAAAACATTGCTGTTCTTCTTAAAAGTCCCATGGGATGCCATTCCCCCCCCTCCGGCTCTTCCCAGCCAATCAAGGGAAGGCTTTCTTTCTCTCCTCTGAAGCAGGAAATAGGAGAGACTGGCCAAAAGGAGCTGCGATGTTAGAAACAGGAAGCAGGAAGTAGCACAGAGTCAGTTGCTCTTGAGCCAGATTGGAGGCTTGCAAGGGCCGGATCCAGCCTGCGGTCCATATGTTTGACACCCCTGCTCTATGCTGTTTGCTGGTATTGCACAACTGTTATGTCCGCTGACCGCCACCAGGGGCCAGCTAATACCCCTGAGCTTGACTCTGTAGGAACAATAGGGACTAAGCTCCTAGTCTGTCCACTTGGGAACCAATAGGACTGTGGCGGGAGATATAAACCCACCAACAGGACATAGGGGAGTGTCCCCAGGTGTGTATATAGTTGGCCAGCCGGCCAGTAGTTGTTGTCTTTTGTTGTGCACCAGTAAACCATGCTGATCACTACATCCGTCTCAGTGGTTTATACATGCATCTAACCCACTACACTTCAATGGCGACGAAGGTGGGATCCTGCTGAGCATTCCAGCCGGGCTGACGGGATTTCGCGAGGGAAGACAACGCACCGCTACCTATGCTCCTCTGATCGATGAGCAACGAGGGTGAGCAAACTGCTTCCCAGCTGCAGCTGCAACTGCTCAGCACAATGGTCGTTGCTCTGGGATCAGGGCTGGTACCGCCATTTGATACAGCCCGTCCACAGCAATGGGGAGCTTGGATCACCGGCCTGAAGTCAGTCCTGGTATTCTACCAGGTGATGGATGAGGCCAGGAAGAAGGGCCTCCTACTCGGGTCCTGTGGACCCGCCATCGTAGAACTGGCCCAGTACCTACTCTCCCCTAAGACGCTTGATAACTGCACCTTCGATTAAGTTGTCACTGCCATCCAGAACCACTGCCACGTGGTGTTTAACCAGTGGAGTCAGCAAGGCCGCGAAACTGCCGTGGAGTTCCTTGCAGAGCTCCGTTGCCTGGCATCCGAGTGCAAATTCGGAGAACACTTGGACGTGGCCCTTTGAGACTGTTTTGTCACAGGACTACGGGAGGAGAAACTAAAGCGACGCATAATGGAGGGTGAGACGGTCATGATAGCATCGGCCATCACCACCACCACCGCATGGGAAAAGTCCCACTCGGCAGCTACCACCACACACAAGGCTGCCATCACCATGCTGGCCGACCCCGAGGGCGCAGAGGTCCACCGCATGCAAGCACCGCACTGCACTCCAGCCTCAAACGTGAGCTCTGCCCGCAAGCATTCCGGCTCAGCAGCCTCAGAGTGTGCCAGCTGCGGCGACAGGCACGAGAGGAAAACATGCCAAGATGCCACGTGTCATAACTGTGGGCGCACAGGCCTCATCGCCCGGGCATGTCGCTCCAAGGCTACCAGCCGGACCCAGCCACTGCGTCACAGAGTGGATGCCCACTTCGAGGATGACACAGCAGCAGAAGACCTCTACCACCTCACACATGCATCAGAACAGGTACTGAAACTCCACGGCCAATTGTCCACCCCTAAAATTCAAGTCACGGTAAAAATCAAGGGGTCCCCATGCCTTATGGAGATAGACTCTGGCTCCGCAGCCTCAATAATTTCTGAGGCCATGCTTAAACGCTTATGCCCTAAGGGGGGACCCCGCTTGCAGCCATCCCCGGTGATGCTCATGGACTTTCAGTGGAACCGGGTGCTGATTAAGGGGGTTGGGAGTTTTAGAGTACAATACCATGGATTCAAAGGCCGTCTGGATGTGATTATGGTAGAGGGCGACCTGGTCAGCTTGCTGGGTCGCGCCTGGTTTGAGCCCCTGGGGATTTCGATCAAGGGAGTCCAGCTATGCACAGCCTAGGATTTCTAAGGGATATGCCGGGATTTTCCCGCCGTTTTCTGGGCCATTATACGCCCCCCCGGTGTCCCTGCATCTAGACCCCAAGCTGGCCCCTATCCAAATACGTGCCAGGATGGTTCCATTGTCGGTCAAGGCTAAAATTGACGTGGAACTGGACCACCTAGTAGCTCAAGGCATCCTGGAACCGGTCTCCCACACGGCGTGGGAGACCGCCATAGTAGTGGTAGAAAAGCCGAATGGGGCAGTCCGCATCTGCGTGGAGTACAAATGTATGCTGAATAAGGCGCTACAGGACCATGCATATCCAGTACCTGTGGTTAGCCACGTACTGGTCACCTTGGGGGGGGGAGATTTTTGGGAAACTTGATCTTGCCCAGGCTTACCAGCAGTTGCCGGTAGATGAGGTGACTGCTGAGGCGCAAACTATCGTGACCCACCAGGGGGCATTCCGTGTCAAGAGACTGCAATTCAGGGTGAGTGTGGCACTGGGTTATTCCAACAACTGATGGATTCTCTTCTCAAAGGAATACCCAGCGTCACCCCATTTTTTGATGATGTGATGATCGCCGCTGCCACACCGGCCGACTTTGCAGACCGCCTCCACACAGTTTCCAGGACGCCGGACTCAAAGCTAAACTAGAGAAGAGTTGACTGGGGGTGCCGTCAGTGGACTTTCTAGGTTTCGCGGTGGATGCAGAGGACCTACACCTGAACCGAGACAAAGTAAAGGCAATTGTGAAGGCCCCGCCACCAAACTCTAAACCCGAATTACAGTTGTTTTTAGGGATTCTCAATTTCTACCATGCCTTCCTTCCCTACAAGGCGGCGGTAGCGGAGCCCCTCCATCGCTTGTTAGACAAGCAGGCCCCCTGGGTGTGGGGGCCCCGCCAGGCTGCCACGTTCCGGATTGTTAAAGAACTGCTGATCTCCAACTCGGTCCTGGCCCACTTTGATGAGGCGCTGCCTGTGGTCTTGGCGTGCAACGCCTCACCCTATGGCATCAGTGCGATGCTAGCGCATCTTCTCCCGGATGGGCGGGAGTTCCCGGTCGCATATTACTCACGCACTCTATCTGCAGCTGAGTGGAACTATGCCCAGATAGATTGTGAGGGACTAGCCATCATGGCCGGGGTCAAGAAATTCCATGACTTAATCTATGGCCGGCTGTTCACCATTGCCACAGACCACCGCCTGTTCCTCGGCCTTTTCGCGCCCGATTGCCGGACACCGCAAGTTCTCTCCCCACGCGTCTTACAGTGGTCCATTTTCCTTGTGGGCTACGATTACCAGCTACAACACCGCCCGGGGAAAGCTATGGGCCATGCCGACGCCCTTAGCCATCTTCCCCTACCAGACGTGGTTGAGAATCCGGCCCTTGTGCACCTCGTCCTTCAGCTGGATGGCCTACCGGATGCCCCACTGCAGGCTGTGGACATTGCCCGCCGTTCAGCCTGGGACCTCGTCATATCCCGAGTGCTGGGCTGGGTGGTGAGGGGGTGGCCTGCGAAGATAGAGGGCCCAGAGTTCACTGCATTTACAGCCCACCAGGAGGAGTTGTCAGCACACAAAGGCTGCCTGCTGTGAGGTGACAGGGTTGTGGTCCCCAGCACCCTCCACCAACAAGTTCTCCAGGCCCTTCACGAAGCACACCCGGGCATCGTCAGGATGAAGAGCCTTGCCCGAAGCTACTTTGGTGGCCAGGCATCGATGCAGAGGTAGAGGCGTGGGTGAAACATTGCCCAACCTGCCAAGCCATCTGACCAAGCCTGCCAAGCGCGCCGTCCCAGTCATGGGAATCCACACGAACCCCGTGGTCCCGGCTCCACATAGACTTCGCCAGAACATTTCATGGTCTGTTATTCCTAGTGACTGTGGATTCCTATTCGAAGTGGCTGGAGATAAGCCCCATCTCTGCGACGTCCACAAAGGCCACCATCCACGCCCTCCAAAAGATCTTTGCCACCCACGGGTTGCCAGGCACCATTGTCTCAGACAAAAGGACGGCGTTTACATCGGAGGAATTCCAGCAGTTTCTCCACGACAACTTGATCAAACACATCAGGTCGGCGCCATTCCACCCCGCTACAAATGGCCAAGTGGAACGCATGGTCTGGACTGTGAAGGAAGTGTTAAGCCGCCTGATGGAGGGAGACTGGGAATTCCGCATCGGCCATTTCCTCCTAGTGCAACGAGCAACGGCAAACCCCGTAAGCGGTCGCTCCCCAGCGGAACTTCTCATGGGTCGGAGACCAACAATCCTGGACCGCCTACACCCTGATCAGGCTCTCGAGCCATGGAACTCCTCTGAGCAGCGGGAAGCACCTCATGGGTTCTTCCCAGAGGGCCCCGTCTTTGTCTGAAATTTCAGAATGGATTGCTGGCCGCATCATTCATCCCACTGGTACCGTTATGTACAAGATGTCGACTGAATGTGGGCAGGTCCTTCGGAGGCACATAGACCAACTCCGTCAGCACATGCTCACAGAGCACCCAAGCACGCGGGTTCCTGAGCAGCGGGCAAACCCAGAGGTGAGCACCCAAGATGCCCCAGCACAGGACCTCCCCACTAAGGAGCATGAGAACCTTGTCCCTGTCCCCACGGCAGCTGCCAAGGAGGGCCCAACAACCGACTCTTCTGCGCCAGAGGTGTCTGCACCACCAGCACATCCCAGCACATTGGACGGGGCCCCGGAGGTTCCAGTACAGGCCCCCCGAGGGTCCACTAAAGAACGGCGGTCCCCGTCGTACTTAAAGGACTGTGTAACGTAGGTTGAGTCTGAACTATGGGGGGAGGAATGTTATGTCCGCTGACAGGCACCAGGGGCCAGCAAATACCCCCGAGCTTGATGCTGTAGGAACAATAGGGACTAGGCTCCTAGTCTCTCCACTTGGGAACCAATAGGACCATGGCGGGAGATTTAAACCCACCAACGGGACATAGGGGAGTGTCCCCAGGTGTGTATATAGTTGGCCAGATGGCCAGTAGTTGTTGTCTTTTGTTGTGTACCAGTAAACCATGCTGATAACTACATCTCAGTGGTTTATACATGCGTCTAACCCACTACACTTCAACAACCTTTTATATTTTTATCAAATGATGGTCTGCAAATATCATAGGCCTTTTTTAAGGCTAGGATAAATGCTTTCCTCTGCTGTTTTGGTGGGTAGCATTTCCAAGGAATGCTAAAAAAAAACTAAACAAAAACATGCAACAAGAAAGAGAGGCCCTTCTCAACATGCTGAAAACTTGAGTCATTTTGGCTCAATCCTGCACCTAAATAATGCCATTAAAATACTTTATAAATGAGCCCGGGCAGAGCGACTGAATAGGGGATTTTTTGGAAGATGGACTGCCCCTATCCCTGCAGCAGACCCTTTCTCTTTTGGGCAATTTCCCATTTTTAATCGATTTTTCCACTAGGATGATCCTGGTAGGTCTGGAGAATTGGAACATCTGTTCAAGTAACTCAGATGTTACAGTTCTGTGTGCTGTTTTCCAGTTCATGTGTCAGGTTCAACAGCAAGTAAATCTCCACACACATTTCCAGGGAAGCGTTATGTTTTATTAGACTACAAGTCTGTTACCATGTCCACAGGGTTATTGTTAGGAATGACCATAGGGCGGAAACATCCCTACATATAGCAGGATGAGGCAAATGGCTAAGCAAATGAAATCCGAGCGCGCGGGGGGGAATTCTCCCGGCGGGAGGTTACATAATAAGCGGGAGAGTCTTAGCGCCCCATGAGAGCCGAAATATTCACACCAGCGGTGGAACACAAGCCCTCCCCCCATCACAAGGTCAGACAGATAACTCAATCTGGCAGCACTGGTTCTCACGGTCTTCCTATCGCTGTTTACGGCAAGCGTGCAGAGCAGCGAGCAAGCTATAAGGCATGCGCCGTAGCGCCAGGGTCAGAGAAGGGAGCAAGCAAAACATGGCAGAGATAATACAATTGTCCACGTTTCACTTTAGAGTCCAGAATGTCGGATATTTCGTAATGTTCCTCACCCTCCACCAGGATAGGAGGGGGCACTGTCGGTTCCGGGCACCATGGATTAGTTGTTGGACTGGGCTTCAATAAATTGAAATGGAAAATTGGATGGACATTCTTTAAGTTCTTAGGCAAGTCCAATTCTACCATCACATCATTAATCAACCTTGCAACTTTAAACGGGCCAATGTATTTCCACGCCAACTTCCGACAAGACTGGGAAAGCCGCAGATTTTTTGTACACACATATATAGAATCTCCAGGCTGCAGAACCCAACCCTCCACCTGTTTCTTGTCAGCCTGATGTTTGTAGGCGGCTTTGGCCATGTCCAAGGTTTCACAGATTTTCGGCCACGCCTCCCTCAATGCGGTACTCCATTCGGACGCCTCCCCCCCTGTCCGCGGTGTTGAAGTCAGAAAGGGGATTGAGGGACTGTCATAACACAGAGCAGCTTTGAACGGTGACATCCCTATAGATGCGTGGTGAGCATTGTTACAACAGAATTCAGCAAGAGTCAGTAAGCCAGCCCAATTGTCTTGTTGATAGTTTGTAAAGCACCGCAAGTATTGTTCAAGTGTTTGATTAACCCATTCCGATTGTCCATCAGTCTCTGGGTGATAAGCACTGCCCAGGCCCCGTTCTATGCCCATAAGTTCCATGAGCTCCCCCCAAAACTTCGAAATAAATTGGGAGCCCCGATCTGTAATTATCTTGGTTGGCAACGTGTGGAGTCTGAAGACATGTTTGAGGAATGCTTTAGCCAGCGCTTGCGCTGTCGGCAAGCTGGGGAACGGAATGAAATGTGCTTGTTTAGAAAACAGGTCCACAACTACCCAAATTACTGTCATGGATTTGCTAGGTGGTAAGTCCATGATGAAATCCATGGAAATCACCTCCCATGGTCTACTAGGGGTCGGTAATGGTTTCAACAAGCCAGTGGGTTTCCCTTTTCGGGGTTTACACATGATGCAAGTTTGGCAAGAGTGTACATACAGAGATAAATCCTTGTGCATGTGCAGCCACCAGAACTGGCACGGTAGAAGGTGTAGTGATTTCACACTGGCAAAAAGGGAGAGGTGGGGAGTCTCTCCTATGAACGGCTTGATGCTTTTTCTTCCAACTTGACAAAAAAAAAGGTCACTTGAACATGTTTTGCCAAGGATGTATGGATCAGTGTGAATGAATGCACAGAAGCCACAGGAGCAAGTAGTAAAAGGTCACGCATCTGGGGAGCTGTTTGTAGTCCCCCCCCCCCAACGCAAAAGCCGTAGACCTGTTCCAATGGGGACAGATTTCTTGCACAGGTACCCTGCATCATTTGAGATTTGACACGGCTTGGAACCGTGTTATAATGGATGAAGGCAGATGTAACGTCTACAGGCCTCATAAGCATTGTGCCTTTTTTTCTCCAGGGTTGAACTCTGAACAAAGAAATGAAAAGGTTCTTCCAGTTTGTAACAGAAGTCAACAAGGAGTAGCACTGATTGGCTGGTGCCTATGTAATCACCAAGGAGTCTCCCAGCAATCCCGAGAGCAGTTTTGCAAAAGTTACAAAACATAATAATGAGGTGATCAGGGGGCAGATGGAGATGTGGCACTTTAATATGAGGACAGCCCATCTGAGGCAAAGGAGGAGAGGAAGCGCCAGTTCCTGACAATGCTCCCTCTAAGCTGTGGAGTCTTGTGAGCAAAAATTCTACTTTGTGAGCTACTGGCATTAGAGGTGTGAGTGAGCCATTTGGCTGCTGCATAAATTAGTTTGCTCTGGAGCCCTCCTTCCTGAGCTAAGACAAAAATGTGTGAGCTGGAGGCTAAAAAACTATGAGCTAGCTCACACTGACTCAGCTCAGAGGAAACACTGTTCCCAACCCAGGGCACATTTGTTGATACCTATGCCTGGAGTTCAAATTGTGTCTCTGGGAAGCTCAAGAGTATGTGACAAGAGTCCTCATCTGCTTTTTAAAAAACTTTATTTTTTTATTTTAAACTACACAGAAATACAACAAACTAGAAATGCAACAAACTAGAAACACAACAAGCTAAATTAGGTTTGTCTTCAACCTCAAGCTAAAGCATAGTGTCAAGCATGCGTCATTTCCTGCAGGAGCGCACAGGAGCAGAGCTCCGGCAGTAAAGAGCCCAAGGGGCAGGCACATACGACAAACCCCGCCCCCTGCTCCCAGCAGCCCTCAGTCAGAGCAAGAAGCAGCCAGGTAAGTTGCAGAGCTTCCCCTGGCCCCCCAGCCCCCCAGTTCAAAACAGTCCAGTGGCACCTTTAAGACCAGGTTTTATTCAGGTACAAGCTCTCCCTCTTCTGCGAGGACAGATCTGCATGTCCCCCCCCCCAATAGCTAGCAATCCAAAACAGTCCAGTGGAGCCCGAGCGGTGGGTGTTGCCTTCTGACACACTTCCGGTAATGTCAGGGGTGTGTGGCATATGCAAATAAGTTATGCTAATGAGTTATGCTAATGAGCTCCTGCACCTCTTTTTTCTACGAAATGACCCCTGGTGTCAAGTCTCAGCTGACTCATGGTGACTGCACAAAGTTCCACCTCACAGAGTTCATGGCAAAGGAACAGCCAGAGGTCTTTCTCCATTGCCTTCTTCTGCATAGCAGATTCTGTGATGATCTCCCATCCAAGTACTGACTGCAGTCAGCCCTGCTTAGCTCCCGAGCTCTGACCAGATCAGGCTCCTCTGTGCTATTCGGACTGGTGTCTGAGAGGGCTTTGCAAACGGAAGGTCGCCCACAAACGGCACAGCTCCTCCCAGCAATCCTACAGCACTGAGAATCAGCATTCAGGAACTGCCAAGAGACAGGTGTGGGGTCATGGAAGAGCACCCCTCCCACCGAGCACGAGGAAACGCAACACAGATGAGAAATGTGGAGAGATCCATTTGATGTGGGGTGTGCTCCCACTGGGGGCCGCGGTGGCTCAGAGGTTAAGACACTGAGTTGCAGATCAGAAGGTCGGTAGCTCGGCAGTTCGAGAGCTGCGTGCCGCGTGACGGAGTGAGCTCCCGTCTCTGGCCCCAGCTCCTGCCAACTGAGCAGTTCGAAAGCAAGAAATTGCAAGTAGATAAATAGGTACCACTTCAGTGGGAAGGTAACAGCGTTCCATGTGCCTCGGCATATAGTCATGCCGGCCACATGACCATGGAGAAGTCTTCGGACAGTGCTGGCTCTTAGGCTTGGAAACGGAGATGAGCATCGCCCCCTAGAGTTGGATTTGACTGGCTTTTGAGCAAGGGAAACCTTGCTCCCATTCCTTTTCCTAGCTTGGCCCCAGAGCTGCCTTTAGATTGGTTGGAGAATACAAGGACTGCTCCAGGTAAATATAGCCCTGTGTCTCAGTGCCTCGAAGCCGAGAGACATCAATGGTTTTATTTAGGGGGGTTGTATTTACCTTGCTGAGACGATGTGTTATTAATAGCCCATTTCCACCCTTTTGGCAGCAGCAAAACATGTTCTTGGTTCAAATAGGAAATTACAAAATCTCCCCTCGATGCATCAGTGCTACAAAAAGGTATGGGAATATTTCTTACTGGGCAAGACCTCAGACTGGATTGAGCAGCAATCTGTACCTGCACTAGTATTACACCAAATTGTCATTATGGCTGGATGATTTTGCTGACCCAGAAGGAAGCTAAAAGAAAACACCTTTAATTGGTTCACACACCTTATATCTTTACCATTAAGTGGTTGAAGGACCTTTAAAACTGGCTTGAACTCCCTTTATTTTTATTTTGAAATATTCGGTTGATAAGCTCAAAATCAGAATACAACTTATAACGACAATCCTTGATTTGCCACAAACTTAATGACCATTTTGTAATTGTTTTCATTCATGCTTTACTAAGTACTGCGTTGTATTTTATCTTAATCTTCAATAAACAGTTAATTTGTTTCAACTGAATTCAATTCGATTTATTATGATCAAAGATCAGCAAATACCTTAAAATGTTACATATAGTTAATAGCTGCTGCTGTTGATGCTTCTCTTTTTTTAAAAAACAAACAAACAAACACACTCATCTATAAGAGGTGGATAAATCGGCCATCACCCTTTCTTGGCCTGTCTGTTCTTTTCATGTGGTGGAGCAGACGAGACGGCTTTGATCCAGCTGCTTATGATTCAGTCACGGAAGGCAGTGGGGCAGACACGGGGCAGAAAACATGGCAGGTCCCATCCTCATGTCTTTGAGGGTCTGTTTCTTTAACTTGAAGAGCCCCTGACCTACCTTATGGCGTGACCTTTGTGTCACTCTCTGGCTCCTCACCATGTTAATCAAGCAGAAGTTGCTGGGGAGCAGGAGGTGAGAAGGGAGCCCAGGATATTGTCTCAGTGAGTTTACAAGGGTGTAACCTACTCCGCTTTGGATCACACTGTCTATTCCAACTGACAGGTGATTTCAAATTGTGTGTGGCGATTGGTTTCATGGGGTATTATCATTCACTTAGGGGTGTATGCGAATCAGAAAACACTAAAGCTACCATTTTGTCTTCTAGCTGTCCACGTGGCATGGAGACAGAATTCAAGACCCCGAGAATCAAACATGGAAGAAAAGAGTTGGACTCCCATCTATGCCCCCATATCTGTTTTTTTAAAAAAACAATGCATGAGTCCTGCTGTTGAGTCACTCATGGCGGCCCCATGAAGTTCCACCTCATGGGGCTTTCAGATCAAGAGATGAGCAGAGCTTTGCCCTTGCCTTCCTCTGCATAGCAACTCCGGTCTTCCTTGGTGTCCTCCCATACAAGTTCTGACACTGCGCAGCTTTCAAGCTCTGATGAGATGAGGCTACTCTGGGCTACTAGGGTGGCTATAAAACAATGCACAGAGACAACCTTAAACTACTGGTGGTCTTGTCTATAAGTCTGTTTTCAAGATGCTGCCAGGGCCGGCTCGCCCGCTAGGCAAACTAGGCCTTTGCCTAGAGCGCAAGCCGGCTGTTAGGGCGCAGCTGAGGCTGGCAGGCAGTCTCCCTGGGGAAGCGGCGTTGCTAAGTGGTATGGGGGCGGGGTGGGGAGCCAGGCCACGCCCCGGGCAGGCGAGGGCGAGGGTGGGCTGTTCTCCGGCGGCTGTGGTGGAAAGGCCGGAGACAGAGGGCATAGGAGCCCTTGCGCCTGTAAGCCCGTAAGCCGACTGTCGACCCAGCGGTGGGGACGGTGCTCGAGGGACGATCGATGTCATTTCAGAAACATAACAGAAAGATCTCTTTCCTGGTTGTAGGGATTGAGCTAGGATGTCGCCACTAGTCAGGCAGGCAGTCTGGAGGGAAGGCGGCAGGGGCTCTAGCCCGATCTCCTCAGACCTCGGAAGCTAAGCCGGGTCGGAATACAGCAGAAGGGAGACCAGCAAGGCAGGCGGTGTGCCAAGCGATTCCATGGCGAACCACCTCTGCTTCTCCCTGCCACCTCCCACGCCCACACCCCGGGATGATGCCCGCTTCCCCTCCGCCCGGCACCTTCTGTATGGCGGGGCGCCAGTCGGCCCTCTGCCGCGGGACATGAGTCCCCGGCCTCTGTTGCCCTGCCGGGACCTGCCCCAGCCCCAGGGGGATTCTCATCCATCCATGCTCGCTTCAGTGCCAGGCGCTGCACCTGCCACAGGGGGCTTCTGCTGAGGGACTTCCCCTCCTCCCAGCCTGCCCCCGGCTGCCTGGTTCCGGCGGAGAGGCGCTGGCCCAGAAGGTCCTTTCTGACCGGGACCACTAGAAGGGCAGGCAGGTCTCCCGGGGACAGCTGCACGCTGCACATGCTTTTCCCTCGGCGCCAATGGCGTGATGGCGAAGCCTTGTGAGAATGGCTACTTGGAGGCCAGCTTGGAGGAGGCGACCCCGCGGTGCCCTCACCTGCAGCTCTGCCAGGCACGCCGGGATGGTCTCCAGGCCCCGTCAGGAGGTTGGCATCTGCACTCGCCTAGAGCGCAGGACCACCTAGGGCGGCCCTGGATGCTGCAAATTCAGTTCACTGGCCTTCAACAACAGGGGGAGTCTAGACTTGAGGAGGCAATTTGTGGGTTTCAGTCATTTTACATAAGACAGGAGGACATGGAGCTGCTACCATGACTCGAGATCCAACTGCTGACGTGCTTTCGAGATGCCCATTCACCTCTTGACTGGCTCCCCTAAGCTTCTTCCAAGTCAGTGCACTGCCAGGACGAGGGAGAGGTTTCAAATGTGCACCAGTTTGGTGTCGTGGTTAGGAGTGTGGACTCTAATTTGGGAGAACTGGGTTTGAGTCCCCCCACTCCTCTGCATGCAGCTGCTGGTGTGACCTTGGGTCAGTCACAGTTCTCTCAGAGCTGTTCTCTGAGGCCCACCCACCTCACAGGGTGTCTGTTGTGGAAGGGGAAAGGAAAGGAGATTGTAAGCCTCTCTGAGACTCTGAGTGAAGGGCAGGGTATAAATCCAATATCCTCCTCCTCCTCCTTCCCGAGAACATATCCAGGAGGGAGGGCCTTGGGTGGCAGTGGATGGTTGTGAGGGTCCTCGAAAGAGCTCTCTCCTCCTCCTCCTTCTTCGAAACCATGATGACCTGTCAGTCAGGTAGAGGGCTTCCTTGTAACAGACTCATAATGCCTTGCAAAAATCCAAATGAGATTCATGCACAGTGTGTGTGTGTGTGTGAGAGAGAGATGATGATGAAAGAGATGAGGCTTTGCAATGAGAAACCTGTCTCTCTTCTCAATGGCTCTGGGCGTCTGCTTAGGAAACGTGCTGGCCTCCATGTAATGGCGAGGCCATGCAAAAGACGCATCTTGTAACTCACCGACATTGAATGCTTCTCCTTTTCCATCTCGGGAAAAGAGAGCAGACGAGCCTCAGACATGAAGTTGAAAAGAGAGGGGGGAGGTCAAACTGAGAGACAGGACAGGTTAATGGTTGGGCTGTGGGGGGGGGGAAGGTAACAATCTCTTTCCTTGGTGCACGCTTGCATTTCTTTATTCGGGTGGCCCAGGCCAGCCTGATCTCATCAGATCTTGGAAGCTAAGCAGGGTCGGCCCTGGTTAATACTTGGAAGGGAGACCACGAAGAGAAGAGATTGTATTTATACCCCGCCCTTCACTCCCCAAAGGAGTCTCAGAGCGGCTTACAGACTCATTTCCCTTCCCCAACCCACAACAGACACCCTGGGAGGTAGGCAGGGCTGAGAGAGCTCTTTAGAGAGAACAGCTCTGACAGTACTATGGCTTGCCCAAGGTCACACCAGCAGCTGCATGCGGAGGAGTCGGTGCACTTAACCACTACACCACACTGGCTCTCTAGGGCTGCTACGCAGAGGCAGGCAGTGGCAAAACTGCCTCTGTTCGTTGCTTGCCCTGACCTGGGTGGCCCAGGTGAGCCTTATCTCATCAGACCTCAGATGCTAAGCAGGTTCAGTCCTGGTTAATACTTGGATGGGAGACCACCAAGGGAGTCCAGGGTTGCTACGCAGAGGCAGGCAGTGGCAAACCACCTCTGTTTGCCTCTTGCCTTGAAAACCCTTCGGGGTTGTCATAAGGCGGCTATGACTTGACAGCCCTTTCTGCCACCACCCACCATTTTCACAGTTGGAGGAAGTTGAACAATCAGTTAAAATGGAAAATCAAATCAAATGCAGGTGAAAGATCAAACAGCTATATAGGTCCAAAAGCATAGTTAGATGGCACATGATGTCTTCCTGAAGCTATGCTCTGGGCATGCCTCATGCATAACTAACAACCCACAAAGAGAAATACAAGACCGCCATACACAATCTCTCTCCCCCATCTCTCTTGCAATTTGGAAAGCACTTTTCAGTTTCTTATTATTGATTTATTTTAACCACAGAATTCATAACCTGCCACTCTGCCCATTTAATGGCCACCCCGGCAGCTAGCTGTTAAAACAAAGCACTGAAAAAGCACATCATTAAAGGAATTAAAATCCAAATAAAAAATAAAAACATTTTTACAAGCACGGGAGCCAGAGTGGTATAGTGGTTATGGTGCTGGGCTAGGATTGGGAAGAGCCAGGTTTGAATCCCCACTTCTGCCATGGAAGCTCACTGGGGGACCTTGGGCCAGTCACACACTCTCAGCCTAGCCTACCTCGTGGGGCTGTTGTGAGGATAAAAGGGAGGAGAGGAGAATTACGTGAGTCACCTTGGGTCCCTATGGGGAAGAAAGGCTGGTTATTAAAACATAGGGCAGGAAGGAGGTGGTCATGAAAGACTGCTAGAAAAAAACAACACAAAGGATTCTTTACCCAGTGAAGGAAAACAGTGACATAAGGGGACAGATGAATATCCCCGTGGAGGTAAGTTCCGTAGTTTTGGTGCCAGCAACAAGAAGGCCCTGCCTAATTTCTCATGAGAGAAAGAGTTAGCAAACTCTTATATTACCGTTTGTGTTCAGATGGAAGTATCCTTAAGTCTACACACTGGCATTCCAATAGGACATAAGAAATTGTCGCTGGACCTCTGCACAAAGGTGCAACCATCTTCGAAGTTGTGCAGTGTCACTTGTTATACCGCACTACCAGAATTCACATCGCGCCAGAATCAGTGTTCTCTCTAAGCTGAGTTAGTGTGAGCTGGCTCACAATTTTTTAGCCTCGTGCTAAAACATTTTTGCCTTAGCTCAGGAAGGATGGCAGACTAATTTATGCAGCAGCCAAATAGCTGGCTCACAACTTTAATGCCAGTAGCTCACAGAGTAGAATTTTTGCTCACAAGACTCCACAGCTTAGAGGGAACATTGGCCAGAATCAACAAAAACCATCTTGCTGGTCGCTCTTAAATTTATCTTTATTTGGTCGTGCGGCAGATCATGCCTGCTCTGCCCTGTAGGCCCCATTCTGCCTTGCCCTCCTGGGGTTCCCAACTCCCTGGAGGGGCTTTTCCTCAGTAGCCACCACTTGATCAATATAGGGATTCCCACTGAAGGGATCAGGACCCTTAGCTCCCCTTCCAGGCTCAGAGGCCTTGCTTCAGTGTCTCCCACCAACCCAGCACCTGGCTACCATGGGATTCATGCCTTGTGTGCCCCTGCGGAAATAGCCAGTTGCCTTCCCCCTTCCTGGGGCTCCTCTTTAAAATAGCATGTCCAAAGCAGTGGGGGTCTATATGGTACAGAGAACCACTTCCAGGATCAAAAGTTTAAACTTTTTCTTAAAAAGAAAATGTTTGTTGTTGTTCAGTTGCACAGTTGAGTCCGACTCTTCACAAACCCATGGACCACATCATGCCAGGCCCTCCTGTCTCCCGTCATCCTCCGGAGTTTGCTTCATTTCATGTTCGTTGCATCGATAACACTGTCTGACCATCTCATCCTTTGCCGTCCCCTTCTTCTTTTGCTTTCAATCTTTCCCAGCATCAGGGTCTTCTCCAGTGAGTGCTCCCTTCTCATTTGAGCTTCAGCTTCAGTATCTGGCCTTTCAGGGAACAGTCAGGGTTGATTTCTTTTAGGACGGACTGATTTGAACTCCTTGCAGTCCAAGGGACTCTCAAGCATACAAGCATACTTTTAGCAAAACACCAGAGTGAAGCAAGGAAGAACAAAAGAAACTGGTAAAATGCAAATCTGATATACGTGTCCTGTCTGATAGTAAAACATAGGACAGGCTCTTTATATTAGGTATTCTAGTTCTCTAAAGACCTCCACTCACCTTAAAGCCTGTGCTGAGGTCTTTAGGCCAGCAACATAGTCCCAAAATGGCTGCCTGCTCCCATCCTCAGACAAGAGGTTTGTTCGACTCAGCATCCCAAGGAAAAGAGAGAGGGCATCTTCCCCTTGCAAGGCAGTTTTAACAAATCTGTGTCTCCTCACCCTTCACCCTGGTCAGCCCAGGTCAAGACATCTTTTTCTGTTGTCTCCAGGAAGTCCCTACCTGTAACCTATTTAGCAAATAACACTTCCACGTCTACTCTCTGCTTGGAGGGAGGGGGATGACCTGGTCGATCCCATTGTCTCTTCTTGCTCAATTAATTAGCATTCCTTAAGAGATGTGTCTGGAAGGCCATGGGCTAACTTCCTACTCGATCCTGCTTGTCCGTACCTCAGAGGGGAGAAAAACAACAACCTGGTAAACCACACAGGGAGGGCTCTTGCTCCTTGCCAACCCTCCAGGAGACAATGCATTTCTCCACAGGTTGATTTATTCAAAGACGTGAATCCATTTGATCTGTGTACTCTTGGGCCACCGCATCTGAGTTGTTGTCACGACATTGATTTCACTCTTTCAACTGTCTCCTCACAGTATGGTTTTAACGCACAGTTTATGTGGTCTTTATACATACGGCGGGCTTCATTTTATGCATAGATGCATAGTTCTGATTTTATTGATGCACAAATAATCTGGAGGGAAAATACATTTCACAGAAAGAAGAAGAGATTGGATTTATACCCCAGCCCTTCAGTACCCAAAGGAGTCTCAGAGCGGCTTACAAACTCCTTTCCCTTCCCCTCCCCACAACAGACACCCTGTGAGGTGGGTGGGGCTGAGAGAGCTCTTGACAGAAACTGCTCTTTTTCAAGGACAACTCTTATCAGAACTACAGCTTGCCCAAGGTCATCCAGCAGGTGCAAGTGGAGGAGTGGAGAATCAAACCCGGTTCTCCCAGATTAGAGTCCGCACACTTAACCACTACACCAAACTGGCTCTCCTACACCAAAGAGTTGTGGTGAGGAAACAAAAAATGGTACACACAACCCCCCCCCTCAAGATTCCTTTTGCACAAGAGAGAAGAATTTGAAGCAAGGATCATTCTCTGCACACACCTCCCAAAGCTGAGAATGAGATTTATTTTATTTATTATTTATTCAATTACATTTTTCAATCGCCTAATCCCCACAATTCCAGGTGATGTACAAATTTAAAAGAACAGAGACCATAAAAACCATGATCAAAACATATAATTCATTACTTAAAATGAAGTGACGACATTTTGTGGTTCCCTCCCATTTCCTGTCTGAGGGTGCCTCATGGGTATTGGGGGGGGGAATAGATCTTTCAGGGGGACAGAGATCCAGGAAGGGTGCCAGCCACAATGGAGACCCGTTGCTGCCCTCAACCGAAGGCCTGGCAGAACATCTCTGCCTTACAGGCCCTGCGGAATTGCATCAGATCCCGAAGGGCCCAGATGTTATTTGGCAGAGAGTTCCACCAGGTCGGGGCTAGATCTCGTACTCCAATGAGCCCACGGACTGCTGCTTCCAGTTAAAAGAGCCGAACATCAGAATTGTCTGATGACCCAAGAAAAGTCTTGAGTGACTCCTCCCAGAAATCTAAAAGACGTCTGGCTGAGAATAACTTAATATTGCAGAGCAAACATCTGTTCTGGCACAAACTATGTGCTGAGATACGGATGAAGGTCTCTGCCGGGGAGCTTTAGATAAGCCGCTTTCATAAGTCCCTGGCTTGACAGAGGTGTTGATACTGGCACTTCGTCTCACAGTGACAGGACTGTCACTGCCTGTTCTTGGCTCTTCTCACTAGAGATGGCTCATTCATATCACGAGTTCAGTGTGTATGTGTGTGTGTAAATCACACTGTCGTGGCAGGAGACAGTCTGCGAACAATCCATTACTGTGAGGCAGGCAAGGAGTGATGTTTCCGTGGAAAGCATGGATAATTCATCGACCCTGAGGCAGAAGGGTTTTTTTCCAGACAAACAGTGGGGATCCGGGTGGCGACCAAAAATGTATTTTCCGTGGATCCCTGCCAATCTGAAATCTGAATGATGTAGGGGAAGGGAAGACCCTGGTGGACAGAAGAGACCCTTGACTCTTTCTTGACACATGAGTTCTGAGCAATGCTCCCTCTGAGTTGTGGAGCCTTGTGAGCAAAAGTTCTACTTTGTGAGCTACTGGCATTAACGTTGTGAGTGAGTGATTTGGCTGCTGCATAAATTAGTTTGCTCTGGAGCCCTCCTTCCTGAGCTAAGGCAAAAATGTGTGAGCTGGAGGCTAAAAAACTGCGCTAGCTCACACTAACTCAGCTTAGAGGGAACACTGGTTCTGAGCCATATGGAATGGCCTGGCTTAAGGGAAGTAGTAGACAAGATTAAGGATGGAGGACACTTCAGATGGTGGGTTTTGTTAATAACTATCACAAGTCTAAATTGTAATCAATGCAGACCTCTCAGCTAATGTTGCACCACTGGGCTAGGATGGATACACACGAACACATGAAGTTGCCTTATACTGAACCAGAACATCGGTCCGTCAAGATTGTCTACTCAGACTGGCAATGGCTCTCTGGGATCTCAGGTGGAGGTCTTTCACATCACCAAAACCCTGGTCCTTTTTAACTGAAGATGCCAGGGATTGAGCTGGAGACCTCGTGAGGTTCCAGCACTGAGCTGGGAAGGACCCTCGACAATAGTATATGTTTGAATGCATGAAGCTGCCTTCTACTGAATCAGACCATTGATCTCTCAAGGTCAGTCTTGTCTACTCTGACTGACAGTGGCTTGCCAGGGACAGATGGGGGTCTTTCACATCACCTGCCACCTGGTCCTTTTAACTGAAGGTGCCAGGGATTGAACCTGAGACCTTCTGCATGTCAAACAGAAGCTCTGCCATTGACCTATGGGCCCTTCCCAGGATCTGGGAGAACAGGGGTTCTAATCCCCACTCTCCTCTGGAAGCTCACTGGGGGACCTTTTAAACATCCCAGGCTGAGAACGCCACGCCCAGATGAACGGTAAGAACCAATCATATTTACAAGATAAAGACCAATCAGTGTTGTTTCCTTCAGTCACAATCCTTAGCTCTGATTGGCCCTCTGTCAGCAGCAGCCAATCAGAATGTGCACTTTAAGATACCAGTCTTTGGCCCCGGTCACACGGGCAGGAAAATGCATGGGGGAAGCATGGCTGTTTGCCCCGGAGCAAAATAACGCGCGGTTGCACAATCAGATGTCCCGTAGAGGTCCCATAGAGGTCCCGTGGTTAGGGGGGAGGTGCTAATCACAGGACAATCCTGCGGCGTGGCAAAGAAGCGGCCTCTCTAGCAAAAGGCTCTGCAGGTTTAACCCCTTCCAGGGCTGCAGAGGAATGCAGAGGAATGCAAACTGTGTCCTCCATCCAGTCCCCTCCAGGAGGAGCTTCAGTCGGGCCGCCCTCCTGCCACGCCCCCCCGGCACCTCCCCCTCTGCCGCCCGGTGCGGAGAGTTCCTCTCGAGCAGGCCAAGCCAGGAGTGGGGGGGGACGGAAAAGAGGAGGGGGCTGTGTTGTTTGTTTTTAAACAAAGTGTGCGCATGCGCCATTGGGTGCTTGTGTGCATCCTGTGGAGACTTGGGGAAAAAACACCTTTTAGCGATGGGACACGACCTACCACCAGAAACGCAATCAGGCACCCGCCCTTGCCCTGCGGTTTCTGGAAACTAGTACCTTGGAGGT
>NW_015174397.1:24575-36167 GCF_001447785.1 Gekko japonicus | reverse complement strand
GGCAGCCCCATGTAGAGAGCGTTACAGTAGTCTAGCCTCGAGGTGACCGTCGCATGGATCACTGCGGCCAGGTCATCGCGGTCAAGGAAGGGGACCAACTGCCGAGCCAGCCGAAGATGGTAGAAGGCTGATTTGGCAGTGGCCGCCACCTGGACCTCCATAGTTAAGGTGGAGTCCAGGAGCACTCCCAAATTCCTTACCATCGGTGCTGGCACCAGAGGAGCCCCATCGAAGGTTGAGAGAGGGAGCCCCAACCCTGAACCAACCCGACTCAGACCCAGGACCTCCGTCTTCACCGGATTTAGTTTCAGCCGACTCAGTTTGAGCCAACCAGCTACAGCCTGCAACACCTGGTGAAGATCTTTTGGGCTAGAGCCAGACCGGCCACCCAGCATCAGATAGAGCTGGGTGTCATCTGCATATTGATGACACCCAAGCCCATACCTCCGGGCAATCTGGGCAAGGGGGCGCATATAGATGTTAAACAACATTGGGGACAATACAGCCCCCTGAAGCACCCCACATTCAAGAGGATGTCTCTGGGATTGCTGGTCCCCTATTGCCACCCTTTGTCCACAACCTTGGAGAAAAGAGACAAGCCATTGAAGGGCAAGCCCCTGAATCCCCACGTTGGTGAGGCGGCGGGCCAGCAGCTGGTGGTTGACCATATTAAACGTGGCCGACAGATCTAACAACAGCAATGCTGCCACGCCACCTCAATCCAGATGCCTTTGGAGGTCGTCAACAAGAGTGACCAGCACTGACTCAGTCCCATAACCCCGGTGGAGACCGGACTGGAAAGGATCTAGGACAGAAGCATCATCCAGAAAGCCCTGCAGCTGTAATGCCACTGTCCTTTCAATAAGTTTGCCCAAATAGGGCTAATTGGACACCGGCCGATAGTTGGCCAATTCGGCCAGGTCCAGAGATGGGTTTTTTAGGAGAGGGTGGACCATCTCTTCCTTGAGTGCCCCCAGGAACCGTCCCTCTGAGAGAGATGTGTTGATAATCTCCCTTAGGGAACCTCGCAACGCTTCGTGGCCCGCTTTGATGAGCCAGGAGGAGCACGGATCAAGGCTGCATGTGGTTGGGCATACCGATACGAGCAATCTGTCAACTTCCTCCAGGCTGAGTAGGCTGAAACATTCTAAACCCAGCATCGAACACATGCAAGGGGCCTCAAGTTCACTCACTGTTTCAACTGTGGTGGGGAGATCACGGCGGAGCGCCAAGACTTTATCTGCAAAATAGCTCACAAAGGCCTCACAGCCAATATCCAATTCCCTAACATTTTGCCCGCCGTGTGGCAGGACTGTCAAAGACCGAATTGTTCTACACAATTGTGCCAGGCGTGAGCTAGGAGATGCAATCATGTTCACATAGAATTATCTCTTTGCGGCCTTGACTGCCATCTCATAGGATCTCATAAATGTCCTATAGGATGCTCTTGATGCCTCATCGTGAGCACGGCGCCACCGTCTCTCTAGTCGTCTCAGCTCCCTCTTCAGCTGCCACAGCTCCTGAGTATACCAGGGCGCCCGCCTAACGCGAGTGCGGAGAGGATGCCTGGGAGTGATCTCGTCAATGGCTGCAGAGAGCCGGCCATGCCAGTCCTCCACAAGCTCAACCAACGAGCCGCCAGGGGGCCTCGGATCCCACAGAGCCATCTGAAACTGCATAGGGTCCATTTGGCTCTGCGGGTGAGCTAAAATCTGCTCGCCGCCTAAACGGGGTCAGGGTGGAACATTCAAACGGGCCTTTGGGGCATAGTGGTCCGACCATGGCACTGCCTCAGCAGTGATTCGGTCCACTGACACCCCAGCCGCAAAGACCAAATCGAGCATGTGACCAGCCCGATGTGTGGGGGCCAATACCAGTTGAGAGAGTCCCAGTGCCACCATGGACGACACTTGGTCTGTAGCCCGGCTGGAGGCTGCGTCATCGGCATGGACGTTGAAATCACCCAAGACAACTAGTCTAGGGTGCTCCAATGCCCAGCCTGATATGGCCTCAAGCAGGGACGGCAGACTACTGCCAAACTCTCCTCAGATCGCCAAACTCTCCTCAGCCTCCAACATCAGACCGATACACTCTATGCCCGTGATCTCAGCAGGTGGGAGTGCCCTGAAGGAGTAAGCCTCCCGAATGAAGATAACCACTCCTCCCCCCTCCCCCTAATCCGTGATTGGTGAAGGACCGAGAAACCTGGTGGGGCCAACTGGCTGAGAGACACAGTCTCCCCGTCCTGCACCCAGGTCTCAGTCATGCATGCCAGGTCAGCCCGTTGTTCCAGTATGAAGTCCCGGAGGACTGTGGTCTTATTGTTAATTGACCTGGCTTTGCAGAACATCAATGACGGAGGGGGGTTCTCAATCCTGGCCCCACTGCCGACAACCCTTGGGATGGGCCGTAGGCTAGAAAGGTGCCGAGCCATCCTACTTCTCTGCTCCCTTCCCTTAGTACTCTGCCTAGGCCCACCGCTGAACTTTCCCTGCCCCAAGAGCACCGGAATGTGCTGGCCAGGCATTGCTGCCACCGTCAGTTTACGTAGAAACTTCAAACCACTGATAGTCAGCTAATGCTAACCCTCATGAGCTGGCCACAGCTTACTCCAATACTAACAACTAACATACAACTATCTGCTCTGCTACAAAACCCCTAAAGATTGCACTAAAAAATCTTCTACAATGTCACCTCAGCAACTACCAGTCCTAATCTCTCATCATGGTGACATAAACTGGCTACCTTGCAATCAAATTTACATATACAAAATTAGCAGACAAAAATCCTCAATCTAACTCCCTAGCATCAACAGTTATAGCAGTCCCCTTGGGCTCCAGTTCTATGAGAGGTAGCAAAGAGTCCTAACATCCTTTCCAGTAGAACCACTAGGGGCACCACACTCTCCATGTGTTGTCCAACTGCAGGCTCTGTTCCACAAGCGCTCGTATCTTCCCAGTCCGACCAGTACGAGTGGCACTAAGCCGGGGCCACATCCTACCGGCTGTCTCTGCTTCCCTCAGTCAGATCTGCAGCAACAACAACACTCTGAACTGCGTTCTTCTGCCCCCCTCAAAACTCCAGTTAACCAGGGCGCACCGCTGGCTCTGTCGCCAGAATAGATTATATGGGCTTATTCTGCCCTCAAGACCATCAGGGGATCTCCAAGGCTGGTCGAGGGGACTCCAAGGGAGGGAAAAACCCCTCCCGGGCTCATCCACCGCCACTTGCAAGACTCCTGCTGTCGTCGCCTCCTCCGGGAACTCAGAAATTCCCCGGGGGCCACCATCCCAAAATGGCTGCCGCTCCACCGGTTCCCGACTTGCCCGGCCACTGATCAGGCTACTACCCACGGCAAGAACCTCAGGCCAGTCTGAGGAGGTAAGTAGCAAGGCTCTAATCATGCAGGCCAGATCAGCACATTTTCTCCAGCCCAAACTGACCCGGAAACAGCAGTTCAGCAAGGAGCACTCGTGCGCCCCATATCTAAGAACGATCTCGGTATCAAACAGGGGCAACTTGTCCGATTGAATTGTGTGGTTTTCACTGTGTTGCCACTTCTTAGTTGTTAATTCTTACTTCCAGGGAGTGGGAGGGTGAGCACAAACCTCCCACGCCGCCATCTTGCCAATCGTGCGGACTGCCCTGATCACTGCAGTTTGGCGAACTGCCCTGATAACTGCAATGGAGGTCATGGTGGACATTTGCACAAACTCCAACCATTTGGAATAGGAGTCCACCACAATCAGAAACACTTGCGCCTGAAATGGTGCGGCAAAGTCTATGTACAATCGGGACCATGGCACGCGTGTGGTCTCCCAGTGGTGCACGGGTGCCTGAGGGGGCTGGACTCCTGGCAGGTTTGGCAAACCCTCACCCAGTCCTCGATGTCCTGGTCTATGCATGACCACCAAACATAACTCCTGGCCAACGCTTTCATGTGGACCATGCCAGGGTGCCCCACATGTAGGGCTTCAAGTGCACTTCTGTGGAGCTTGGGGGGCACAACCACTTTGTTTCCCCACAGCAGACAGCCCTTATGTGCCGACAGTTCATGCTGCCTAGTGCTGTGAGGCTCGAACTCTGTTTCAACACGGCCCACTGGCCACCCCCTCCACACCCAGTTGAGAACTCGGGAAAGAATGGAGTCCTGAGCTGAGTTCGAAGCAATATCTGAGGTGTGGACTGGGGGCTGTGGCAGTTCCTCAATGGCCATTACTTCAAAGGCCGGGGCAGGATCGATGTGCGGCCCTGGAACCGGAAGGCAACTGAGTGCACTGGCATGGCCGATTGCCTTCCCTGGCCGGTGAGCAAGTTCATAAATGTATGCCGACAAAAACACAGTCCAGTGAAGCATATGTGGGAACATAATGTGGGGGGTTTGCCGGTCGGGGGCGAACAACCCGAGGAGAGGCTTATGGTTGGTCACCATAAGGAACCTACGGCCATACAAAAAGTCGTGGAATTTTTTAACTCCGGCACCCAAAGCCAAAGCCTCTATCTATTTAGGTGTAGTTCTGTTCAGCCCCAGAAAGTGTCCTGGAATAATACGCCACTAGCACTTCCCACCCGTCTGGCATGATGTGGCTTAGTACCGCGCCGATGCCGAAAGGCGACGCATCAGCCACCAGGATGAGCGGTTGGGACTCGTCGAAGCGCATAAGCACGCTGGATGATGTCAGCAGACTCTTAATGGAAGTAAAAGCCTGGTCATGCTGTTTCCCCCACCCCCACAGCACATTTTTATCTAACAGCCGATGAAATGGCTCAGCAATAGATGCCTTGTGAGGCAGGAATGAATGGTAGAAATTCAGGATCCCTAAAAAAAATTGCAACTCTTTTTTATTGGCTGTGGAGCTTGCTGGATCGCTGTCACTTTGCTGTCTGTCGGGTACACACCGCTTGCATCGATGAGGAACCTGAGGAACTGGACCCTCGGCACCCCGATCTGGCATTTATTGGACATGCATCGATGTGGAACCCGAGGAACTCGACCCTCGGCACCCCGACCTGGCATTTATTGGACATGACTTTGAATCCTACCTCCTGGAATCGGCCCAATACCTGACGCCGGCGCTCAGCAGTTCGGTGGAGTTGGTGCCAGCGATGAGCATGTCGAGCTCTTTTGAGTACTGCTCTTGAGAGAACAGCTCTGAGAGAAATTGTGACTGACCCAAGGTCACGCCAGCAGCTGTATGTGGACGAGTGGGGAATCAAATCTGGTTCTCCCAGATTAGAGTCCACACTCTTAATCACTACAGCAAACTGGCTCTTGAGCTGGTTACGTTTTCTCAGCCACAGCTACATCACAGGGTGGTTGTTGTAAGGCTAAAATAAAGGAGGGAAAAACAAGATTGAAAGTCGCTTTGGGTCTTCATTGAGGATAAAGCCCAGGTATAAATAATACTGAAATAAATAAGAGGAACCTGTCAAGGCCTCTCATTGTGTTTTACTATTTATTTAGTCATTGAACTATGGGAGTGTTTGTATATATCAGGAATTAATCAGGAATTAAATTTGGCTCCTTTGAATCTGAAATGATGTTGTATGTTTTACCCTAGAAGCTCAACATTAGAACCACTTAATTTCCCCCCCTGCAGGTTATGAGATTAATGTGAAGAAAATTGAACAGCTGGGTTTCAATCTACCTCTGTAGGTAAAAATTTTGACAAAAAAGATAGGAAACCTCTGAATAACAGAAAAAAGAGGGTACTGAGTACCAGATGTCTGAGAGTAATTATAGAATAATTGTGAAAAGGAAAATTAAAGGTGTATATAATTCATAATACAAAATTGTGAAAACAAAAGTTATAATTACAAAATTACAGAAAAACCATAATGTGTCCACAATAGCAATAAATAGGAAAACAATCAAGAAGGGTTTTTTACAATAATAATTATTACAATTATATATACACAACTACAATGGCATGTCCAAAAAATTAGCAAGTTGGAAAAAGCACACTGCAAAATGGTACTTCTATGAGGAATATATGAGCAGAAAAAAGCTAAATTCCTGTTTTGATGTATGGATCTTCCTCAGTAATGAACAACCTTGTGCAAGTTAATTTAAAAGACAGAAATTCAGAAGCAAATTGATGGCATGAGTACAATGTAACTTCAAAGAACAGTTATTATGGCTTCAGTCTTCATCGGTTGTGATTCAACGACCTTACACTGGTAAAATAGGAAGCCTGTTGTAAACAGTTGTAGATAGGTGATGAATTCTAACACAAAGCAAACCATGAGTTTTATTGCCCCCCAAGACGGAATAATGAGGCAGACACATTGCTGGGTTTTTAACTTTGGGCCACTTTATTAAATACAATCTTTCTGGAAAGAAACCAACGGCAAGGGAAAACAACTTATTGCGGTATGGTCAAGGCCAGGGGTCAATGTCCCCTTCCTTAACTCATTACTTAGGGCGAGCCACCCTGCCCCAGGTGGTAGCCAACAGCCGTGGCTCACACCTGGCCGGCTACCATTGCGGGATACCCCCTTGGGCCCACCCCCCGAGCCGCTAGGCTCAAAAGGAAGGACCCAACTTGGGGTGATCCCAAAGGCAGTCAGCTTTCCCCGCCCCGTGCCGCAAGGCACAAAGGCTGTACTCGCTTGACTCCTTGCTCCCAAATAATGGGTGTTGGTTGGTGCTCACCGACCGCAACTATATACCGCCTATAACCCCGCCAACGCAAAGGCCAAGCCTCTGCTTTAGGCCTTCGCGCCCACCGGGGGGCGCAATGCCCCCCGAATCCCTTGCCGCAGGTCAGCCAGAAAGATGTCCATGCCCATATCTGACAGGTGTACCCCATCCTGCCTGTATAGCTCGGCCCTCCCAGCATGAAGAGCCGGATGAGGCAGAAAAATGCCCAAACCACCCTCTAGAATCCTCTGCAACTCCCTGTTCGCCTTCCTGCGTGCCCTGTCGATTGCCAACTGACTCAGTGCTCCACGCCAAAATCTACGAGGCACAATGGCTGACCAAATAATGATGGTATCCGGCCAACGCGTGTGAATCAGCTGTAAATCTTCCCAGGCCTGCAGGATGAACGCTTTACCTTTTACCAAACCTAAATCGTTCCCGCCTAAATGGATAACTAAAACTTGCGGCGGCTGGCCAACCTTCTCCTGAAACAACAACTGCAGAAGGCCCGGCCACTGTAGACCACGTCTCCCACGCCACTCCACAGTTGCCCATTGGCTCAGGCCTAACTGTGTTCCCAGTGGCGTTAGTCTCGCTCGGTGAGCCGCCCAAAAAACAAAACTGTGCCCGCAGATTAAAACCTTCTTCCTCTCCTGCCGGGCAACCAAACCTAAAACAGAGAAAACAGTTAAGCAATGTAATGCAATGGCCTCCACCGTCCGGCCCCTAGCGCCCTGATAATGGACGAACATAATGCTTGTAGGCCCTAGACCGCCATCTCCCCAGCCTCTGAATCTCGCCAGCTGTGTATCCCATGGCCGCTGCTGTTGACGCAGCGCCTATTCGAAAGGAATGGGTACAAAAACGCCTTCCAGCCAGACCCAACTTCCCCAGCGCCTTGGATGTAATGGACCAAAATTGATGTTTTGTTAAGGGGGTGCCATTGCTATGCTGAAAAAGCAAGCCCTCCCGCACACCCCTAATTGCCAAATATGACGCTAAAGCTGATACTGGGCACAGCTGCTTCTCAGCACAAGCCCCTAGCTCCACCACTGTACCACGCCGCCGCTGATCAGTTTTAGAATGCCGCAGCGTAATAGACGCCTTCAGTGCCCCTAACCGCACGTCCTGCAACAATAATGCCCTACCAGACTCATCCTTCTTTGATTGAGCCACAAGCTCCCCAATGCGGAAAGCCCCCCAAAAGGCAACCAGAGCGGCTGCATGAAACAAGGTAGCCTCGGCCTCAGAAGAGCAAAGGAAGAGCAAACCTCTCTCCACACAGCCTGAAGGCCCCGCAGCACTTCCGGGGAAATGGGTTGCCTGGGGTCCCTGCGCTGACCCTCCTCGCGCGCCCAACCTTCCAATGTCTTACGTAGCTGAAAATCCCCCGTCTGGTCCTCCAAACCACGCGCCCTACTAGCAAACGCCAAAGAAGATAACGAGCTTCTGATCGAGCTCACTGCCATACCCTTACCTCGTGCTGCCACACAAAAATGTAAAAGATGGTCCAAAGGGATGGGCCACGTGTCCGGATACCCTACCTCTCTTCTAAATTCAGTAAATTGGGTGACCGCACGGTCATACGCTCTTCTGGTGCTTGGTGCTATGGCTAGTCCTATTGCCCTGCGCACTTCTGCCCTCCAGCCAACCACAGCCCCTGTGGCATCCGTGCCGGTTATAAGTCGGCTTCCGGGGCCAGCTGACGAAACCTCTCCATCTGTTTGCGAGAGAGAGCGTCAGCCACCCCATTGTCCACCCCCGGCACGTGCCTGGCTAAAAACAAAATGTTTAGCTGAAGGCAACGAAGTGTAAAGGCCCCGACCAGCTTCATAACCCGTGCTGACCTAGATGACAGGGAATTGATGACTTGCACAACCGCAAGGTTGTCGCACCAAAAATGCACGGTATGGTTAGCAAATTCACCACCCCACAGATAAACCACTAACAATATTGGGAAAAAAATCTAAGAATGTCAGGTCCGCTGTCACACCCGTAGCTACCCAATCTGCAGGCCAAGTCTCGGCACACCAGTGCCCCCGGAAATATAGCCCAAAGCCTAATGATCCAGCCGCGTCAGAATGAACCTGAAGCTCCGCTTCTAACCGAAGCTCATCCCTCCAAAAGGAAATGCCATTAAAAGATGCCAGAAACTCCAGCCACACTGCCAAATCCTGACGAATACCAGCTGTGATCCGCATCCTATAATAAGGGAGCCGAATTCGTGCCATTGCAGTGCAAAGCCTGCGCAAAAAGGCACGGCCTGGCCATTCCTGCCATTGCAGTGCAAAGCCTGCGCAAAAAGGCACGGCCTGGCGCCACTACCTTACATGCAAAATTCAGGTGACCAACGAGTTGCTGCAGTTCCCTCAACGTAGCCTTTTTCTTGCCCCAAAAATCCTGAATGCGCCCTCGCAACTCCCCCAACTTGTTAGCAGGCAACCTCGACGTCTGGGACACCGAATCCAGCTCTATCCCCAAGAACGTAAGCACCTGCGCTGGGCCCTCTGTCTTTTCATGTGCCAATGGCACACCCAGCTCATCGGCCAAGGTAACAAAAGACTGCATTAACCGCTCACAACGCCCAGACCCACGTTGGCCCACGAACAAAAAATCATCCAAATAGTGCACCAACGTGTTTAAACCTGACCGCACGCGAACTCCCCATTCCAAAAACGAACTAAATCGCTCAAACGTGGCGCAAGAAACTGAACAGCCCATTGGCAAGGCCCTGTCCAGATAAAACTGACCATCAAAACAAAAACCCAGGAGTTCAAAATCGTCCGGGTGCACTGGCAGAAGGCGAAATGCAGACTTAATGTCGCATTTTGCCATCTCGGCACCACTGCCACACCGGCGCACAATGCGCACTGCCTGGTCAAATTACGTGTACCGCACTGAGCACAACTGATCAGGAATGGCGTCATTAACTGACCCCCCCTTTGGATATGACAGATGATGAATAAGCCTGAACTCCCCCGGTGCCTTCTTAGGCACAATACCCAGCGGGGAAACCCGAAGGTTAGGAACCGGAGGGGCGGGGAATGGTCCCAAGACCCTACCCTCCCATAATTCCTTGTCAATCTTTTCCTTAACCACCTGCTCTAATCCCCTCAAAGATTTAAGGTTGCGGGCCATAAACGGAGCTCGTGCCCCTTGGAACGGAATACGAAAACCTTTTGAAAAACCATTTAACAAATATACTCTGTCAGCTTGCCTGGGATAAACCTTTAACAAACCCTCAAGCACTTTCAACTTTATGGGCGTTGGCCCCCTTTCCAGGATTGTGGCCGGGACCCCCCCCCTCCGCTCGCTGCCGCCCCTGGCGGGATTTTCCCTGGAAGCAAGCGGAGAAGGGATGCGGGCCGGCACACAAGGGGCACTCATGTCGAAACTGGCAAGCCTTCCTGTTACACACCCCTTGGGCTCCAAATTCCCAGCAAATTTGGCGGGGTTGAACCGCACGCCCCGCCTGCTGGCGGGGGCTAAATGAGGCTGCTAAACACTCGACCAAGTGCCCACTATGAGATCTATCCCCCATATTGGGCCTGGATGACGCCATGACTTGCAGCCATAGGTGTGGGTGAATCTGATCCCATCTCAACGACGGGTTCATGGCCGCTCGCATCCTGAACTCCTCATCGTACTGTAGCCAGGCAGGGCCGTTAAAGCCCGTATATCCCTTATAAACAATGTCAAAATACTGGAACAAGGAGGCGGCCCTGTAAGGTTGAGCCTTGGATAGCACCCCTGCATACACTAAAAATCCTGCCACCCAATTGGTCCAGGTTTTATCAACCTTCATCCTCCTATACTTCTCCTTATCCCGATCCTCAAGATCCTCCTTCTCCTTCTTCTCCAGCTCCCGATACAGCAAACTAAAAACGTCCACATATTCTCCCCTGCAAATCTTTTCCCTGGTGGCAGGTAGCAGATGATCGCCTAATGGGAGGGCAAGGTCACCAAAAGTGAGAGCAGCCGCTGGGGCCTCCGCATAAGACATACCACCCGGTGAGGGGCCTCCCCACCAAGGTATACTAATGTTGTTACCCGGTGCTGGAGCAGTGTTACCTACAACCTGAGAGGTACCTGGAAGGGTAAAACCACCACAGCCATAACCATATGGCATAGAGCCAAAAGTAGCTGCATAACCCTCCTGCGCTGGGCGCCCCCATGGCCATGCGCATCCAGTGTGGTGTGTGCAGCACTTACCAGACGCCGAAGAAGGGCCAGCCACAGCCTCCGCTGGGTGTGGAACTTCGACTGCTTTTGCCAATGATGCTCCTCCGTCCTGAGATCCAGATGCCCCATCGTCCTTTTCTGCACCTGCAACATTCCGCCCTTCCACCAAAGACAAACGAGTCAGCACCTCTGCCTGAAACCTCTTATTTGCTGCCGCCCTCGTCTCCTTGCGTCCACCCACGCCACTCACTGGCTTTACCACTGGATTGGCCAAGCCGGCAGCCGCTTCCACCGCCTGCAGGCGTGCCAACATGGCCTGTTGTACCCCGTCATCCTCATCCTCAGACGAAGAAGGTGCCGGTACAGGCCGCTTTGGTGGTGGTTTTGGGGCAGGTTGCTTGCCCTTAGACTTGCCTGTACCTTTTTTGGGCGCCATGGAGGTGACTAAATACAATACTCTTAGTCAGCAAACTTTATCTGAAAACCAGGCTCCAACCACACTTGAAAGTGAAACCGCTCCCACCAGTAGCACAAAATGGCCGCCAAAGCCAACACAAAATGGCCGCCCTTAAAACCTATGGAGCCCCTGCCCCAGCCCCAGCAGTCTCTAGAAGAAGCTGCCTTCGTGTGCGCCCGGAACCAAGCCCCCAGTAGCTACCCTTATACCGTGCCCTATGCCCGGCTTGTAGCTAAGAGCGGGGTGGGGGGGGCGGCCACACTCACTGAGGCCTCCCAGCCACCAATTGCGTCTCCCAATTCCCCCAGCT